>NW_024870782.1:3072500-3402500 GCF_019054845.1 Dipodomys spectabilis | reverse complement strand
CCTTCCTGTATGTCCTCTTAGAGTGCAATCCTGACTCTCTAGTGACCATGACAAAGCCCTGATGAGGGTTCTCAGTACACAGCCAAGGTAACCAGTCAGGCATGGCAGCTACAATGTGATGGGAGACTGGTGACTGCTTCCTATGATGGAACAACACAGGAAATGTTAGGTCCTTAAGCTGTCATCAGTCCTGAAGGCTCCTCATTGAGCATTCGATCCTAAGAGTTAAGGAGACATCACTCTCTCTTCCTTGTGCCAGTTGTGGACCTGTATTTCTTCTGCTGCTGTCATCTTCTGTGGAAAGAAATGACCTGAGCTCTATAAGCCATTTTGCCTATTCTAGGCCATTAGTGTAAGGCTGGCTTTTCTACTTAGACAAAAAGAAATACAGTGATAAAAATAGCAAACAACATTTTTTTCTAGTCTGTTTATTACCAAAATATGTTTTCAAATTCTACCAATAATTCTTAATCGTAAGATGCACTTAATTATGTCACAGTCTTAAACTTCTAAATTCCTCAGTGAGCTGTGGGAAAGAAACCACAGTGAGTGTTAGGGGTCCTCCAGTCTAACTTCTTGGTCAGGGAGGAGTGACTCTCTGCTAGGCCTCCAAATTGAACAAAGAATACTTCTTATACCTTAGATTACATGTCCAAGCTATATATACCAAAGAAAGCTAAGAACAAGACATTAGTCTGACTTGGGAACAACACAGATCACAAACATAAATTCTAAGTAAACGGAAATGAAAAGAAATTTTTCTTTAGTCATATAATACAATAAAAGAGCTATTTTTCTCATTATCACTTAATTGTGGTTATATGTACTTAGTACTAGCTTCTTGAAAGTCCCAAAACACTCTTTGACATGAACTCAGTAGTTCCGTTGGTATCAGCTTGAGATTTTATGGTAAAAAAACCTTTTTTAATTTTTATATTTCTAAATGTCTATTTTATAATAGAGATGCTGTACAGAGGGGTTACATTTACATGAGTAAGTTACATTTCTCATTGAGCATTGTTACCCCTCCAGTTTTTTCTCCCTTTGTCCTTTCTCCCCACTCCCCTTCTCCCACCATTACATTGTAAAGTTAAGTTCCTCCATAGTGACCCGTGAGTATCATTGTTGCAATGGTTCGCCTTTTGTACTTCTTTCAGCATTTTGTTATTTCCCTTCCCTTTCCCCAATCAAATAAATGCATATACTGGATGCAGGGTACCAGAATCAAAGACAGGAATTGCCATGGATAAAACCAATAGGAAAACAAAAATGACATAAAGTAACAAGAAAGAACTAGCTCCTGTACATTGGCTACATCAAGCTTGACAACTAAACAAAAGAAGACATGCTGTTTCTATGTCTTGGCGTTCATTTCAATTAGCATCAATTTGTATGGTCATATATATATTCATAACTCCTGAGCTATTATGATCCACTTTCAGGAGTAATAGGCTAATGCTAACCATTGCAAATGAGTGAAATCATAGAGCTCATGTTTCTTTGGGCCTGGCTTGCTTCACTTAATATGATTTTTTTCCAAGTCTATCCATTTTCTTACAAAAGGGACTCTCATTCTTTCTGATAGAAGCATAAACTTCCATTGTGTAAATATACCACATTTTCTTGATTCATTCATCTATTGAGTCAATTGTTTTGGATCTGTATCTTAGCTATGGTAAACAATGATGAAATGAACGTAGGTGTGCTGGTAGCTTATTGTGCCCAAGTTTGAGATCATTTGGATAAATGCTGAGGAGTAGGATTGTTGGATCTGTAGTAGGAAGAACCCTACTCAGGCAGGCCAGACCACCTAGTGGTCTGGAGTGACAGAGCCCACTGCAACAAAGTTGTTAACAAAGAAGCGACTTTATTAAGAAGGCTCCTTAACTTACTGGTCAGGGCGGCAGCACAGGCTCGGGTGCTGGTACTGTGACCCCTAGGGGCCCATGTACTTTAGTTTTAAAAGGCAAAATTCAGGAGGTCAAACCTGGTCGTGCAGGTGACAATGAGATTGACACACACACAAAAGATTGCACAGTCATACTAGACCACATGAGGTTACAGTTTGTCACATAATGGCTGTTTAAACCTGTCTATAACTTTTGGTTTAAATGACGCACAAATTCAGTAGGTAAGGTGAAGTACATGCAAAAGGCGGAGTTTACAGTAAGCATACACAAAGGAGGAGTTTAGTGAAGTTTACCATTAGCACGTGAAAAAGGGGCAGTTTACGGTAAGCTAGGTAAGCTCAAGATGTTGACAGTAGGAGTTACAATCTGTTTTATTGGTCAGTCTGTAACAGAACAATCAAGGTGAGTTAGGTTGTTAAGGGGAGGGGGACATAGGGGAATTCTTTCCATTCCAGGAACTGGGGTAGTTGGAACCAAGTTCTAGTAATCCTTGATTAAAGGTTTTTCTTCTTCTAAAATCCCTAAAACAAAGGCAAAGCCATGAAAGAAACTGTACCAGCTCAAGTCTCCTCTCAGGCCCTACTTCAGATCTTAAGGGAGTTCTATGTTTAGTCTTTTGAGGAACCTCCATACTGCCTTCCAGAGTGGTTGAACCAGCTTACATTCCCTACCATCAGTTTAGTAGTGTTTCCATTTAGCCACATCCACCCCACATCTGTTATTATTTGCTCTCTTGATAATGGCCATTCTAACTGGGGTGAGTGGAATCTAAATGTGGTTTTTGTTTTGATTTGCATTTCTTTTATGACCAGAGATGCTGCGCATCCCCCTTCTCTTTCTGAGAGGCCACACTATTACAGGTTTGTAGTGTCTCAAAAGAGGCATAGAAAATTATAATATTGTGTGCTTTTTGTTGTACATTCACTTCACTTGGCGCTTCCAATGACTCTTAAACTTATAGTAAAGGTTTATACTATTTCCCTTACTAAAAAAAAAAAAAAACACTGGTTTTCAACAATCATAGAAAATAATCCCTTTGACACGGGTCCCAGTGAATACTAAGGAAGATTCTTTACTGGAAAATTTTATTTGGTTGCTTGTTTATTACATCACTTAAACACATGTTGAATTTGGGGTTTCCCCACTAAATCTTCAACAAACCAGAAACTATGTTGCCTCATTGGATTTTGCTACAAAAGTTACAAAATATTTTGACATATAATTGATTCGGTGTTTTGGGGGTTTTTTTTTAGCTTTTTGAGTGCTAGTGGGCCAGTACTCAGGCTTGAACTGAGGGTCTGGAGCTCTTGCTTAGATTATTTTAATCAATGCTGTCACTGTGCCACTCGAACCACATCTCCACTTCGGTTCATTGCTACTTAATTGAATATAAGAATCTTGAGGATTTATTAGCTTGGGTTGGCATCAAACTGTGATCCTCATATCCCACCCTTCTGAGTAGCTAAGATTACAAGAATGAGCCAGAACCTGGATATATTGTGCTCCCTATGAAATCTAAGCAAGGGCACACAATTCTGAAGCATGTGTGTATGGTTATGTATTTCAAAATTATTTAGAAAAATATAGACCTTTATGTGTATGTGTGAATGTGCTGAGGGAAATGAGGATGTATCTGCTGATTTTGAGGTAAGATTTAACCTAGGGTTTTTCACAGACTGAGCTACACTGTACAGAATGTTTGAGACTAAAAGTGAGGTAAATGATGTCATCATCCCGTTCATCTACATCCCTTGTTAACATATGCATATACTGTGGTGTTGTCATGAGTATTTTGTGTATGAGAGCCAGTACTGGGGCTTGAATTCAGGACCTAGATACTGTCCCTTAGCATTTCATGCGATTCTAGTACTCTACCATTTGAAGCACAGCTAAACTTTCTTCATTTACTGTTTAATTGGAGATAGGAGTCTTTTTTGATCAGTTGTCTTTGAACTGAGTTTCTCATATCTCAGAGTTCTGAGTAGCTAGTTTTACAGGCTTGAGCTTCCAGTGTTTAGCTTTTTATTATTACTTTCACAAGCTACATGCTCAAACACATTCCTTGCATTCAAAATTTCACTGTTCGGGCTGACTGACAAGTTGTGAGGAAAGATGGTTGAGTGGATAAGTTACCAAATGGGCCTCTAGCCCCATTAACATCATTCTTGTCAGTAACTTACCTTTAAGTGAGTGAGTACATATTTCCACTTTCACTCTGACATTTTAACTGGAACTCATGAAATGTTTTTGATTTATCTTTTAAATGTTATCTCCCAAACAGGAGATATTATTTGAATGTTTTTGATAATATTTCAGATGTGGGTGGTCTTGTGTGTCTGGATGTCTCTGGACAGAAGCCATCTAGCTGGGCGTCAGGTACAGAGCTAATGCTTCCTGTCTTCTGGTTGCAGAGAGGAAGGTTTTCTTCCTGGCCAGGCTTTGAATTGAGATCCTTTCATCTTAGACTTTTAAGTAGCTACGATAACAAGTATGAACCACCACCAACTGGCTTGTTTTAGAAGCATTAATTGTTTTTCATTCATTGCTTTTTTTTTTCCTGGGTGGTTGATCTAGACTGGCTGCTTGTACCTCATGATAAGGTGATTTGAATAATACCCTTTGCCTCTGGCATTTCTGAAACCCATTTCCTCAGTTCTAGTCAAATGAATTTGTTGTAAAGCCAATAGCATTTTCCTTCTGAGATGTTAAGTAGCTTGTTTAAATCTCTTATCCTTTCATTTGGCAAAGCAATCAGGATGTTTCTGTAAAACCCTAACTCTTGAGAGTATTATAGTGAGAAGGTATAATGTGCACACTTTCATATAGTCTCTCCTTTTATAAACATATGTTACAAGATTGAGAGGAAGAATGACTATTGAATTAACTTGGTAACCACTGTAGAATTTTTAAGCCTTAATGCTTATTAACTCAAAGGAAGATTAAAAACATTCACAATAGTGTTATGTGACTATTACTCATTTGATGTGTGTGGAAAGATGATCAGAATTCTGATTAATAAAATATATCTTCAAATTTCCAGTGGTAGACTGCTATGCTAACTGGGAAGAGACAGTAGTGATGCCAGGGCTTTGAAAGCTGGTAATACAGCAAAATATCAGGGGAGAGCATTTGCTGAGGATAAAATTTCCAAGGCTCATACCAAATGTATTGAATTAGAATGCTAAGTGATGAATGAGAGCACCAAATTTTATTTGTTGGCTTCTTTGTTTTGTGAAGTCCTGAGATTTGGACATAGGGCCTGGGTCCTGTCCTTTAGTTTTTTCCTGAAGGCTAGTGCTCTACCAGTTGAACCACAGCTTCATGTCCATATTTCTTGTAGTTAATTGGAAATCAGTCTTACCAAATTTCCTCCTTGGACTTGCTTCAAACCTGATCCTCAGATATCAGCCAACTGAGTAACTAGGATTCCAGTTGTGAGCCACCAGAGCCCAGCTAGAATCACATTTTAAAAGTATTCTTTACTGAATCAGATGTGTCTGACTACTATTGTAGCACTTTGGTTCCAGTGGGTTGTTAGATTTAAACTAAAATCAAAACTTTTCTTCTTGTAACCGGCAGCATCCAATATCTATCTAATTTATACCTATCTTCATTTCAGATCTTTTTCTTCTTTGTACTTTTCCATTCTTACTTCACAAGCAAGCATGTCAGTGCTGTTTTCCTTTTCTGAACCTAATCAGCTCCATGCCCATCAATGGGCGATATACTTGCTGTTCTTACTGTCTGGATTACCTGCTCCTAGATAATTGCCTGGACGATGGCTCTCATATCAACATCCCCAATATGAAGTTGTTGCCACACAATCACCAATTTTATGTCTCTGATTTATAGTAATTGTCATTATAATTTCTAGTTTTCTTTACCTCATGAAATTGCTGAGGAGACAGCCACATTCACTTCTGTTTCTCCATCACCTGTAATAGTGCCTTTCGCTGTTGTTGAGTCCACTTCAGGGCAAAATCAGTGCCTGACACCTATTTGCTGCTATGGCAAATGTGGATGTGACATCATAGAAATTATGACCATTGTATTGTGAAGCTGTGTGAGGACACCAACCCCTACACAATTTCCCCAAAATATGTGTCTCCTTTGCCCAGGAGTGCATTCAACAATTCAACAACCAAACTATCACCCAGTTCTTGATAAACTCAGTATGTTTCCATGTCCTTTAAAAAAATTCAAGACATGCCTTTGATGATTTTTCAATGAATTACTGAAACAGAGTATATAATTTTATGTGTTTGTAAGTCTTTGACCATCTCTCTTGAGCCCTTGCCATATTTCTATGGGTTTGCATCTTGGGAAGGTTTAATTCGGTATAATCAGGGACTACAGTTTGGAAGGCTCTTTTTAGAATCTTTTGGAGGGAATGTCAACTTTCCATCTGATGTTCAACAAATGACCATATTGGTACAGGAACTGAGTAGACTGTCATAAGATAAGAGGCTTGTCCTGATTTCTAATGACTTTCCTCTGGGGTCAGGGAGTGTGATCCCACTGCCTATGTGTTTATTTGCTACACTGGAGGGCCCAGGCCTCCTCTGAAAATCTATGACTTGGTTGTAAGTGATACTAAAACTCAGAACCCAGCTTCCCACATCACTAGGATTACAGGACTGAGTATCATGGACTCAACTTTTTTATACATACTATAGTCAGTTTCATTACATTCACTTTTATTTTATTCATTTCATAGACAGATATATACAAATATATGTATATGTTTATTCATCTATTTATAATCAGTGTTATATCAAGAAACACCCAAATATATTCTTATAATTATAATCAAATTATATCACTACTTCCCCCCAATAATATTTACACTCATATTTTGTGCAAAAAAACCCAAGTCTAAAATTTAAATGTCTTTGTAGTTTGAAAAATCATATTCAGTCTTATTTATTATGTAATATACTATATATAACATCAAGAATATAACATGTATTTACATATAACTGATTTAAATGTGGAGTATTTTTTCTTCCTGATTTTGTGTTTGTTCATCTATGTAAGCCTTCTTTTTGCTATTGATTATGGCTTTGCTTTCCTGTATACATATTTTCTATATATGTTGTCAAATATTTTCAGCCCTAAGTAGAATTTTTTTATAATATTGGAGCCAAATTTTTCTTCCATATTTGCCCAAAGCACAATGAAGTTGTATTCAAATTCGAACTCACTGTTGGAAGAAAGTCCCACATACCACTATGAGTACTCTGGCATTTGTCCCAATTGACAGGATAGCTCTCTAGGACATCTGATCTGCTATGCCCTAGACCTTTTATAGCCACCTTATCACCCCATGCAGGCATGGCCTGGCTTCCTTGCCACTCCCTGTGTATTTAACACTTCCCATTATATCCAGTAGGCTCTCTAAAACAGTCCTGTCACTCTGTGTTTCCCACCCCTCCCCCCCCACACACAAAACACATATGCACAATGCTTCAGATTGTAGGATTAAGAAGAAATATATTTAGGATTCATGAATTTTAGAATATGTCAAAAATATTGTTTTAATGAAGTTAAAAAATAAACAGGATGAACCTTTTACAACAATCAGGACAAAAAGAAAAATAAGGATTGTCTCAGGAAAAGGAGAAGAAATCAGAAATTCTCCCTCAGAGTCTTCATAGAGATCTACTTCCTCATTAAAGACAGGATTTTCTTCCTGAGTCCAGGTAGGGACAGATTCTAATTTCTCAATTTGAAATTGAATCCCCTGCAAGAGGTCAGATTGGTCTGGGTATTGTGAGGAAAGATTCACTTTCCTCTACTGAATCTAGATTTTGGACTTCACTTATTGGTTTTCATGAACATAGACTTGGGTCATTTTCCATTAGCACACATTTACCCTGCACACCAAGATGTGTATTTTTGAGTGTTTTGGTGGCGATCTAGCTGGATTGTGAACATCAATGGAAGACATTCTGGATCGCGTTCTTTCTTGGTGGTATGTGCAGGTGTCCACAGGACTCAAAACTGATTCAAAACTTTGGCAAAGTAGCAGGTTATAAAATTAACCCCCCAAAATCAATGGCTTTTCTGTATGCCAACAATGAGAAAAGTGTGGCTGAAATTAGGAAAGCAACTCCATTTGTAATAGCCCCACAAAAAAAATAAAATACCTAGGAATTAACCAAAGAAGTGAAGGACCTCTATGATGAAAACTTTAAAATCTTGACAAAGGAAATCAACACAGAACTTAAAAAATGGCAAAACCTCCCATGTTCCTGGATAGGAAAGATTAACATCGTGAAAATGGCAATACTTCCCAAGGCTATCTACAAATTCAACGCGATACCTATCAAAATTCCAACCTCATTCTTCAAGAAAATAGAAGAGGCAATCCAAAATTTCATATGGAACAACAAAAGACCCCGAATAGCAAAAACGCTCCTCAACGGAAAGAACACTGCTGGAGGAATAGCAATACCAAATGTCAACCTCTACTATAAAGCCATAGTAATCAAAACAGCTTGGTATTGGCATAAGAACAGACCTCAGGACCAATGGAATAGAATTGAAAACTCAGAAATGAACCTACAGACCTCTAGCCATCTAATCTTCGATAAGGGAGCTAAAACAACAGAATGGAAGAAAGACAGCCTCTTCAGTAAATGGTGCTGGCAATATTGGTTAGCTACTTGTAGAAAACTAAAGCTAGATCCTTATATATCACCCCGCACCAGAATCAACTCCAAATGGATCAAAGACGTCGGAGTCAAAGCAGACACTCTGAAAACATTACAGGATGGAATAGGAGAAACCTTAGGTCTCCTTGGAGCAGGCTGAAATTTTCTTCATAGAGACCCAGAAACAGAACACATCAAAGAAAGGTTGGACAAATGGGATTGCATGAAATTGCAGAGCTTCTGCATGGCAAGGGACATAGCTAGCAAAATCAATAGAAAGCCCACAGATTAGGAGAAGTTCTTCACTAGCCATACAACGGACAATGGTCTCATATCTAAAATATACCTGGAACTAAAAAAATTAAATCCCCCAACAAGTTCTCAAAGAAACAACTGCCCAATGAATAGTGGGATAAAGACTGAAAGAGAAACTTCTCTGATGAGGAAAGAAGGATGGCCAATAAACACATGAAGAATGCTCAACATCTCTAGACATAGAAGAAATGCAAATCAAACAACATTGAGAAACCACCTCACCCCAGTTAGAAAGACTATAATCAAGAACTCTAATAACAACAGAGGGGAGGGGATGTGGACAGAAGCGAACGTTACTGCATTGTTGGTGGGAGTGTAAACTTGTTCAACCACTTTGGAAATTAGTATAGAGGTTCCTCAAAAGACTCCACATAGTGCTCCCCTATGACCCAGCAATCCCACTTTTGGGCATTTACCCAAATGGTCACAAACAAGATCACACTAACGCTACCAGCATGACTATGTTTATTGCAGCATTATTTACCATAGCTAAGATATGGAACCAACCCAGATGCCCCTCAGTAGATGGATGGATCAAGAAAATGTCTTATATATACACTCTGGAATCCTATGTCTCCATCAGAAAGAATGACATTGCCCCATTTGTTAGGAAATGGAAAGATTTGGAAAAATTATATTAAGTGAAGTAAGCCAAGCCCAAAAAACATAGGTCCCATTGTTTCCTTATTTGCAATAACTAGTATATATCTGAGTCAAGCAGAAAAGGTCAGATAAGTTGATGTTAGGGAAATGAACCCTAAGATATCTATTCAAATGTCTTTTTTTCATGCGATTGCTTCTAACACATTAATAAGATTATTTTTTTGTTACTTTGTATGTCCCACCACCATGGCATCACGCTTGCTTTCACTGTATTTGATGTTGGTATAATTTGTGGTGGGGAAGGGAAAAAACAAATGGTTTCAATAGGGATACCGGTGGACCCATTGCAACAGTGAGATGTACATGTCGTTATGTCAAAAACAAACTTTACAACTTTGGTGGTGGGGTGGAGGAGGGTTGGGTGGAGGGTTGGGAGGAGGATGGGATGGGAAAACGAAACAAAGGAGGAAGGTACAATGCTTGATAAGAAATGTACTCATTATCTTACCATATAATTGTAAACCCTCTGTACTGTATTTTTCATAACAAAAAAATTTGGGGTGAATGAACCTCGGGTCAGGACGTAACCAGGTGAAAGACTGGATGAGGTATGGCCAGGTGGGGGGGAAATCTGGCCACACCGGATCTGGATGTGACTTCAGGGCCTGGGACTCACCTCTGGTCAGATGGAAAATCTGACCAGAGGCTGACCAGGTTATGACTTAGCAGGAGGGGGAGGTGGCTGCCTCCAGGTGTGTCAGATACCTAGGTAACATATAAATGGTGGAAACTTTGCCAAGAACTGGGAAGGTCTCTGCATAGAGTCTGCGTGGCCTGGTGCAGACCTAATACCAAATACAGGTAGTACCTTTGCCATGTGACTCCTGACTCCAATTTATTCTCAATCACTTTCTTTCTTTTTTTCTTCTTTCCTTCCTTCCTTCCTTCCTTCCTTCCTTCCTTCCTTCCTTCCTTCCTTCCTTCCTTTCTTTCTTTCTTTTTACTTTATTTCTCCTTTCTTTCTTTCTCCCTTCCTTCCTTCCCTCCTTCCTCCCTTTCTATTCTCTCTGTCTCTGTCTCTGTCTCTGTCTCTCTCTCTCTCCTCTCACTCACACTCCCTCTCTCCCCTCCCTCAGTATTCTTGACTCTCAATAATGAACACTTGCTGAGTTGAACTCACAGGCTGGGAAGAGCAGGTCAATTGGCGACTGTGATATTTAATGTAATGTTTATTTACAGCTCTACCATAGGTCACTGGATCAAATAATGAACACTCAGCAGCATGCCATCTCAAGCCATTTGGAGGATGAAAGCAAGCACGCTCACTGCATTCTATGAGGTCCACCCTGGGAAGGTGGGGCAGACTCCTACCCTCTCTTGGCTGAATCTCAGCGCAGTTTCTGCATCAGGAGAGGTGACGGCCTCCAAGTGTGCCACTTATCTAAGTGAGACAGGTATTAAGCAGAAACTTAGCCTTTTGTGTTGCTGAGATTAATGGCATGATTCAACATTATCCATTAATTTGTTGAGTTTGGAACCTCCTAAAGTTTTTGTTAGGCGATGTTCAAATTGTGATCTATTTATTTCTGATTGCTAACCATGATTATAGATGTGAACCAGCACATCAGACCATTCAAAGTTCTTCATCACTGATGTAAGACATTAAGTTTATTTTCTAAAGTGACATACAAGTTGACAGACAACAAAAGTAAGTCCTTAATTCTGGTCGAGATGTGTTTTTAATGTGAAACAAAATTACTTAGCAAAATATCTGACTACTGTGATTATACTTTCAAATTTACCCTACATTTTAATATCAAATCACCTATATTAATCAATGATTAACTCAAATTACCTGTAATCATTTATTTCTGTCATATCTTTTAGAAGTAGGCAGAACTGGAGCTTACACCATAAAATAAAGTGGTAGAATTTGAGAGGATCACAGTTCTGAATCAGTCTAGGAAGGAAAAGAAACACTCATATCAACCTACTAGGTAGGGATATTGGAATGCAATCATAATCCCTGCTTTCTGGGATGGGTGCAAAAATTGCTACTCTAGGAGTAAAGTAACTTAAATGAGAAAGGATTGATGGAGTGGCTCCAGTGGTGGAGTACCTGTCTGGCAAACAGAACATCAAAACTCAAATCAACTTCCTAAAGATAAAATAAGAAAAGAAAGAAAGAACAACTCATACTGAGCATGTGTTCAATGTAAAGATTCATACTAAATTATTGTAGTTATTAATGCCATCATTTATTTCTAGGGACAAACACATTTTGTGTCCAGCCTAACTGAAAAATTAACACTATATGTATATATATATATATAGAGAGAGAGAGAGAGAGAGAGAGCGCTTTGGTAAACACAGGTCTAGCTTACAATAATGAACACTAAAGTTTGCATATGCAGTTGTGTTCCAGGGTTGTTAAGGTTTATGGAAATCCATCATTTTGATGAACTTGTTATGACGAAATTACCTAACCATACATATCCATACAGTTCACTGGACAGATAGCATTGATATATATACACACACACAACTGTATGTATTAAGTGACATGTAAATAAAAATAAAATAATTACAATGAATAAATTTAGTGAACAGATATCTTTCCCAAAGAATTATTGTACCTGAACCAATTCATGTCTTAAAGTCTCCAATGCTATATCACACTTACATGGTTGCTGATCCCCTTTAGCTTTTTTATAATATTGCTTTTTCTTTGTTTTTCAGATGAAAAAGCCTGCTTGTATAACATCCCTTTCTTTAGAAAACGAAAGCACATTATGTTATCTGGCTGTTTATGTATCATCAAAATAATTTTTTATAATTTCAAGTAAATATTGTCTTAGACTTAGATCTCACTCATTCTCTTCCAATAGTACCTATGGAAAGGAGAAAATGAAGGATCATTCTGTTACTTCAGAAGGTTTTGTTATTAATCACTGCAATAAATTTTATGAAAATGAAACTCTGAAATTCGAGAGAGGACTTGAAAGTGACCTTTCTACATACTCATGCTACTCCCTCAACTAAATCATAGAACTGAAAATAAGTAACATTTTAGCTGTGTGCCTGTGGCTCATGCCTGTAATCCTTGCTACTCATGAGCTGAGATCTGAGGATGGTAGTTCAAAGCTAGCCCTGGCAAGAAATCTGTGATACTCTTCTCTCCAATTAACAACCAGAAAACCGGAAGTGGCATTGTGGCTAAAGTGGTAATGTGATAGCCCTGATCTGAAGAGCCCAGGGACAATGCCCAGACCCAGAATTCAAGCCCCATGACAAAGCAAAATAAAAAAGGGAAAAGAGGGGGAGAAAGTAACATTTTAAAGCTAATGTGCAGATATACACAAAAATTGTATAGAAATAAAACTATAACAGTCCCTGGACTAGCAAAGAGAAAGAGATTAAAGTGAAATTACTTTCAATAATACATTTAGACGATCTATACTAAGGGCAGGCTACTGGAATTCACACCACTAATTGAAGAGGTAGAATTTGAGAGGATCACAGTTCAGAACCAGTGTTCTAAGAAAGTAGTAAGAGTCTCATATCATCCTAAAGCCTGGAATGTTGGAATGCATTTGTAATCCCAGCTACTTGGCAGCCAGAAATGAGAAACTTAGCCGCTCTTTGTTCTTTAGCAAAATTGAGAAACTATGAGCAAAGACACTAAATGAAACAGTATGTTCTAATGGTAGAATACTTGTTCAGTAAACAAGATATCTAAATTCATACTCATTTCCTAAAAGATGAAAGAAAAGGGAAGAAAGAAAGAAAGACAGAAAGAAAGAAAGAAAGAAAGAAAGAAAGAAAGAAAGAAAGAAAGAAAGAAAGAAAGAAAGAAAGAAAGAGAGAGAGAGAAACAAAAAAGGAGAAGAAAGGGATGAAGACAGAAAGGGTAAAGGAGAGGTACAAAGCTTTGATAAAATACAGGACTGGCTTACACTGTTGGACCAATAGGAGTGTATATCTAGTGCTGTTGCAGGTATGTTAAGGTGTGTGAGAGTTTATTATCCTGATGATCTTTCAATGACGAAATTGACTAACTACATAATTACCTGGGCAGATCCCTGCTGAGACCTATATTAAGTCACAGGTTAACAAAGAACAATATTTACAATGAAATATATTGAACAACCAGGCATCGTGACCAAAATTATTTTACCTAATTCAGTGTATTTTTTACATTCTATATCACATGTACAAGTTCCTCATTCCCTTCTGTCTAATTACGTTGTCTTTCCTTGGTATTTTTTTGTTTTCAGAACCATGGTATAACAGGGCATTTCTTGTATTTTTGTCTTCTAGTTTTTAGAATGTATGCAGTTAAATATGCTTAATTTCTTTTTGTTAGAAAATTTAAAGCACATTAGGTGGGGTCTTCATCATAATTTTGTTATGATCTCAAATATGTTTTTATTTCTGGGATTTTACCTGTATAATCTCACTTCAATCTTTTCCAAAGTACACTTTAGTGGAAGGAGGAAAATCAAAGTTGATTCTGGTAGAAAATTTCTGTTACTAAAATCTCTGGTACATAGTAAGGTAAGCAACTCCCAAATTATTCTTTAAAGAGATGAGTTGAAAGTCATCTTTTTACACACTAATACTCTTTCCTCAACAAAACCAGAGGATTTAAAATAACTAATATTTTTTATGTTAATGGGCACAAACGTGCATGAATTTTCTAGAAATAAAATGATCACTCATGAAACCTTTCTGGTACTTCAAAAAATGCTTTCCAATGAGAGGAATAATCTTCACGCTTTTTCACACAATGTGTATCTGCCTGGTAACAGAACCCCAAGCTAGAGTAAGGCAGCTAATAGCTATCTAATTTCTGTTGTCTTTTGCAATACTGCTTTCTTATCATATTGGGTAGTATAAATTCTATGACCAGTATAAAATCACATTTCTAATAAAAGTTAGTAGGTGGGACATTCATGGATGAGGTGGTGTGGTGTTTCTGATGGAGCCCTGTCTGGTTCAAAGGAGGAGTTGGTATTGGCAGAGTATCTGTGGTGGAGCAGGGCAAGGCTTTGAGGGTGAAAGCATCTGTGTAGGGATTTGAGACAGCAGGGAGGGGACAGGAAGGACTATACATGTTAAGGGCGGGGTCTCTTGTGGAGTAGGTGGGACTTTAGGATGGAGGCTAGCATGTGGATGTGTTTTCTGTGGAAGAAGTTGGGGTCACTGGGGAGGAGGCTCTTTGGGGCAGAGCTTTGAGAAGGAAGAACAAGTCTACAAAGGAAGAGGTTACTTAGAAGAGGGTTTCTGGTGGAACACTGTGAGCCCTTGTGGGATATGTAGGGTGGGGTGTCCCATAAGGCAGGGAAGGGCATGGAGGCAAGAGGCTGACAGAAGGTGGTGTTTCTGGTGCCAGAATGTGGAGCTATGAGGGAGAGTCTTTTCAGGGTCTGGCTTTGAGAGGGCAGGGTGGTGCTAGGAAGAAGTACGCTAGTAAGGGGAGGGTTTTCTGGTGAAGAATGGAGGTCTTTGTGAAGTGTTAGGGTGGAGGTAGGGTTTCTGGCAGAACAGGATGTAGTCATAATGTATTTTGGAGTTTTTCAGGACCAGGGCTTTTTGAGAGCAGGGGTACAATCCAGTGGACTAGACTAGTTAGGATGGGGTTTCTGGTGTAGCCAGTCACCATTTCGAAAAGAGGAGTAAGGTTGGGTGGGGATTTCAGTGTTGCAAGGCAGGAAAAGGACTTTGGACAGGGTTTTCAGTAGGGCAAGGCAACATTCAAAAAGGGACTTCAGTGGGACAGGGATTAACAGTTGAGCTTGGTGAGGCTTCCAGATGGAGGCCAACTGTTGCATTGGTTTCCAGTGGAGCAATGTGGGTGTTGAGAGATGAGATAGTATGGTGGGAATTTTCTAGTGGGGGTTTTCTAGAGCAGGTCAGGGATTGGAGTCATGGGGCTAATTGGAGGAGGGGCTTTGAGAAGGAGTGGAAGGTCTACAATGGTTTAGGATAATTATGGGCACGGTATCTGGTGGAGTAGGGTGTGGATCTGAGGGAGGATACAATAGGGGACAGGATTATCTGGGGAGCAATACAGGGCATTGAGAGAGTAGATATTGGAGGTGGAGAGGCTTGTGGTGAAGCAGGGCTAGCTTTCCAGGTAGGAGATGGGCTGTGTGAGAAGCTTCTGGCCAATCAAGGCGAGGTTTCAAGAGCAGTTATAGGGAGGTGGAGGGATTTGGTGTAGCATGATGAGCTTTGTGGGAAGAGGTAGGTTCAAGGCTGGGTTTGAGAGGTTAGGCCACTTAGAAGTACACTAGTTATGGGCAGAGTTTCTGATGAAACCAGGAGGGGCTCGAGGGAGAACTCTGGTTGGGGGTGGGGTAGGGAAGGGAGGAGCTTGTAGGTACTAGGATATGGGAGCAATGGGACTATGAGGGACTAGAGTAGTTAGGGGTGGAGTATCTGGTGGATGAAGTGACGATTTGAGGGATGAGCCTGATGTAGGCAGGGTGCTTGGTGCAGCAAGTCGGGACATAGGAGGAGATATGGATGTGCCTGGTTTCTGGTGGTGCAGAGCAGAGATTCCAGGAAGGGGTTTAGAAGAAGGTATAGCAGAGGAGGGCTTTCAGGAAGGAGTCTGGTTGCAATCAGACCTTTGAAAGTTTATAGCAGGACTACGAGGGGGTAGGTTAGTTAAGGATGGGATTTTAAGGAAGAGGCTGACTGGAATTGGGTTTCCAGTGCATCCAGTCAATTCTATGGGAAAGGGGGATAGGAAAGGGGCAAGAGAGTGAAGAGTGGGGCTACAAAAAATGAACAGTTACTCTTAATAGGAACACCATTTTCTGTCAGTGTACAATTATATTCCTTTTAGGTATGCGAGAGATATTGGAGAAAGTAACCAGGTAATAATTCCTTCCTAATGAAATTTTTCTTTATTCCAGTTGAGTGAAAATAAAATCACATCAGGCTCAGAGGCACACAGTAAACTAAGACTCATGAAGCCCTGGACTTGGTTCCCAAGCACAAACTTTAAGGACCACAAATAAAAAATTTAAAATGACTCACTTGGTCATAATGGACATTCTATTGTCTTAAAAATGTGAATGAATAGAACTTTTACCCTGTTCATTTTAGAAATTCTAAAACTAAGTAAGTAGTAATGTTTTAACTTTATATAATATTGGCAAGTATACTAAAAATAATTAGGAAAATATAAATTTGTATGCAGAATGTTTGTTCTCCATAATCAATTTTAATCTAAAAGTATTTAAGACTAGAAACTTGCCATATAGTGAGATTGCAGCATGGTATATTTTCAGTCATCAAAATGGTGACTTAAGCAATGTGTTTTTATCATTGGATGCATCGAGGTTAAAACATATCTAAGAATTTGAAGCACTACTATACAGACCCTGAAGAAACTCAGAAGGATCTATGAAATAATGTTGGAATAAAATTAATGACTAATTTCAATAGGAATTGATCTTTACTAGGCCCATAAATATTTTCCAGAAGAAAAGTTTACATTGAAAAATAAACAAAACTTTGAAAAGGAAGCAGGCAGGACAGGCAGACCTTGAGGTAAACATTATCCAATGAACAACATCTATTGAGGCATGATCACAACGTCTTTTAGCTAAGTTACAGTTACTGATGTATGTTCTTCCCTAATGCCAAATAACAAAGACATGAAAATGCACTAATCATTTTTAAGGCATTAGACTTTACAGGAAGAATTCAATGAATGTATTGCTACAAAGTGAAGATAGATGTCTGAGATAAAGATTGAAGGAAACATCCCCAGTTTCTGGCCCATCGAGTTGAGAGGGGTACAAGTCAAAGCATAAGGAGAATGGACAGAAGTACAGTAGTGCATTCCAGTAGTTCCCAAGATGCAATGATGAATGTAACAGCAGAGAAAATCAAATGACCATCACTGGACTTAGCACTGGAGAGAAGAGAGAAGAACAGTGAAAATCCAAGGAGAATTTCAAAGGATGCCCTTGCTTATTTGGCAGTAGAGTGCATGGCATTGAGGTCTAAAATATGTGGAGATATTATAGGAAACTACTTGTGCTCAAATGGTGCCATGAGAAGTGGTAAACTTATGATTTACAGGACATTGAATAATCATAAAGGTCTTGCTTCAGTAGTGAAGAGTTAAACCTTGATAAATTCTGTTTTGAAACACCTAACACTATAAAACGAAGAGGATTCAAATTATATATAAGTGACTTGACTGCAACAATAGTGTTCAAAAAAATTAAACCATATAATATGGATGAAAAAAGGTAACATTATTAAGGTAATCTGTAAACAACACACATTTTGTGTGAATAGTCCTGATTTAAAAAGATTTGTTTTCCTTACAGATTTTGGATGCACAAAAACAACAAAAATAAGAACAAACCAAAGCAAATGACACTTGACAATAGAGTTGGACACCAGTATCTCATCTCATGAGGATGAGATTGGAAGATCATGATTCAGAGATGGCTGGGGTAGCAATCCATGAGACGTTTATGTTCAATTATTCAATCAAACACAGAGTGAAACCTTGGTTCAAATATTACAGACTCACTCAGTCATTAATGAAAAAACAAGCAAGATTTTGAGGCTCCCAGTCAAGTTTCATTACTGCACATACACACACACACACACACACACACACACACGCACACACGGGGAGAGCGAGGAAGAGGGAGAGAAAAAAGGAATATTCAGTGCTTAAAAAGTGATCCTATCTGCAGGACTATCCTAAGCATATTTTAATTTATAAAAATGAGGGAAACCATAGAGCCTATGTTTCTTAGAGTCTGGCTTCCTTCACATAATATGATTTTTTCCAAGTATTTCCGTTTTCTTAAGAAAGATGCTGTGCCATTCTTTCTGATAGAAGCATGAAATTCCATTGTGGATATATACCACATTTTCTTTTTTTTTTTTTGAGGGGTGGGGGTTCCGGTCGTGGGGCATGAACTCTGTGCCTGGGTGCTATCCCTCAGCTCTTCAGCTCAAGGGCTAGCGCTCTATCACTTGAGCCACAGCACCAATTCTGGCTTTTTTCTTTTTGCTTATGTGGTGCTGAGGAATCGAACCCAGGGCGTCATGCATGCAAGGCAAGCATTCTACCACTGAGACACCTTCCCAGCCCCACATTTTCTTGATACATTCATCTATTGAGAGGCATCTGGATTGGTTCCATATCTTAGCTATGGTGGTAATGCTGCAAAAAACATAGTTGTGCTTGTAGTTTTAGTGTGTTTTAGCTTGAGACCATTTCGACACATGCCCAGGAGTGGGTTTTGCTGGCTTCAAAGTTATGTACATTTGACCATACAAAGTGATGCTAATTGAAATGAACTCCAAGACATGGAAGCAACAAGTCTTTTTTTTTTTTTTTTCAGATGTCAACCTTGATGTCGCTAAAGTAGTGTATCTAGATCTTATTTTATTTCATTTGTCTTTTGCCATTTGCTTATCCCTGGCAATGTCTGTCTTGATTCTGGTACCTTCCATTTTGTATATACATTATCTGATTTGGAGGAGGAAAGGGAAATAACATAATAATAAAAGAAGTACAAAGAATTACCCATTGCAACAATGATATTCACAAGGCATTATATTGGCAATGAACTTAACAACTTTGGGGTCAGGGGAGGTGTGGGGGGTCAAAGGGGTTAGGAGGTCAACAATAGAGTGGGTAACTATTCAACAAGTATGTACTTTACTCATGTAACTGTAACCTCTCTGTACATTAACTTTAAATAAAATTTTAAAAAGTGAGTCTACCCTAGAAAAAATATCCTTTTCAAAATAATACATCTGTAAAAGTACTTGTGAGGGATTCTAGAGTCAAGCTGTTAGACCTGGAAAGGGATAGATTGAGAAGCCATCTCAAACAGCAATCAAACGGCTGAGAGCTGTGCTCGGGAAAGGTCAAACAGTCAAGTGAAGACAGGGGTATGATTTATTACCTCAAGAGTATTTAAGTTAGAGTTGTTGGACACTAAAAGTTCAAGACTTTGGAGGCAAGATGGATGTCTGTGCTATGGTTGTAATGACTATTGCTCCCTTCTGCTCCCTAACAATAAAGGGTTCAATGATCAATATGTGTACAAACAATGACACATGTTAATAGTTGTAGCCACAAGAAAATTTGATGCCTTAGTCTGTGGACATACCTGTAGCCTCTCACCCTCCACCACTCTAGTAGAATGAATATAAAGCATGTTAAGCAGGATTTTGGGATCTAGAAGCTAGCAATGAGGCTTTGGTTCCCTGGTGTCTTCTTTCTTATCACTTCCTGTAATTTCTCAGTTCTTTGGACAGGTATCCCATCATCTTTGCTGTTCCATGGTTGAAGTTAGTGACAGTACAGATATTCTGAACACTTCAAAACAAACTATGGAAAAACACTTCCTCAGAGAAGATTCACAAACTTATAGGAGCACCTGGAAAGATACCATACATCAGCAGTCATCCTGTGATCCTCTAGCAATAAATTATAATTCAGGAATATTTTTACTTCTAATAATACAAGAGATGGACAATTGTCCTTTTTGCACATTTGTTATTTGGTATTGCATAAATTTTCAAGAATGCATATGCATTGTGAAATAATATTATTTATATCATAGGTCACAAACCTCGTCACTGGAGTGATATGACCCTGTCTTATCTCAGTTGCCTGATTCGGACTTAGATGAGTGTGAATTGCCTAATTATGAACATTTCTTCATGAAACTCAACAGCACAGAATGAAGTGTGAGGGTCAGGCCATTCCATACTTCTAAGGATTTCACATATATTAGAGTACTATACACCTACACTGCTCAGCACTCATGGCACATTGGTGTGTTATAATTGTCTTCAGATCAGAAATTCGCTAGAGCTTAAAGGAAAATGATGGGCTGTACGTTTTCAATGCAAGAGTGATGATTATCCCCTGCAATTATTCTCGGTGGAGAATCTTTCCTATACATTTTACTGACTTAGCTTCTACTCTGTGTTTTGCCATTATCAGGGACAGTCAAACTGTATCTAGCTACAATACTGCAGCAAACTTAGCTGCCCTTGAATTTTACCTCCACTCTTGATACCAAGGTCAACTCCGCAACTCTAATCACATAGTTAGTGGACACCTGAACTTTTCAAGCCTGGTTAAAAATTCAGCTATCATTGCTCATTGCCAGTGTTAAAGATGTCACTCCTTTAGATTTATTGTGTATATTCTTATATTTCCAACACTGCCTTAGATGTTGGTTTTTGAAGTAGAACTTTTAGTTTGCATTTGATTTATGGAGATGTTAGTGATGCCAGTTGAACTGC
Source organism: Dipodomys spectabilis (assembly GCF_019054845.1). Classification (NCBI taxonomy): domain Eukaryota; kingdom Metazoa; phylum Chordata; class Mammalia; order Rodentia; family Heteromyidae; genus Dipodomys; species Dipodomys spectabilis. Next base: position 3,381,700 of record NW_024870782.1, on the reverse strand, counting down.
ATCTATTATAATGCAAGTAATTTTGACATATGAATTTAGTTTTGGCAACTGAAGAAGTGAATACACATCACTCACAAAAGTTTCTTTGTATGTACTGGTATTGCTTTATTGTGAACTTCCTAAAAGACTGTCATGGGAGCACATGGCTCTAATCCCATCACTTCTGTCACTGATACAAGGCTTGAAAGGTCCAGACCACTTGGCACTCCATAGTGAGAACCTTTCTCCAAGAAGGGCGAGAGAATAGCAAAAAGAGCAAATGAATCTTTCAACTGTTGTGTTACATGTTCTTTATAGTTAGCCATTAAAAACACCATAGTAGTAATTTTTATGAGTTCTTACCTACTCTTTTCCTCTTCTGAACTGTTTTATTTATGGATCTCTAAGCAATCACATAAAAATCATATAAAATTTATATAAATCATATAAGAAAGCATAGATAATATTTGTTAGGGATATATAACCTAAAATGAATAATTTCAGGAAATTATTAAGCACATAAAATGTAATGCATACCTAAAATTGTCTCTTTATTGAAAACTGCAGCACTTGTAGTTTATTTATTCTGATAACAAAGATTATAAACTAAGTTACAATAGTATTCCAAATGGAACACAGAATTACAAACCTGAAGGGTAGCACTAAAAATGCTACTGCTACCACTAATAGAGTAAGAATGAAATTTAGATATCTACTTCAGAGTAAAAGCCACAGGATAGCTGCAACATTACTCACTTTTTTTTGTAAAGACAAATTTTCACAGTTATTAACATCAATTGGGTATATATTTCTTAAGGCCTTCAGGAAGGATGCTGTGACCATGTTGATGGAAGCTGACTTCTCTGATACCTACTTCACAATGTGCAGACACCATTCCAAGCACTGCACCTGCATTAGGGTAACTAGTGCTCATGACAATTCTTCAAGTTAGGAAATGAATTAAGTATTTTATTAAAAACAGAAGTAGGCATCAAGACCAAACAAATTTCCCAAGTATCTAATACTGATCATTTGTAGACCCATAATTCAAATCCAGGCTTCCACCAGGCATATCTGAGGATATTCTGTAAGTGTCACATTCATTACCTTTCAAGACCTATGGAGCAGATGAGCCCACATTATTTTCCTAATTATGGTTATAATGGCAATAACATTGCTACAGAATATATATATATATATATATATATATATATATATATATATATTGTTAAAATGAAAAGTGTGTGGGTAATGACATTGTATGTGATATTTATACCAAATAAAGATCGGTTTAACTTCTAAAGAAATATCTAAATGAACATCATTCAGCTTCCACTGTTTAGCATTCCTGGAGTGATTACTTAAGGAGAACAAATTCATGGAAAAGACACCTGTGCTGATGAACACAGGCTTTTATCATTGAGTACCTTGAATACACAGGGGATAGTTTGTTATGGATATGTAATCCAAAAGGAATAATTTTTGTGACTAATTACTTTCTTGTTTTACCAAAGAAAAATCTATTTCCTATTCTAAAACATATACCAATTTAATGGATATTAGTGTTATCAGTATAAATTATGCATGAATAATATATATATAATGTATTATATTACATAACATATAAATGGTATATTTATAATATATGTATAATTACTGATATTCTATAACTACTATAAATAATATATGTATAAAACTGGTTTTAGTATTATACTGTGAAGGGTATAAAGAATGACAACTTTATTTAAATAAATATATTTGTATGCTTTAGTCACATAATTTTTTTGTGTGCCAGTACTGAGGCTTGAACTATGGTCTGGGTGTTGTCCCTGAGCTATTTCACTCAGACTCTCTTCATATAGCTATCTTCGGTTTTCAGCCTCTAAGCAGCTGGGATATTGGATGTTTTAACTGCATTGTATCGAATTTTATGAATCAGTTATTCAGATTCTTTATACCATATGATGTTACTAGACTGGGAAATGCATGCTTATTGCATTTCCTTTGTATAACATATAGTATGTTTTGAAATTTGGTATAAAACGTTCATCTTTTTTAAAATATGGATTACTCCTAGTTCTCAAGAGTTGGGAAATGCCCTGGAACTTTGTTACTTGAAATCATATGTGGCCATGTGTCATATCCTATTTTCTTGTACAGACTTGATAATAAATTATATGTAATTTATTTTTTATTTTTATTTTTTCCTATTGCAACACCTGGCTATGTGTAATTAAAACTGTAGTTTTCTTCAAGTATTTTATTCTACACTGAAGTTTTTTCTTACAAGCTTTCTAATAAATATGTAATCTATTCAATTTTGAAAAGTACTGCTTTACCTACTACTTATTTGTGGCATTTCTGAAATCCAAGTTTCTCTGTGTATCAGGGTGGATACTTTTGTCTGTAGCAAGTATTGTTGAATATATAACATCTGGCTACTTTGAGAACAAAGGATATGAAGGGACACTAGCCAGATAAAGAACTTCCAGGACAATTCAAGGGCACCTCTGTACTCTCTGTGTAGGTGGATAGGGAGCATAGAAATTCTTACACTTGAAAGTGATTGAGTGTGGGTGCACATAGGTGTTCACTTATTTATCTGTTGCTATAGTTTTACACATTCACTATTATAAAACAATATTTCATATATATGTATATATATATACATATATATATGTATATATATATATATACATACATATATATATACATATATATGTATATATATACATATATATGAAATATTGATATATATATATATGCATATGCTGATCACAGTTTCCAAAAGGCAGAGAACCACATCCATGGATATCGCTTTCCTATGTTGCTCTTTGGGTAATAAGAATATAACCTGGTATTGTCCTGTGGTAGAGAAATTACTCAGAGATTCAAGTATTTTTCTTTCAATATGTTGCTTGTTCCTAACTCTAAAATTAGGAAGTCTGTTAATACATAATATATTTTATATTATAACATATTAAATATATAATATAGAATATATTGTATATTATAATATATATTCTATAATAGCTGACAGTGTTATATATTCATAAGGAAAAATAAAACAGACATATCAATGTCCATACTTTCCTAGCCATGATTAGGTTCAATAGAGTTAGGTGCATTACATCTCAACAGGAAAATCTACTGAAGTTCTGATGACTTTGAGCTAGATAAGGACAATTCCTGTAAAAGCAGGCTCTCCTCAATTATGAGAAAAGATGTTTGGAAGCTTTTTTGTTTGTTTGTTTGTTTTTATTTTGGCCAGTCAAAGGGCCTGAACTCTGGGCCTGGGCACTGTCCTTCACCACTTCTGCTCAAGGCTAGTGCTCTACCAATCGAGCCATAACACCATTTCTGGCTTTTTCTGCTTATGTGGTGATGAAGATTCGAACCCAGGGCCTCATGCATGCAAGGCAAGCACTCCACCCCTGAGCTACCTTCCCAGCCTAAGTTTGGAAATTTTTGAGAAGAGGAATTTGACATTTGCTTTGCATCCTTGATTAGTAATGAATAAACACCGTTTTACTCCGAATTTTGTCTCCTTTTATGTTCCCTAAACAGTTACACATGATCATCATTCCATATCATATCTTTAAGTCCTTCTTTTATTTCTTTTATCATTATTGTTTTGTTGTTGTTGTTTTGCTGATCCGGAAGCTTGAACACAGGTCCTAGGCAGTGTCCCTGAACTCAAGCCTAGTACTCTGCCACTTGTGCCACAGCTCTATTTTGGGTTTTTCTGCCTTGGCTTGCTTTGAAGCATAATACTCAGATCTCAGCCTCCTGGGTAGGTAAGATTACAGGTGCGAGCCACCAGTGCCCAGCAAGTCCCTCTCTTTTAGATATTATTCTAAAAGCTTCCTATCCAAGTTCACTCCTAAGGTTGTAAAGGCACCTATGTCAATAGTTCCTTCAAACTCTAATCTCCTGTTTTGGCTATGGTGTGTCTTTTCCATTGTATCCTGAACCAACTTCACTGTTCTCTTCCTAATCCATGATTCTAGATGTGTTACTAATAATTACCAAAATTTGGTGGCTATAAGCCCTAAATCACTCAACTATTAATTTCATTTAAATTTTTTTCAATATGATTGTTCTTCAGTACAAATCTGAGCTTATACTCACCTCTTGTGTCTACCTCTTGGCATGAGCAGAGCCTAGGCCTATTCAACCTCAAATGCAAGAGGTTAGCAAGAGAATAGCCTACAGTATTCCTGCCTAAGAGTCAGGACATGTAGTTGAGTGCCTGAAAGAAGCAATGCATTCCTGGCAAGGGAAGGGGTGATAGAGACAACAGCCTAGAGAGCAAACTGACAGTCACAACATTTAATAACTTCTCTTTGGAGAAACTGACCTCCTGCAAAGTGGCAGTGAGATAACTCACCTAGTGAATTTTCATATATGAAGGAAGTTGTCATGTTTCACTACACAACTTACTTGTAGTCAAAGAGAAGGTAAGTCTTTTGTGTCCTCCTTAGGCCCAGTCACACTTAATCTCCATCTTAGAATTTGCTCATAGTCTATTACTACCAGAAGGTCCCTGATGAGGAGGAAAGTGTGAAAGTGTGATCTCTTGTCTTCTTACTGGCTCTGTGGGAACTGAGGCCACTTTTAGTTTTGAACCTGTTCCTTCTGACAATGGGAAAGCTCATTCTCTGAATTGTGCCCTACTACCAAATCTTTTCAGAGAAAGTTAAAGAATGACAGATTCTGCCTGAGGGAGTGAGTTTCTCCAATTCCAAAGAGGTCAATTAATATCTGATTCTAAGGCCCAAGTGGAAGTTCTTCACCAGATCCTCGAAGCTGGAGTGGATGTTAGCTCAGACTCTAGGCCATCCTCATATTTCTCGAGCTCTTTCTCATGAATCAAAAGGTTACAGGAGTTGAGTTCAGAAACAAGGAGAAATGAGAGTAGCAGAAGAATCATTGGCAGGGGGAGGAATTAGAAACGTTGGGGAAAAGACGGGCTCAGAAAATCTAGGATCACTCACATCATTTGGGAATTACATCATGAGATTAGGGAATAAATGTAATAAATTACTACCTAAATTATTAACTCGACTACTCTACATTACAACTGTTGTGTCAAAATATAGCTGTCCTAATTCTATTTTGATGAGAAAAATGGAGCACATTCTTTCCTCACAAAGTTCTACAGAGTATCTTCATCCATACCCCAGGTTGTTCTTACTCTCTACATCTGTTACTTTCCTTTGCTGGATTCAGTCAATGACACTTGAAAGTGTTATCATCTTCAGACATGTAATCACATTTTCTTCTAATCCATTTGTTATCAAATAAAACAAATTATGTGGAAATATATATCTATGGTAAATTTTCTACCATGGCATATTTATTTGATGATATTAAGTATTATTTTAATAGTTTCATTTTTAAAACTTGAGGAAAATGTTTTGTTACTATTAGCACTAATTATTTGCACATTTTTTGTATTTTTCCTTGTCTGTGTATTTGTTATTAAGCTTCTAACATTGTCTTTTTCCCCAACTGTTGCCTTCTTAAAATTGCAACTTATAAACTATATATGATGGTCCTGTATGTGTGCATTGGTATATTTAATTTTTGATCTAATATCCACATATTATACAATATCTTCAACCTATTGTAATTGCTCTGAAAATAAATAGGGAGGTCCCTCATTAAAGCAAAAACACAATGCCAAAAAACCAGTGAAATTAGGATTAGGTATATATCCAAAAATATTATCAATAAAACAGTAGAAACAGTCACTTCTCTTATATACCAGAACATATTTAAGCTATAAATAGCACATTTTCTTTATTCCCTCTTTCTGGTAAATCTAGGTTGGTTACACAGCTTGGTTGCTATGAATATTGCTGCCATGGACATGGATGCTCATGTTAATTTATATTACTTCAATATGTATCTAGTTGCGGTAAAGGCCATCAACATAAGTGTCTTTTTGGTATTGTGTAAACTTCCATTATGATTTCCCTATGGGTTGCACTAGTTTATTATGCCTCAAAACCAAATACAGTTCCTGATTTATTTCAACCTCTCCAGAAGTTTATTTATCTGAGTGGTGATAGATATTCTGGTGTGTAAGATGGGATTTCAATGACTTTCCTCTTTATTTTCCTATGTATTTCCTATGTGGATACAACTCTCAAACATTTCATTTATTCATTAAACACATTTGTACTTCATTACTGATAAGTGTCTTTTCTTTTGGTATTTGATCAATTTTTAAGTTTTATAATATTTGATTTTTTTTCCATTCCAAATACTCGCTTTAGTAAAAAGATTTTTTCATTACAATGGTGCACAATTAACTAAAAACAAATGATTGCACATTTATACCACTGGATGTTTTTGTTTGTATTACAGCCAGGAAATTATTCCAATAAAGATGCTGAACTTCGTTCACTAGATTTACTGAAAGGATAGTATCTCATATTGGCCTAAACTAATTTCAGAATTAACAGTCACAGCCTGGGCCACAACAGTCTGAGCTAAGTAAAACCACTAACACAGCACAAACTACACGTAAAGAGAGCAAAGTGCTTCATACAAGTTAGAAGAAATACAACACGTTCATGAAGCAAATGCTGAAGTTCACAAGAAGACCTTAGGAATCTGAATATCAAGAAGATCAACAGATAAAAGTAGAAGGACAACTTTAGATCTCAAAATTGGGGACGGGAGACAACCATTAGATACCAAAACTCAATGCTGAAGGGAAGGAGTGTTTTACCCCAAACCTCAGCTGTGTCTCACACCAAACACACACACACACACACACACACACACACACATACACACACACACAGAGACACACACACACACAGACACACACACACACACACAAACACACACACACACACACACACACACACACACCACTAGTGAGAGGCCTTAGCCAAAGCACAGGCATTCTGGACTTAGACTCTATTTTGAAGGCCTTTACCGAAAGTATCCATTGTGAAGGCCTTTACTGAAAGTACCCATTGTAAATAAAGACTTTCACTGAAAGTTAGAACTCAGGTTCCTGGAAAAACTGTGAAATGTCACAATAATGTTCTGCCCATAACTTCCATAGCAATAGCCATCAGCGGATGACAGGAACATATATAAAGCTACAGATTTTTCTTAAGATAATTAACAGTTTGCTGCGTACTGCTTAGCCTGTGCACGCAAGCCAATAAGATTGTTACAAGATTCAGTCACTAAATGTCAACTAATCATGGAACCCCCTTACCTCAACCCTATACCCTAAAAAAAACCCTGTTAACTGAAGGGTTGTGGCTCTCAACTCTGACCCACTGCGATGGTGACTGTTGTGAGTCCAGGCTCGAGCTTGCAATAAATGACTCTTGTGTGCTCGCATCAGAACTGGCTCCTAGGTGGACTTTGGAGATCCTTATCTCAGCACAAGACTAGTGTACACAGAGAACCCCAGGGACAGCTATATCTGGGACAATGACACGTTTTTCCTCTTCCTTTTAGATAATCAAATGTGATGTTGCAGTTGGCTCCACAGCTGCCACACATCTGAGCAGGAGGAAGGAAAAGATGCCTTAGCCTGCAGGATGGCCTTGTGTACCCCTGGCTTTTTGTGTAAGAATGCAGTTCATTGTCCCCTAAGCAGGGGTGGCCAAGCTGAAATGGGGGTAATCTTTGCCTGGAGGATGGCACCCTGTGAGCCCTGCATGCGTGGTGAAGCAGCCTGCAAAGCCCTCTGAGCATCTCCGGGAAGGCCTCTCAGTTGCTTCGAGAAGTTGACTCCTGTAGTTGGACATGGCAGGAGGACAGCAGAAATCCAGAAGATGAGAGAGGAACAGGAACAAATGTGCCTCTCCATGGAGACTCCTCAGCCATGCTAAGAAGTTCACAACCCGCACGTGGTGGCCACTCTGCAGGTCCCCAGAGGCCCTACTTGTCTTGGGAGCAGTGTCTGGTCCTGATCCAGAGCTGGAACTTCCCCAGTGGCTCTGGGCCTGGCTGGGCTGGAGCAGCCCCTACCAGCCATGCTTTTCTGCAATAACACCTGGACACATTTGTTAGCAACAAGATCTTAAAATTTCTTTTGTAGTTTTAGTTTTAAATACCCTCCTCCATGTTTTTAGTATGGGGAGACAAACACTTCCTAGTATCAATGATAACAGTTTTATTCATTAAAATATCAGAGAATTCATAATTTTGAATATGTCTAGTGGCAAAAGAATACATTTGCTCAGTGATTTGCTTGATAGACCCGTGCCCAAAATACCACTCATAGGGGCTGAGAAGGTGGATCAGTGGTAGACAGCTTATCTTGAATGCACGAGACCCTGGGTTTGATTCCTAAGCACCATCTAATCAGAAAAAGCAAGAAGTGGTACTGTGGCTCAACCTGTAGAGCAGTAGTCTTGAGCTGAATAGCTGAGGGATGGCAATCAGGCCCAGAGTTCACCACATCCGACAAACTAAATCAATAAATAAAACTCATACTGAAGTACATTAATTTCATAAGTTGATTACCATTTTAGTTAGGCGCAGGGTGCCAAGATATAGCAGACCTTTGTCGCAAATCTTTAAGAAGAATGTCAACACCTTACAAGTACTAAAAACAAAAAGTAAAAAATTAGCTCTGACAACATATAGAATCGCCACTCAAAGAGAAACAAGTACTGAGGATGAAATACTTTTTATAACATTTCTTAAGAGATTCTGGCTCTACATTAATTATCATATAATGTGACCTTCAAAAATTCCATAGTTGGGCCTGAGTCTTAAGGGCCCCTACAAAAACTTGAGGAGAGGATCATCAACCCAGATTTTTAAAATTGTTATTGGTAAGGTAGTGTACATACAGATCACCATTTTATAAGTCGATAATGAGTTCATTTCTGGTTTCAAAATCTCATCACTTCCTTTGCTCTCTCTGATTTTCCCTCCAGTCTCTGTCCACAAGAGGTATAGCTCATTGTGAAAATATTATCTACAGAGTACAACTGCTACATTTGTTTCCTTGTTTTCCTTGAATTTCTGTAGCTCCCTCGATGCCCATAAGTGGATAAAGAACAGAAAAATCCATCTTGTATCCAATTCCTGGAATTCATTTCAATATAAACATCAGTAGTTTTATGAGAGTGTCAGACTCTGTCCACACATCCTGAACACTTATACTTCCTGCACCCAGTCATAACTCCCACCGGATTCTAAGGTCCACAAAGTAATTCTTTTCACTTTCCACACAGGAAGAAGCTGGGAGTCAAAAAGATTAAGTATTTTACTGGAAATACTTGGATGAGAATAATGGTATTTAAGATGCTTCCCATGTTCTCAGTTAGCTAGTACCACCTTGGATTCCAACTCAAATCTTGATAAACAGATACAGAACTTACATGAGCTTGTTGTGCCAGATTCACACCTAGAGATGTAGATGAGAAAGTGAAAGGGCTTTGTGTGAAAGCCACAGGTTGATATGAAGCACAATTCAAAGGATGTGGAGATGAAGCAAGCTACTGGAGGGAAAAGGAGATGCAGCTGAAGCTGATGAGCACCTAGAGAGAGAAGACAGAGTAAGTAAGAGGCCAACTGGACATCAAAGTAACCCATCTGAATTACAAGAGTCTGACTATCCAGAGCCACAGAGAGAGGTTGGAAGACCAGCAAGTGATCTTGCCCATTTCTAGGGAGCTCCCAAGGTAAGAATTTGTACCTTCCCACTGCTGCTGAGCACATCTCAGATCCCTTGTTACCATGATAATTGACACTGGAGAGGAGCAGCGAGAGTTGTATGAGGTGATTGCAGCTCACTATGTGGAGCCAGTTCTGCAGCATTGTGGAGTGTGGTCTCTCAGGATGCTTAGGGCAAAGATCCTATAGCTGATGTCAAAGAATGCAATGTACTTGGATTAGACATTTATGGATGGTACGTGCCTGAACACAACAAGTTGATCATGAGCTGCTCGAGGTAGTTCCCTAAAGATCTAACAGCCAAAACTGGAGAGGCAAACTCAGAGCTCTGCACTACATCAGTCCACCATGCTAATTGCTTCTACCCTAGTACTGGGTACCAAGTTTGCACACCCATGACCTTGTTACCCTGATTGTGTCCTACAAATCTTCACAATTTTTATCTTTCAGTTTATATATGCTTCCTTGTCCCTGGTAAACTGTTTTGGATGCCTGTAGTAGTTACCACAACCCCTGCAAAGCTGTTGCTGCTACCTAATTTCCTGCCACTGCAACTCTGCAGTTACAGTCACAATTACCCTTTCCCTGGTATCCTAGTCTCTGCTACTCTTCCCTCCTACCCATAATTCTTAGCAACATGGTTCCAGCCACCTGATCCCTGACACCCCTGTCTCTGATACCCCATTCCCAAACAAAGTAAGGCAAGAGTGGGCACAGACAGTCGACTTGGGTATTCCTCTTGCAGGCACAATGGACAAATTATTCCTCAGGTATTTAACATGAGGGACGAACTTGTGGTGAAAAACAAAGAGGTTACTCAGGGGTGACTAAAATCTAAGGATATCAACTTATAACTTGTTGCTAGGAATAGCAGGCCCTAAGGTGAAAGTTAATGAAAAACGAAAATTTTACAAAGAATATAAGGAAGATATAAAAGGTTTAGCTTAGTCTCTTCCACTATTGATCTGAAATATTGTTGACATAGATATGTAACTACTTTGCAGTTTTAGAATTTTATGAAGATGCACTTTTATGTGGTACTTATATTAATTTATGGAATAGTTGCATATGATCACATTAATGATATTCAATATTTTATTCTCTATGATATGATCATGAGTCTGCCTTTGGCAATATGAATTTAGTTCTCTAACAACAAATGTAATTTAATTGTCAAATACTACAAGTAGATTACTGCAACTAGTACAAAAATAAAAGCTGGAACAAGAAAAGCTACAAGTTAAAAATAAACTACAATAAAGCTACAAGATTGAAGGGATGGGGTCAGTGGTAAGGGCTATGATAGAAGAAATTCTTCACGATGAAATCTTGGAAAAATAGAATGTGCTTTGTTGAATTACTAGCTTTTTAAACCTTCTTAGAAAGCAGAACATGATTTTTGATACTTGCTTTTTGGAACTTCTTTAATAAGTGGTTTAACAAAAATTATCAAAATGGCTTTGAAAATTCACTGATGTGAATTAACATTATACTCAAAGTTGCCTTGAGATGCAGGCAGGCTTGATTCCTTTTCTATTAAATTAATGGAATAAGCTTCCTTTAGAATGGTTGGACCTTCCATGACACTTTTTCCAAAAGAAGAAGAGATACTGGAGGGGGAAAAAAAAGAGGACGGAAACTCAAGGCTGCTGAAATTAGCATATTTCCAATTTGGACTTTAATGGGTTGTTTATACAAAGAATAAGAATTTCTTATTTTTTGGGGGGAGGTCCAGTCATGAGGCCTGAACTCTGGGCCTGGGTGCTGCCCCTCAGCTCTTCAGCTCAAGGCTATCGCTCCACCACTTGAGCCATAGTGCCACTTCCGGCTTTTGTCTTTTTGCTTATGTGCTGCTGGGGAATCGAACCCAGGGCCTCAGGCATGCAAGGCAAGCACTCTACCACTGAGCCACCTTCCCAGCCCAAGGATAAGAATTTCATGGTAACATAATAAATTCAAAAGGGATGGGCTACAGGATAGCTTCAAAATGTAATGTTTAATGCTATTGGATTACTTGAAGACAAAGGTTTACAGAAAACTTTAAATTCCAGAAAAACTTTAATGTACCAATAAACATGTTTTTTTTCTTTCATGCATGTGTTTCTAACACCTTTATAAGATTATCTCTTTGTTGCTTTGTATGTCCCTCCTCCACAGTATAACCCCTGCTTTCACTATATTTGATGTCAGTATAACTTGTGGAGGAGATGGGGAAAAACCAGTTGTTTAAGGATACAGGTGGACCTGTTGCAACAATGAGAAGTACAAGTTGTCATGTCCAAAATGAGCTTTACAACGTTGGTGCGGGGGGGGGGGGGGGGGGGAGGAGAAGGATTGGGATTAGGGGGGGAGGGGGGAGGCTGGGAAGGGATGTGAAGGGTAAACAAAGGAGGAGGCTGCAATGCTTGGTAAGAAATGTACGCATTATTCTGCCCATGTAACTGTAACTCCTCTGTACAGTATGTTCACAAATAAAATTAAATTAAATTAAAAAAAAAAAATTCTCGTTTCAAAGCAAACCCTGGCAGGAAAGTCTGTAAGACACTTATCTCCAAACAGGAAGTGGCACTGTGGCTCAATTGGTAGAGGGGTCTCCTTGAGCTGAAGAACTCAGGGATATGTTAATACACAGGTCCTGATTTTGAGCCCCATGACTGACAAAAAGAAATTTTAAAGAATTAAAGCATTAGGGCTAGGAAGGGACTCAGTGGTAGAGTGCTTGTCTTGCATGCATGAAGTCCTGGGTTCAATTCCTCAGCACCATATAAGCAGAACACCTGGAAGTGGCGCTGTGGCTCAAGTGGTAGTGCGCTAGCCTTGAGCCTTGAGTTCAGGCACAGTGCCCAGACCCAGAGGTCAGGATCCCCTACAAACAACAACAACAAAAACAAAATTAAAACAGCAAATAACCTGAAAATATTGTCCAGAATAATGAGTGCAGCACTATCTGTTTACATGACTTAGTGACTTGAATCCTAGTTTATCAGGGGAGGTCGTGGGCAATTTGTGTGTTTGCCAAAACCTGAAAAATTATTTTCTACTTTCCCAAGGAGGGAGAAAGGAAGGAATTGGGGAAGGAGAGAAGTGTTTGGTGACCTTGCCTTTTGTTTCAGTTATTATTTTCTGGAGTCAAATTCAGAGAAATTCTTCTAGAAATCCTAGTTGCATGGGTAATGAAGAAGCTATGCCCTGGAAGTGGTTTTGTTCTGTCCTTGGCCTGGTTCCAACCACCACTGGATAATTCATGTCCCACTTCAGGACCAAGATGCCTTGAAGACTACTGATCCACTGTGCAGGTGGACCTAACCACAGCCAGAAAAGGCAGAAAATGCAATGCCCAGGGCAGCAGTGGAAATCTACATCAGGCAGAGATTTTTTATATATATTTATTGTAAAAAATATTGTACAGAGTGCTTATAATTACATGACTAGTTAATGAGTACATTTCCTATCAAGCATTGTTCGTCCATCTTCGTTTTTCCCCTACCTTCCTTTCCCTCCCCAAATCTCCAACTCCTCCCTCCTCGACCCCTGCCTGACTTTGTAAATTCATTTTCCACATAGTGTCCTGTACATCTCATCGTCACAATGGGTCAAGCTGCATCCCCATTTAAGCATTCTTCTATATCGCTTCCACTCCCCAAATTACAAAAACTGTATATATGATGCAGAACACTGGAATCAAGTCCAGTGAAAACAGGGATTATACTGTGAGGAGATGAACCAACAAGCAAATCACATAGTGCGTTATGAGTATATTAGAAACAAAAGCAAGGAAGAAAAAACCACTTGTGTCTCTGACTTGGGGTACATTTCACTTAACATCATCTTATATGATCATATGTATCTAGCCTTTGATCTTCTCTGCTTGTTCTAGACATGTACTAGTCCTTACAAACAAGGGAAAAACAAGGTAAACCTTGGGACCTATGTTTCTATGGGTCTGGCTTACTTCACATAATATAATTTTTACCAAGTCTTTCCATTTCCTAACAAATGGGGCAATGTCATTCTTTCTGATGGAGATATAGAATTCCATTGTGTGTGTGTGTGTGTGTGTGTGTGTGTGTGTGTGTGCACGCGCGCGCGCACGCGCGTGTGTATACGACATTTTCTTGATCCATTCATCTACTGAGGTGCATCGGGTTGAGTTCCATATCATAGCTATGGTGAATAATAAACATGGTTGTGCTGGTAGCTTTGGTATGACCTTGTTTGTGATCATTTTGGTAAATGCCCAAAAGTGGGATTGCTGGGTCATAGAGGGCCTCTATGTGGAGTCTTTTGAAGAACTTCCATACTGCTTTCCAAAGTGGTTGAACAAGTTTACACTCCCACCAACAATGCAGTAGGGTTCCCTTTTAGCCACATCCCCTCCAGCATTTGTCATTAACACATTTCTTGATTATATCCATTATAACTGGAGTGAGGTGCAATTTCAATGTTTTGATTTGCATTTTTTTTATTACTAGAAAAGTTGAGAATTTCTTCATGTGTCTAACGGACATTATTATTCCCTCTTCAAAGAAGTCTGTTCCTCTTTAAGTCTTTATCCCACTTAGTTATCGGGCAGTTGTTTCTTTGAGGATTTGTTGTTGGGGGATTTAAAAATTTAAGTTCTAAGTATATTTCAGATATAAGACTTTGTCCGTTTTATGACTCATGAAAATCTTCTCCCAGTAGGTGGGCTTTCTGTTGATCTAGCTAGTTATGATCTTTGCCTTTCAGAAGCTCTGCTGTTTCATGCAATCCCATTTGTCCAACCGTTTTTAATTTGTTTTGTTTCTGGTTCTCTATAAGAAAATTTCAGACTGTGCTAAAGAGCTCTAGAGTTTCTCCTATTCCTTCATGTAATATTTTCACTGTTTTTGCTTTAATTTTGAGGTGATTGATCCATTTGTTGGTGATTCTCATGCAGTGTGATATATATATGCATATATGTATATATATATATATGGATCTAGCTTTAGTTTTCTACAGGTGTTTAACCAATTTTGCCAACACCATTTACTGAAAAGGCTGTCTTTCTTCCATTCAATTTTTTTAGCTCCCTTGTCAAAGATTAGGGGGCTATAATTCAGTGGGTTCATTTCTGAGTCTTCAATCCTATTCCATTGTCGTCAGGTCTGTTCTTGTGCTAGTACAAAGCTGTTCTTAACACTATGGCTTTTTAATCAAGTTTGAAATTTGGAACTGATATTGCTCCAGTGCTGCTCTTTCTGCTAAGGATTGACAAACCTACACCCAGCACTATACTTAATGGAGAGAAGTTAAGCACATTTCTTATAAATTCAGGAATGAGATAAGGATGTCTGCTCTCTCCACTCCTCTTCAACTTAGTATTAGAATGCTAGCTGGGGCAATAAGATAAGATGCAATCTTAAAGGTGATTCAAATAGCAAAAAATGAAGTAAAACTCTCCCTCTTTGCAGATGACATGGTCTTGTATTTAATGAAACCCATGGACTCCATTCCCAAGTTACTTGAGCTGATCAGAAACTTTGGCAAACTAGCAGAGTATAAAATTAACCTTCAGAAATCAATGGCTTTCTTGTATTCCAATAAGGATAAGAATGCAGCTGAAATTAGGAAAGCAACCCCTTTTTCCTAGCCGCACAAAAAATAAAATACCTAGAAGTTAACTTAAGAGGTTAAGGACCTCTATGATGGGAATTTTAAAAACCTGAAAAAGAAAATTAAAGCAGAGCTATGGAAGTGGGAAACTTCACATTCTCCTGTATTGGGAGGATTAACATCTTGAAAATGGCAATACTGCCAAAGGCTATATCCAAACTCAATGTAATACCAACCAATTTCCCAATGTCACTCTTCAATGAAATAGAAGCAATCCAAAAATTCATACGGAACAATAAAAGACCCTGAATAGCAAAGAAGTTTATTGTGACTCTCATTTTGTATTACTACTTTGATTCTACAAAGTAATTTATGAATTTTAACTTTCTGCCCTCCCTTTAGATAAAGCTCACAAATACCCTGCCTCTAACTCCCAAGACACTTAACTCTTAGCTCTGGAAAATTGTTCCTAGATAGTGAGTTACTTAATTGTATTTTGGGCACATAAGACATGCATATAAAACCAGCACATTTTGATTTTATGAGAAAACAGCCTTTTTTTCCCCTCTCAAATTTATTTCCTGATAGGCATTTTTACAGAGAATCTGTTTTCATTTTTAAATGAAAGATTGGTAGGAAACTATGTTCAGATATAAGACTTTGTCCCTTTTATGACTCATGAAAATCTTCTCTCAGTATGTGGTCTTTCTATTGATCTAGCTAGTTATGACCTTTGCCTTTCAGAAGCTCTGATGTTTCATGCAATCCCATTTGTCCAACCGTTCTTTATATTGTTTTGTTTCTGGTTCTCTATTAAGAAAATTACAGACTGTGCTAAAGAGCTCTAGAGTTTCTCCTATTCCTTCATGTAATATTTTCACTGTTTTTGCTTTAATTTTGAGGTGATTGATCCATTTGGTGGTGATTCTCGTGCAGTGTGATATATATATATATATATATATATATATATGTATATATATATATATATATATATATATATATGGATCTAACTTTAGTTTTCTACAGGTGTTTAACCAATTTTGCCAACACCATTTACTGAAAAGGCTGTCTTTCTTCCATTCCATTTTTTAGCTCCCTTGTAAAAGATTAGGGGGCTATAAGCCAGTGAGTTCATTTCTGAGTCTTCAATCCTATTCCATTGTCGTCAGGTCTGTTCTTGTGCCAGTACACAGCTGTTCTTATCAATATGGCTTTTTAGTAAAGTTTGAAATTTGCCTCCAAACAGAGCATCCCCAGAATGGCACCCAGAACTGGACCCATGTGGACCAAAAGGATAACATAGGAGGCTACACAGCAAACCAAACGGGCTTCAGGCCCCCAGTGCTGCAGCTGGTACACTGCAAGTACAGGCTCCTCTGGCACTGATGGGCATATGCAGGGATGGCCTTGTATCCGAGTCCACAGGGATCAGAATATAGAGGTCTGCAGGGATGCTGAAGGGGTTCCAGGATGCTGAGCTGCCATACTTGTCACAAGACTGCTGGCAGAGGGGCCAGCACATGGCTCTAGTCACCATACCACCTTAAAGTCTGATGTCAACCAAAGCTGGGCTACCTGGTCACAAGGGGGTGGACTGCACGCACAGCTGTCCTTCACCCGTGGGCTGTGCAGTGTACAAATATGGGTACCCCACTCCATACCCCAGGCAGTTACCCTAGAACGGAGTCTCCCTAGGATGGCACTCACACCCAGGACCACTGCAGGCCAGTACCAGCACAGTTGGAGGAGGAGAGGGCAGCAATGGACTCAACTCCAGCCCAATGGCTGCCAGCTCCTGGGTGAAATAGAGCAACTGAGACTGGGAAGAGAGGTGGGCAGCGTGGGCATGGCTCATGTTGCAATGCTGGGAAGCATGCACACTTCCCCTTACTGCACATCCACCACAAGGGATGTGGTACCCACACCCACACCCGCAGGGACTACAGATATGGGGGTTGAAGTGGTGACTTGGAAAGGGCTCTAGGGCACAGCCTTGGTGCAGCACTGAACAACTGGCAAAAATATGAAAAATGTCCACTAAAACTTTTCATCAATGATAAGCTATTATACTTTAAAAACAGTTTTCTTTCCTCTTGTCCTATATTTTTGCATGGGGCCCTCTGAATTAACCTGAAATCTCCAGGATTTCTTCATGCACAGTAATACAAATAAATATAGTGTCTATTGTTTTGTTAATTAAGGGAGGTTGCATTTAGTTCTTTCCCATGTTAGATTCATGAAAAAGAAAACCTGAAGTGTATCTGTAAAACACCAAACTCAGGATTTCTTCTGAACTCCTCACTGAAGAAAGAGAATAAAATGACAGAGCAACAGGTGTCACCCATATTGTCACCGTGCTAGCTCTCTCTCTCTGATTAGAATGTAATCCTGTCATGCACATGCAAATCACTTATGCAAAATGTTTTCCAACAATTCTTGCTGTTATATTGCATTTATCTTCCTCCTCCTGTCTCCTCTCCTGCTCCTCTTCCCCAGGGTCCTGTTTCCCTCTTCCTTCCCTCCTTCCCTCTACTTTCTTCCTGGTCCCTCTTCTTCTCCCTCCTGCTATGTCCTTCCACCTCTCTTACCCCTTCCTCCTCCTTTCCTTTCCTCTTTCTCCTAAACTTTCACTTTCTTCTACTTCTTCTTTATGGTCCTGGGGGTTAAACTCACACTAAGCAGATGCTCTGCTGCTTGCTACAGGTCTCCAGTCTGGACTTCATTTCAATGACACTCTATTTCTGATTTGGTTTTAAGTAGCAAACCCAGCACAGACTTTTGATTCAGGATTTAATTCATTGTACATATTCTACACCATAAATATGTGCTACTTCATACATTGTGGATAATAGGTTTTGATTATACTTTGGGCTTCAGATAAATTCATCAGAATCAATGTGTTTGTTAAAATATGTTGCAGTTTTACACAATACCTTATATCTTTTTCTGATCCTAACCCCAGCTCTAACTGGAACACCTTGCCTAATCCTAAACCTACAGATAAATGAAACATAATTTTAATAGCAAGCCTCTAGTTCACATTTATCCTAACTCTTGCTAGGAATGTAGGTCTAAATTTTACTTGCATTCTGAACCTAAAGTTTTTAGATTGGTTTCCTATTTCCTTTCAGGTTTTATTTTCCATTATTTTTAAATTTTTATTTTATTGTAAAGAGGCTTACAGAGGAATTACAGTTACATGTGTAAGGTAATGAGTATATTTCTAGTTGAACATTGTTACCCTCTTCTTTGTTGTTCTCCCACTGTCCTTTCCCCATCTCCCTCCCTCCTCCCTCCTCACGATGTAAAGTTCATTTTCAATATACTGTGTTATGAGTATCATTGTTGCAATGGGTCATCTTGTGTTGAAACTAAATTTTCTTTTACTCTAACCCTAATTCTAATTCTGCCTGGGATCCTAACCCTAATCATAATAAAAATGATAGCTCAATTCAAAAGTTAACAAAAATATTGAAGTTTTTATTCATCCTGTTAATCCACTGTACATCTTGAATTAAGTTGCAGTTCACCTTAAATCTTCCAAATTAGATTATACGTGCAAATATAAAGATGTCATTTTATGTGAACAATAGAAGATCTTTGGAGGAAGGAGTAGTGAAAAGGAAAGAGGGAGTATAATCAAATGCTTTAAATATATTTTGGAAAGAGTATAATGAAACTGCCACTTTGTCAATTAATAACCATTAACAAAATAACTAAAAATTAATAAGTAAATAACACACTGCCTTCTAGAGTTCTTTAAGAGAGCAATGATATGTCTTGTGAATAAAATACTTGTGTTAGATAAACTTTGTTCATGCATAATTTATATTGGTATTGGTCAATTATTTAACTTAATCAATAAAAATATCAAATAAGATTCCATGATAAAAAATATAAATCAGTTACTTAGTAAGTGTTTGAGAAAAAATAGTCATGACTTTTAAGAAACTAAATTTCTATTTCCCTACAAAGTAATAATTTAGGTTTACTAATCTAGTATTTCTAGTAAGTTTGGAGAACATAATTGGTATGAAAAACAACTAACTGTACATCTTGTTTCTTGAACGAGTGATGTTCTTAAACATTGTCTTTTATTCAAATGAATACTTAGGTTTCGTTTTCAAAATAAATGCAATTTTATTTCCTTTCAGAAGAAGTACATTCCCTGCAATTAAATGTATTAGTATATTCAGGTATTTAAAAGCTAAATTTTCTATGTTTGTTATGTAGCTCTTCATATTCAGAATGACATGGTTTTCTATTCGTAAATGTGTAACCTCTGGGATTTTTGCTTCATTAATATAAGTTATCTCATGAGGTTGTTGTGAAGGCTCCAGTAAGCAGTGTGGTCAAAATTTCCTGAATTCTAAATTTTAAATCTAATCATTTTTAGCCTTTGATTATATCATTCATTGACTCTTCGGAGCAATTAAACTGAAATAAATACTACTTTAAAAACATTTCACTCACATTGTAAATACTATTAACATAGCTTACACAGAAACTAATTGTTTCAAAATCACCATATTTGATGATCTTAGTGTGAAGAATGTAGAGAGTAGAAGGCCCTTATACTCAACAATATTTTTGGTTAACTTAAATCAAATATATATGGATTTCTAATTTGGAAGTTAATCACATGGAAACAGGAAAATAATAAGAAAAATGATTACTTTGGGACCATTTTCTTCTTGAAAAATGCAGAAAAATATCTCTAAGAAACATATTTTTTAATAAAATGTTTCAACCTTTAGGTAAAGTGCCTTATACATTAATATAAAGTTTATCTCAAAATAGAAATTCTGCAACTAATCTAATGTATGTTTTTATGAACAAAATGCTGTGACTTCTAGTCTTGTTATGTGATTTTAATTATATTTTTACTTGTGACATGATTCCTATTTACACTTAATAATAGCTTCTGTAATCATACATTCATGCCTGTACACACTAACTTATGTAAGATAATATTCAAACAAAATTATCTTTTTTCCTTTCTCCCATAGGGAGAAAGGAAATGAAACACTGTAAAAGAGAGTCTTTATGAAATAGAAATTTATAAAGTGAGGATGGGATCATGAGCACTTTCTAATTGGCTGAACAGGAATTCTCATTTCTACCATACTTTCTAAACTTTTAATCACACACGGAAATCCACAAAATCTGAAGTTCATATGAAGGAATTACATTCCTAAATGTTGTGGCAGCACTGCTCAAAAATTTGGTCTAATCACTAGTCCTTTGTGCTTGCTGGCTGATCTACTTCTCGATCATATGTTTCATATTATTTAGCATATTAGTAATTCAGCTGTGAGTACATAGCAGGCGACTCCTGAAATCATAGCTATTGCTGGGTAATATTCAGGAGAGAGGAAAAAGATTTTATTAATCTGCAGTTCCTCCCTTTGGTCTTCACTATACCAATTAATTGTTAAAACAATCACATAAGATGTAGTTATTTTTTCTTTTTTTAAGTAGAGATTAGGCAAGTGTTTTTCGCGGTAAAAAGTGAAGACAGTTGTATCAGAGCTCGGGTATGAGCACCTTCTCCATAACAAATAATGCTCTATGGGCTGTAAATATGGAAGCCACACTAAAATTCTCTCTCTATATATACACACAGATACTCTCTCTCTCTCGCTCGCTCTCTCTCTCTCTCACTCTCTCGCTCTCTCTTTCTCTCTCTCTCTCTCTCTCTCTCTCTCTCTCTCTCTCTCTCTCTCTCTCTCTCTCTCTCACACACACACACACACACAGCTGTCACCCAGACACATCAGAGATCAGTTCAATTCCTTTGTAATGATAGTTGATTGATGTTTGCTCCATTGGTTATTCTTTTCTTCAGGATATTGCATGGGCCTGCATTTTACTCTGAAATCAAGACCCGTGGGCTTAGTATACTGTGTGTCTAAGTATTCATAGTGTGTTCCTGGCTGGTCAGGCCAATTAACAGTACCCTGAATACAGTTTCCTCAAACTTGACATTCAAGGCAAACTACATGAATTCATACTACAATTCCAAAATACTAAAATTTATTTGATCTAGAAACAAAAATAAATACACGCCATATTATAGTAATAGGAATTGACATCATGAAATTAGAATACTGATCAGGAACTGAAATAAGAGAACAACATACTTGTCGGAAAATGTACAATACTGAATGTGTGTTAGAGATAAAAAAAAATCATCTTTTATAGGCTCATTTATTGTAAACTTCTCATCCTATAGTGAAATCTCAATTTACATATACAGTTTTCTAGTTACTTTGCTTAGCTATCACTTCTTTTTTTATTGTAAAAAAAACTGTACAGAGGGGCTAAAATTACATGGGAAAGATAATGAGTACATTTCTTATCAAGCTTGTAGCCTTCTCCTTTGGTTCCCCTTCCCATCCCATCCCTCCCGCTCCCCACCCCGCGATCTTTCTCCCCCCCCCCCCCCACCAAATTGTAAAGTTCGTTTTCGACATAAAGAGTTGTAGGTCTCATTATTGCAATGGGTCCACCTGTATCCCTATTTAAACAATTTGTTTTTCCCTTACCATCCACAAATTATACCAGCATCAAATACAGTGAAAGGAGGGGTTATGCCGTGAGGGAGGGACATAAAAAGCAACAAAGAAATAATTTTATAAATGTGTTAGAAAAAATCGCATGAAATATAAAAACATAAAAGAGGGGTTATCCCGTGAGGGAGGGACATACAAAGCAACAAAGAAATAATCTTATAAATGTGTTAGAAACAATCACATGAAATATAAAAACACTTGAATACCTATCTTAGGGTTCAATTCCCTAACATCAACTTATTTGACCTTTTCTGCTTGACTCAGACATATACTAGTTATTGCAAATAAGGGAAACCATGGGACCTATGTTTCTTTGGGCCTGGCTTACTTTACTTAATATAATTTTTTCAAAGTCTTTCCATTTCCTAACAAATTGGGCAATGTCATTCTTTCTGATGGAGGCATAGAAATCCATTTTGTATATATACCACATCTTCTTGATCCATTCATATACTGAGGGATATCTGGGTTGGTTCCATATAGTAGCTATGGTAAATAAGGCTGCAAAGAAATAGTAGTGACTGTAGCTTTAGTGTGGTCTTCTTTGTGAACATTTGGGTAAATGCCCAAAAGTGGAATTGCTGGATAATAGGGGAGCTCGATGTGGAGTCTTTTGAGAAACCTCCATACTACTTTCCAAAGGGGTTGAACAAGTTTACACTCCCACAAACAATGCAGTAAGGTTCCCTTCTGTCCACAACCCCTTTGGCATCTGTTGTTAGTAGAGTTCTTGATTATAGACATTTTAACTGGGGTGAGGTGATAATCTCAATGTTGTTTTGATTTGCATTTCTTTTATGGCTAGAGAGGTTGAGCATTTCTTCATGTGTCTATTGGCTATCCTTCTTTCCTTTTCAGAGAAGTTTCTCTTTAATACTTCAGCCCACTTATTTATTGCGCAGTTGTTTCTTTGAAGATTTGTTGTTTGGGGATTTAATTTTTTGAGTTCCAGGTATATTTTAGATATGAAACCCTTGTCCATTGTATGACTAATGAAGATCTTCACCCAATCCGTGTGCTTTCTATTGATCTTGCTAGCTAAGTCCTTTGCCATGTAGAAGCTCTGCAATTTCATGTAATCCCATTTGTCCAACCTTCCTTTGATTTGTTGTGTTTCTGGGTCTCTATTACGAAAATTTCAGCCTGTACCATGGAGACCTGGGGTTTCTCCTATTCCGTCCTGTAATGTTTTCAGAGTGTCTGCTTTGACTCTGAGGACTTTGAGCCATTTGGAGTTGATTCTGGTGCAGGGTGGTATATAAGGATCTAGCTTTAGTTTTCTACAAGTAGTTAATCAATTTTGTCAGCACCATTTACTAAAGAGCCTGTTTTTTTTTTTTCTTTCTGTTTTTTAGCTCCCGTATGGAAGATTAAATAGCTATAGGTCTTTAGGTTCATTTCTGGGTTTTCAATTTTATCCATTTATCCTGAGGTCGGTAAATCTGCCAGAAACAAGCTGTTATGATTACTATGGCATTAGAGAAGAGTTTGAAATTTGGTATTGATATTCCTCCAAGACTGTTCTTTCTGTTAAGAATCGTTTTGGCTATTTGGGGTCTTTTATTGTTCTATATCAATTTTTTGATTGCCTCTTCTATTTGCTTGAAGAATGAGGTTGGAATATTGATAGCTATCTCATGGAATTTGTAGATAGCCTTTGGCAGTTTTTCCTTTTTCACGATGTTGATCTTTCCAATCCAGGAGTGTGCGAGATTTTTTTGCCACTTTCTAAGATCTGTTTTGATTTCCTTTTTCAAGTTTTTAAGGTTTTCATCATAAAGGTCCTTCACTTCTTTGGTTAAGTGAATTAGGAGGTATTTTATTTTTTGTGGGGCTATTAAGAATGGAGTTGCTTTCCTAATTTCAGCGACACATTTCTCATTTTAGGCATATAGAAAAACAACTGATTATTGAGGGTTAATTTTATACCCTGATACTTTGCCAAAGTTTTGAAACAGCTTGAGTAATTTGGGAGTGGAGTCTATGCGATTCTTTAAATACAAGATACTTTCATCTGCAATGAGGGAGGGTTTTACTTCTTCTTTCCCTATTAGATCCCCTTTATGTTTGCATCTTGTCTTATTGCTGTAGCTAGGCATTTTAATACTTGGTTGAAGAAAAGTGGAGAGATTGGACATCCTTTTCTCATTTTTGAGTTAAGAGGAAATGTCTTTAGTTTTTCACGATTTAGTATAATGCTGGCTGTAGGTTTGTATATACAGCCTTTATTGTATTGAGGAATGTTCCATGGATTTCTAATTTTTCCAGAACCTTCATCATAATGGGCTGTTGTATCTTGTCAAATACTTTTTCTGCATCTATTGAGGTAACCATGGGATTCTTATCCTTGCTCCTGTTGATGTGATGAATTATATTAATTCATTTGCATATATTGAACCAGCTTTGCATCCCTGAAATGAATCCTGTTTGATCGTGTTGTATGATTTTTTAGATGAATTGTTGAAGTCGATTGGCCAAAATTTTGTTAAGAAGTTTTGCATCAATATTCATCAAAGAATATGTCTATAGTTCTCTTTCTTTGATGAGTCCGTGCCTGGTTTTGGGATAAGGGTTATGATGACTTCATAGAATGAGTTCGGTAGTCAACTTTCTCTTTCAATTACATTGAAGATTTGGAGGAGTATTGGTGTGAGCTCTGCTTTGAAGGGCTTGTTGAATTCTGCTGTAAACCATCTGGTCCTAGGCTTTTCTTAGTTGGGAGGTCTCTTATTGCTGTTTCGATTTCAATGCTTGGTATGGGCCTGTTAAGATGGTTTAACTCATCTTGGTTTAGTTTTGGCATGTCAATATTTGCTAGGAAATGGTCCATTTCTGCCACGTTCTCAAACTTGTAAGCATAAAGTTTTGAGAAGTATTCCCTTATAATATTCAGAATCTTGTTTGTTTCTGTGGTGATATTTCCATTCTCATCTCTGAGTTTATTTATTTAGGTGAGTCCTCTTCTTTTTCTGATAAGATTTGCTAAGGGTCTGTCAATTTTGGTAATACTTTCATAGAACTAACTCTTTGTTTTGTTGATTCTTTATTCGGTTTTTTGGGGGATTCTAATTCATTTAATTCTGATTTAATTTTAATTATTTCTTTCCATCTACTGCATTGGGGTTTATCTTGTTGTTCTTTTCAAGGAGGCTCAGATGTGTCATTAAATTGTTGGCTTCAGAACTCTCCAATTTGTTGGTGTAGGAACTCAGAGCTATAAACTTGCCCCTGATTCCTACCTTTGCTGTGTCCCAGAGGAGCTGGTGTTTTGTGTGCTCATTTTTGTTGAATATCATGAATATTTGAATTTCCTTTCTAATCTCTTCTATGATCCAATCGTGATTCAGCAGTGTCTTGTTCAGCCTCCATGTGTTACCGGACTTTCTTTGGTGGCTTTGGGTGTTGAGTTCTAATTTTACTCCCTTGTGGTCTGAGAGAATGCAAGGTATAACTTCAATGTTTCTGAATTTGGACAAGTTTGTTTTGTGACTTAAAATGTGGTCTATTTTGGAAAATGTTCCATGTAGTGCTGAGATAAACATGTATTCTGATGCTGCTGGTTGAAATATGCAGTAGATGTCTGTTAAATCTTGTTGATTTATGCAGTTGTTTAGATCTGCGGTTTCTCTGTTGAGTTTTTGCCGAGTTCATCTATCTAGTGGAGAAAGTGTTAAAGTCCCCAACAATTAATGTCTTTGGATCTATGTGGGATTTGTGGGACAGTAATGATTCTTGGATAAACTTGGGTGCTCCTTTGTTTAGTGAATAGATATTTAGAATTGTAAAATCCTCCTGAAGGAGACATCCCTTAATTGGTATGTAGGGACCTTCTTTATCTCTTCTCTTTTAATTTGAAGTCTATTTAATCTGATATTAGGATTGCAACTCCTGCCTGTTTATGGGGGCCATTTGTTTGGCAGATTTTGTTCAAACCTTTC
Source organism: Dipodomys spectabilis (assembly GCF_019054845.1). Taxonomy (NCBI): domain Eukaryota; kingdom Metazoa; phylum Chordata; class Mammalia; order Rodentia; family Heteromyidae; genus Dipodomys; species Dipodomys spectabilis. The sequence goes on along the minus strand of NW_024870782.1, from coordinate 3,355,965 downwards.
ACAATAAAAATGTGTTTGTTTTTATGGGCATGATGTGACTCCTGAAGGCAGCAGATAGAAGGATTTGCTTTTTCATCCAACTAGACAGTCTATGTTGCTTATTGGAGAGTTAAGTTCATCAGTGTTGAGAAATAGGACTGAGAGTTATTTGGGAGTTCCTGCCATTTTATCCACCTTGGGGGCTGTGGCACCTGGGTTTTTTCTATGGTTCTTGGATTCTCAGTTTGTGTGCAGTTTTTTGGCCTTTATTTTGGTCTTGTTGATGTTCTATGTGTAGGGCATCTTTAAGAATCTTTTGTAGGGCTGGTTTGGTGGAGATATATTGTTTCAATATTTCTTTGCTATGGAAGGTTTTACGTGGACCTTCAGTTATGCAGGAGAGTTTAGCTGGGTACAGAAATCTTGGTTGATAGTTATTTGTCTTTAGGGCATAGCATACATCATTCCAGGCTCTTCTTGCTTTGATTGTCTCTGCTGAGAAATCTGAAGTGATTCTAATTGGTTTCCCTTTATAGGTGATTGATTTTTTCTCCTTGACCGCTTTAAGGATGTTTTCCTTGGTCTGAATTGATCCTGTGTGAATTATAATGTGACAGTGGGATGTCCTATTCTTGTCTGGTCTATTTGGAGATGTAAAAGTTTCTTGAATCTGAATAGGCCTTCTTTTTGCAGTTTGGGAAGTTCTCTGCTAGCGTCCTATTAAACAAATGTCCTAGACCATTAACTTCTGTATCTAGGTGCTCCTCTACACCCATTATCCTCAGATTAGGCCTTCTGATGGTGTCTTCCAAGTGTTGAATAGATCTATCATATTTCTTGGATATGTCTTGGATGGTTGTATGTTCTTTCTCTATAATATCTAGGCTTTCTTCAGTCTCTGAAATTCGATCTTCTGCATGGTCTAACCTACTATTAAGAGTTTCTACTTTGTTTTTTTTTTTATTTCTTTTCCTTCTAGTTGGTCGGCTTTGATGGCTTTAAATTCTTTATTGGAGCTTTGTTTTAGATCTTGTATGAATTTCTTTACTTCCTTAATTTGGTGCTCAATGTTTTTATTCTCAAATCACTTAGTTGTTTGGTTATGGTTTCCTTGCACTTCCATTGCATTCCATCTGTTTGGTTCCATTCATCATTCCCTTTGTGGTCTCCCTCAGTTCTTTCAGCTCTCTGTTTATGGATTCCATCAATGCCTTTAGTGATCTTTCTGTATTTTCATCCTAATCTCTCAATTCCTGTATTACTCTTTGATTAGTTTCCTCATGTTCACGCAATTCGTGTAGTTCTCTCTGAGTGTTCTCAGCCTGCTCATGCCATTCCTGACTTTCTCTTTGACTGATCTCAGCCTGCTCACGCCATTCCTATATTTCTCTTTGAATTTTCTCAGCCTGTTCATGCCATTCCTGTATCAATCTTTGAGTAGCTTCCTCACACTCATGATATTCCTGTATTGACCTTTGTTTGGCCTCCTCTCTCCCTATCACGCTCATACAGAGTCCTTTGCAGATTTTCAATCTTTTCATTTACCACGTTTACCAGTAGTGTTTGTAGAGCTTGTTGGGAACTCTCCAATGTATTATTCATTATCTGTTCTGTCCCCTGATTGTCATGAGTGGGAGTTGAGATACCTGGACTTGCCATTCTTCTTGTGTTTTTCTGGCTTGCCCTGCCCATTTTGGATGAAAGTAACACCAGTTTGGGCTACAACACTATTTTAAGGAAAGCATCAACCGAAGTCTGTAGTTGCACAGTCAAAAGTCTGCAGATACAATCTAGTTCAACAGATATAGCTATTCAACATCAAACAACTATGTAATAATGGGCTATGAACCGCAAAGAAGATTTTGGCAAACAGAAATTATTAGGTTTAGGGAGAGATGTGGGTAAAAATAGGAATAGAGGGATGTGAAAAGGCAAAGGGAGAATTAACTAATTCTTAATCTCAAAGTGGTAAATAGGTTGGATAGGATGAAAGTGGAGAGAGAGATAAAAGAAGAAAGAGGAAGAAAAAAAAGACAAGAAAAATTAGAAAAATAAAAAATAAAAATAGAACCTTAAAAATTATGCAAATTTGAAAACGTAATATTCACAAAAGAACATGGATAGAATAAGAAAATGGAAGGGATAGAAAGGAGATGTGAAAAACTTAAAAATAAAAATGCTTAAAATATTATATATTTATAAAGAGGTAGTACTGCTATCAAGGAATTTAAGTCTAAGAGGTTTTAAGCTGAAAAATAAATTTCTGGATTAAGTGTGTACACAATTGGGGCTAAGGTGTAATAATTGACTACGGGTATATCTGATGAGCAGAACAGCAATTAAGTCATGCAAAGAAGAATGAAATAGAAGAAAAAGTGAAAAGAATGAGAAGGAAAGGAAAAAAAGATCAAAAGGTCAGTAGAGCTAAACAAAAAAAGTTTAAAAAAAGAGAAAAAACACACACATAAAAATTATAAGAGGAAGAAAAACAAAGTTAATAGAAAACAAAAAAAAGTTAAAAATTAAAAAAAGTTTTAGAAAATTTTTTTTTATAAAAGGTACAAAAAAAGTGTGCTTTGATTTTTTGGGGGGGATGGGATGATCCTGTATCTCCCTTGTGTACGTAACCAGTCTCTTGTTGGAGTCTCTGGTCTCTTTGTCGTGTTTTATTTTCCTGTGGCTTGGCTGGTTTCTTAAGTCAGTTTGTTTGAGCAAGCAGAAAAATGGTCTGCTTTACCCAGGATTTTATGATTCCCATCCCAGGCTAGTTCAATGGGATGGAAATCTGCTTTGAGTATCACAAAAGAGCGAGATGGTTGTTTCCTCTAGTTTGGAGATGCTGTGATGAGGCTAGGTTCTGGGTAGAGTTGAGGCCTTTCAGCAAACAGCACCTTTTCCCTGAGGAGCTAGCTTCTGGAGCTCAGCCTGGAGCCATTCTCAGGGTCTATGTTTACTGAATTTCAATTGATTGTCAAAGAAGCTGTAGGGAGGTGCAGCTTCTGGCTCTGTTTACCCAGTAAAGATATCCACTGCTGGGACTGGTGGAGCTAGCTCAGCCCTGGCTGGGTGACTTTTCCCTGGGTGGAGCTGAACCTGGAAGGTCCGGTTCGGGTCCTGTGACCTGCTAAATGACTCTTGTTTTCTTCCAAGGCCTGAGTTGGAGCTACCTGCTCAGCCAGGCCTTGGTCAGTATCAAATATGGAAATCCCCCTAGTGGGGGGGAGGGGTGACCTTCCCTCCTCTGTCCCTGAGATGGAGTGAGGATGTCAGGCTACTCAAACCAGACTCGGTTCCTGGGTCATCTCTGATCTGCGAACTACAGGATGAAGACGTCTGCACCTTGTCAGTTCTTGCTGGTGTTGAGTAGTACCCGCTTGCCCACCGCATTTGGTGCATTTGTCCCGGACTCTCTGTGTTGCAGGTATGGCCGTTACGGCAGCCTCTGCTGCGGCTGCAGCCGCGGCTGCTGGCAAGTGTTCATATCTGTCTCCTTGCCTGGATTTTCCCTCTCTGGCCTAACTCTCTGTCCTGTGATGGCATACTTGATGTGATTCTCTTGCTTACGACTGTTCACTGGAACACTAAAACTGCTTTCTATGCGAGAGCTTGTTTATCCTCCAGCTTCTCCTCTGCCATCTTCCAACACACTTACTTACCTATCACTTCCGATCACAAATCCTCTCATGAATTTTTATAGTATCTTTGAATAAATCACATGATTTTCATGTACTTATCGTCTTAAGGAAAGACAGTCTGCTTCTATATCTATTGTTCTATGTGACAAACCCTTTTTTTTGGTTGCTCTGTTTGCTGAATAAATGTCTTACAGGAAAGAGGATATTGACAGCAAATCTGGGTGTAATTTTCATTTTTTAAATTTGAAATATAAACTTTGTTGTGACTTGTCATTTTCTAAAAATGAGTGATATTCATGAACACTAATATTTTGGTGACTTTAAGTATAGTGAGACTTGATGTGGTAGTTCTTGTGTCTAATTGACTTAACAATTAGATTATCTATGTATAAACATGTGCATTCCACATTTTTATTTTTGTATATAAAATAGTCCCCAAGGATTTACTTTAAAGTGATAATGTGTGGTTTCTTCCTGTTCCAAACTTTGTATTTATTTCATTAAAAGTACTAGAAATACATGATGTTTACTCCAGCAATTTAAAAGATCAGAATATATTTCTAAAGAGAATGGATTTATTGATTAAACAGAAAAGAGTAAAATAATCAGGTTTCTTGCTTGAGACTACATGTAGCTCAAGATGAGACTCAAAGAAAAATTCATATTAATATTACTGAGATTTATATCACAATATAAGCAATATAGGTATTTTAAGGAATTGGTCATCCAAAACCCTAGATGCCTAATGGATGAAGAATGGAATTGAAATTAGCAGAGGAAAACAATTCAACCTGCAGATATTATGATTTTATAATACTAACATGAAAGAAATGGAGCTTTTGCCTTTTTGAAGAAGAAAGTTTAGCCAGTAATTTCAATGTAAGGCAACAGTTGTAATGAGTCTACAGTCTTTTCCTCCAAGATATCCAAGAATAATATTCTCATCCTCTGAAGAGTAAATAAGTAATTATTTTAATTAGCTTTGTTTAATATTAATTTACTTTTAGCAAATAGGTTAAAATGTCTGCTATCTTTCTTTCAATGTAATAACATAAATTTCATATTTTTACTGTCTCTTCATACAAGCCTGAAATCACTATTTCAAAGTAACACAAACAAAAAACAAAAATAACCTGATACAACCATCACAAATCCTAAATTATGTGAAAAAATCAACAACATATAAAATAAATCTGACGAAGAGGAAAAACAATTACTATACCTCTCCCTAATGAAACAGAGATTTAGAGTCCTAGCTGGTACTCCACTTCTAGAGGGTCACATCAAGTCAGCTATAATTATATATAGATGTACTATTGAAAAGACGATTTAAGAGATCTATGAAAAGTTACCCAGCCAGGCAGGTGACTGCTGTGACTGTGTTGGCCAACATATTCAAAAGCACAGCTGCAGTGTGGAAATAAAAGGTCCACATGGGAAAAAGCAGGAACAGAAGTATACATTGGAGACAGCCACATCCATAATCATAGATAGTTCAAGATACCACTGGCAGCCCGAACTGTCATTGGACCAACACTTATTAACATCACAACATCTCATACGGCTTGGGAAAATTATACTAAGAGAAAATAGAAAAGAATGCACACTCAGAGTAATATAGGTTTCATAGATTCATTCATTTATGGTAGCTAGAAGGTGCCTACAAATCTACAAGTGCAAGAGAGATTCTACATCATCCCAGATAGAATGGCCGATAATGGAAAACTGACAATAGCGAATGCTGACGTGGATATAGCCAAAGGGGAACTCAATTACACTGTTGGAGGGAAATTAAACTTGTTCAACCACTCAGGCATGCCGTATGGACTTTCTTCAAAAGACTAAACATAGATTTCCCTTATAACCTCATAATTCCTGTCACGGACAGTAATCCAATAAATAACAAACAAGCTCACATGAAAGCTACCAGCATAACAATGTTCATGGTCCAGTCCCAGAGTTCAAGGACTGGAAAAAAGTTACCACTGCTGGCATTTGTTTCCCCAAATATGAACCTTTTGACGTAAGATACCAATTCATTCTATTTGCAGCAGCTAGGATAGGACTTGAATGTAGTGGGTGATAAACTGGCTTCTTTGTTGAATGCTAGGCAAAGCTGTAGGCAGTCCAAGAAAAAGGAGATTTTTTGTTGTTGTTGTTGGTCAAGGGGCTTGAAGTCTATGCTTGGCCACTGTCTCTGAGCTCTTCAACTCAAGGTGAGTGCTCTACTTCTTGAACCACAGTTCCACTTTTGTTTTTCTGGTGGTTAATTGGAGATGAGCCTCAGAGACTTTCCTGCCTAGGCTGGCTTTGAACAGCAGTCCTCAGATCTCAGCTTCCTGAGTAGCTAGGATTACAGCTGTGAGCCACTGGCACCAGTTTAAAAATGTGGGACTTTTATAAAAGAAAATCCACCTCTTCACCTCTGTCTAAACTTCAGATATCACTATTAGAACACTTCATCCTTGACTCATTTCATCAGACATTTGTAAATTTTCACTTTTCCTTCATGTGGGAAAACTGCAGTCAATATCAACACATTTGAGGGACTGGATCAATTATATGGTAATTGCTAGCACCTAAATCAAGAACATTTACATCAAAAAAATGAAACCCTCATTTGGAATAATTGTTTTCTCTTTTTATTACAAATCTGTGCTTTATTACTTCCTAAAGTGATATTGGACCTCCTAACAGAGTGATGATATTTTCTTTCTCTTCAGCAATTGGCCTTCTTCCACATGTGGTCAAATATTTAAGAATTCAAAGATTTCCATTGAAAATTCATTAACCTGATGTCTAAGAATATATGCATTTCTGGAATGTGGTCTGCTGTCTTGTTCTTACATGCATAGGACTTCTATGATTTATTTGTTCTACAAGGAATACTATTTTCCAATCTTTGTGTGACCAATTTTAATCTCTCTGATCAGTCTTTTAGACCCTCTCTCTGGAGTCTCATTTCAGTCTGCCTCATCAAAAATATCTTATTTATCAGCTAAATTATTCTCAGCTTCTGTTTTTGCCTGACTTCATGTGGGCTGTGATAGCAGTGCTTACTGGAGTTTTTTGTTTGTTTTGTTTTTAGCGGTCTAGGATTACTCTTCGATGTATTAGCTTCTCTGGGCCCCAGTGGTCCGCTGGCCTAGAGTCAATGGGTTTTTCTCCTAAACGTACAAATCCAGCTGACTATATTCCTGTTTTTATTGTCTCAAAATGAGGCAATCTGGCATCCTTGGAAATCCAGGAATACTTCTCTGTAACCACTTACAGAAATGGTCTATCAAGATGGCTTCTCAAGGTTGACTGTGAAAAATGTTCATTTCCAACTCACCTCCATAAAACAGATCACTTCCCTGGGAGCAAAATTTTGGAAAGAAGGTTCTCCTTCTCTTATGATAGATCAAACCGTAATATTCTGCAGTTGTGGACAGTCTGGAACACATTTTCCCAAGAATATTCTGTAGTGTAAAAGAGGACCAACTATCAAAATGAAGTTGAAAATACTTGTCTACTACAGACTGATTTATCTTGCTTAGAACTTTTGTTGTTTTCATTACTTCAAACACATGGGTAATTTGTATTGGGATTAGACAAGTTTCAAAGGATTAATGGAATAAATATTCAGTTTAGTTTCATATATCCAATATAATACACTTAACCCTTTATGCAAAATTAAATGCAACTGTCAAGAATATAAATTAAGCCTCAATATGTATAATCTGGCACATATACACTATCATCTACTCAGAAATTCAGTCTCTCTATAAGTATTTATTTGGTACAAAATAAGAAAAATTTAATTAAAGAATATGACTTTTATGTATCATCTGAAATACTCCTCGTGTATATAGTTGTATATAATTTTGTAGATGTCACCTAGACAGGAATTTAACATGTATGTAGAATTCAAATTTCTAGAATTTAAGCTTGATGAGATGAGTCATACCCTCATGTAGTGTGGTGCAAATTTTACCACAGTGATGAATCCTGCCAGCTCATACCAAAATCATGTGCAATAATGTATTATTTGATGTTAAGATGAGTGCTAAGTGTAAAATACACTTTGCTTTAATACATTAATTCACAGATATGAAACAATAATGATATATCATTTGTTTAAATTCTAATGCTTCTCAATTTTACAATTCATGAAATATATCATTAAAATTAGTTTCACTTTCTTCTTTTCTATAGCTACTAAAATTATATATTAAACATTCAATATTAAGAATTCAGTAATAAGTAACCTATTATTAAAATTATATACTATTAAACTGTGATTTGAAGTATAGTTCTAACAAATTTTGATATAAATATATTTAATAGAATTGTGGGTAATTCCTTTTAAACCTACCTGCTTGTTATTTGTTTCCTAGTTGTGTCATCTGTTATTCTTGGTCCAAGTCATCTCTCCACCTTAGTTGTTTAATTTTCAATTTTTTCTCTATTGGTTTACTGATTTTGCATTTTGTTTTCCCTTTTCAGTGACTGACATGAGGTTGAAAAATCTGTATGGTAGTTTATTACTTGTATACTATAGTAAAATTCCTGTCTTTGAGTTCATTTCACTTGGAATCACCTTATATGGTCATATGTACATAGCAATTGAGCTATTCTGTTCATCTACTAAGATTATCCTTGATGTACACAATAATGCTGCCCTATTACCCAGTAATCACACTTCTGGGCATTTACTCAAGTGACCACAAACAAGGACACACTAAAGCTACCAGCACAATTATGTTTATCACTGTGTTATTTACCATAGCTAAGATGGAATCAATCCAGTTGCTCCTCAGTAGATGAATGGTTCAAGAAAATATAACACACACACACATAGATGGAATCAACCCAGTTGCCTCTCAGTAGATGAATGGCTCATGAAAATGTAAAACACACACATGCACCCATACATACACATGGAATACTATGCTTCCATCAGAAATAATGATACCACACGATTTGTAAGGAAATGGAAGATCTTGGAAAAATCACATTAAGTGAAGTAAGCCAGACTTAAAGAAAAATAGGTCCCATGGGTTCCCTTATTTTTAATAATTAATTCATATCAAGGATAATCTCATGTATTTTAATTTGACATTTTTTTATGTTGAGTATACATTATTGCTATATTTTTGTTATTGTTTCTGAAAACAGACAGGTATATTTAAAGAATTACGTTCATCTGATCCATTACTGAAGGAAGAAAAACTAAAAGAGCAACCTAAAATAAAGAACAATTCCTATTTATTTAGCTTCATTCCTATGTAAGTCCAGTGTTGTCCACAGTATTCTCATGTTGTACATTACAACTCTATACTTGGTCATCCTATATATGTACAATCATCTATATTGTGACCTAAATGTCCCAGCAATTGCAGTTTGCTTTACTTTTTGAAAAATTTCTCTGTTGTTTTAGGTTTTGTGTGTATGTGTGTGTGTCGGGGGGGGGGGGGGTGTGGGTGTGGGTGTGTGGTTTTATAAAGATCAGAAAACAACATTTTTCTTCATTTAGAATACATCTTTCAGGTCATTGTAAGTTGTGGATAATGGTAGAAGTCTCTTAGTATTTTAAGGATGAAACAGAAAACTATATTTGTGCATGCACCAAAGTTGCTTTATTAGTCTGTAGTTGAACACTTACCTTCTGTTTATATCTTGCCTGTTGTGAATAATGTGAATAACAATGAACTACAGATATATTTATGAGTTACCCAGAGAGAAATAATCATGTTATTGGTGGGTGAGATGGTATTTCAACTTTGTATTTCTTTAGAAAAATGCATACTACTTTCTACGAGAATACTACCCTGTATTTTGACAAAGAATGTAGAAAAGTTCCTTTTCTCCACACTCTCACCAACATTATTACCTTTTGAGGTTTGTAAAAGGACATATTTTTACTATGTGCAATACCCCAGACTGGCCTTAGACTCAAATCGTCTTATTCCAACCTCTGAAATGCTTGGAATTACAAGCCTTTACCACCACACCAAGTTCCTTTGATTTTTTTTATAAGAGTTATAATAGTTATGAAATAGTATCATACTAATTTTGAATTGCATTTCTGTAATGACTTCTGTTCAGAAAGCATTAAGGTAGCATAGAAGTGGTATTAAGCACAACTTTTTAAACCCACTGGTGATTTTCAGGACTATTTGGAAAACATGTCTATTCAGAACTTTTGTCCATTTTTAATCGAGTTCCTTGTTAATCTCATCAGTAATCTCTATATAGAAAATCAATAATTAATTCAAGGTAGTAGAAAGACAAAATGAACAACTCCTATTATTTTTCAATATTTAATAAAATGATATTGCTTAAATCATTTTGTGTTTACGCTTGAGACTATATAACTCAATTTAGTTAGACCTTTTATAAGACTATATATATTTTATTTATTTTATGCTGATTGCTCTTTCCAAAGCCTGCGTGTCTAATTTTCCTGGTCTCATGTAGTTCAGATTTCAAACTGAAGAATAAATTGAAGGAAGCAACCAAAAAATAGAGTTTCCCTCATCTGATGATGCCTCTACTAGAATGAGGAAAGAGTTCATGCTGCTAAGGACCTATGATAGTATATCAAAAAGAGAATTAATTCTTCTAGGTCTTCCCTATCTTTGCAATTTAACTTAAACCATGTAAAACACAATATACTGCTCAGTTACTTTTAGGATTTATCAGTTTTGCACATTTTCATATGGACTTCACCTCAGTCTACAACATTCCTACATTATTCTGTCCTTGATATTTTTACACTATCAAGACATAAGGTAACCAGTTTGATTTACAGCATGAGAAGTTATCCACCTGGCTTCCTTGGATGCAAAGCATAGTCAATGGATAATATTACTTCTGGTTTCTCACTACATGTAATGATTTCTGTAATATATATCACATTCTGTTTAGTATTACAAAAGAACTGTTAGCCGGCGCTGGTGGCTTATACCTATAATCCCAGCTACTGAGGAGGCTGAAATTTGAGGATTGCGGTTTAAAGCCAGCATGGGCATGAAAGTCTGTGAGACTCTTATCTCCAAAAAAACACTAGAAAACTGGAAATGATGCTGTGGCTCAAGTGGTAGAGCGCTAGCCTTGAGGTGAAGAGCTGAGGGACAGCGCCCAAGCCCAGAGTTCAAGCCCCACAAACAAAACAAAAACAAAAAAACCTGCTGGCTAAGCTGAAACCTCATTCATAGAAGTTTATGTTAATTATTTCACCAGTTTTATGTCTCTTAGTTTTTAAGAAAACGTTTACTATAATGCTAATGTTATTCCCATTTTAGTGTTGAGAAAATTGTAATTAAAGGAACTAAGTGCATGGCCTAAAGACACACAGGAGGAAGAAAATTAGTCAAAGTTTCCAAAAACCTTTCAGCAATACAAAAATGGTAGGTAAACTCTCTCCATTCTCTTATACTCTCAATTCAATATTCATATTATCCAATAACTAATAGCATAACAATTATTGCCCATGGTGTGGGGAAATCTGTGGGGAACACAGGTAGCAAAGATGGCCCTGAGAGGAAGTTGAGTGGGCAGAGCAGGATTTGTTTAGGTTCAGTGTGTAAACAACTCATGGAAGCTTAGGTGCATGATAAGGTATGGCCTTTCAGTGATTGGTTGGTTCCATTTCCTCCCCTCTCACGCAGTCTTTTGCTTTAAAAAGGGGATGCTCCCTGTTAATAAAGGAGTTCCTGCTTGGTTTGACTCCCCGCTGCATCTGATTGTCTCCTGGGTAAGGGAGGCTGGGGAACAGACGAGCTCTTGTGTTCTTTAACAATTGCAGATGGTGATGCTCTAGCTGATGGCTGTCCTGACCTTCCCAGTCCCGGCAATGGCTATGGAATCCACATCAACCTCAATGGGTGACCTGGGCAGTGATCAGCACTGGCAATGCAGAAATCATCAATAGCATCACAAGAGAAACTGTCCCTTCGACCTGGTGGCCTGACCTTCATTTTGATCACCACCCTATGTCATTATGTATAGACTGTGTAAAACATATTTCTGTAGGAGTTATCTATTTTAATGTTACCTGCTCTAATTGTTCTTTTACTAATTGCTTGTACAACCACTTTTTGTTATGTGTCCTGTAAATATATCTAAAACCTACTCTAGAACAAGTCCCACCTCTGGACTCTAAAGTGGCAAAGACTGCTATCCCATCCCTTACTAAGGTTAAAGGGCTAATGACATTGTTGGCCTGGAAATGCTTTTGCTGATGGTTTTTCTATGCCTTCCTTGCATTATACGTGCACTGCAAAACTCTTATGAGCCAGCTAGTTACATAAGATCAAGTTCCAAGTGTGAATAAATTTCCCCCGAGAGGAACCGCAGCCAGAGACGGGTAAGAAGGGGTGCCAGTATGACCAACTTAAGACAGGGCCTTCAACTTTGCTCTGAAGAAGTTTCGGATGATGGATAAGACAGACAAGGTGATCTACCCAACCTGACAGGCTGGTTCATTTCTTTAAACAGAGACGGGGTGTTGGGAGCTGACAGTAAAGTTTAAAGGTCATCTTGACCCCTGTTCTCTCTTGAAGGCACGTACAAGGAACTTGCTTACTTGAAAGACACCAGGTGCCTGGGATTGCTTTGCTATGTCTGCACAGTTTGTTTCAAATTTTACTGCTTGGGACATTTCTAAATGTGATGGGGCTAATGTTTATTATTGTGCTAGGTGGGGATGAGAGGTAACTGGGACAGGCTCTTATGCACAAGGGACCTCCTTCCAGACTTGCCTCCAATCCCTTGCGTGGCCAAATGTAATCCTGTTAAAAATAACCTTTACAGAGGAGGGGGAAAAGATAACTAACTGGGAGGTGGATCTGCCATTAAAACAAAAAGGGTGAATATGTGGGGAAATCTGTGGGGAACACAGGTAGCTAAGATGGCCCTGAGAGGAAGTTGAGTGGGCAGAGCTGGATTTGTTTAGGTTCCGTGTGTAAACAACTCATGGAAGCTTAGGTGCATGATAAGGTATGGCCTTTCCGTGATTGCTGGGTTCCATTTCCTCCCTTCCCACGCAGTCTTTTGCTTTAAAAAGGGTATGCTCCCTATTAATAAACGAGTTCCTGCTTGGTTTGACTCCTCACTGCATCTGATTGTCTCCTGGGCTAAGGGAGGCTGGGGAAGGGGCAAGCAGCTGCACTTTGCACTTACCTTTCCTCAGACCCCGTCCATCCAAAGACAGACGAAGACCCAACACATGGTAATTGCTTTCTGCCACATTTTGTCTTCAACACAGACTGTGTTGGTGACATTGTGTTATCATGCACAGACTGAGATTATAAATTAAGATCCAAAGAGAGCCCAATTTCTTCTGTCCCACAGTTCTAGTATCCTTTTAAAAAAGTACTTAAACTTTTAAATACCATCACTTACTGTCTTGTAAGAATCCCAAAACGAAATAAATTCACATATAATCACTCCAAAATGCTTTAAAAGTAGGAAATGATAAAAGAGTACTCCGTGAAGTAAAGTTTCTTCTACTTATAAAATTATTCTTAAAACCTTGTTCTGGTTGGTCACATCTGTAGTCCTGCCCACTCGCCATATCTACTGAGGAGCTTGAGATCTGTGGATAAGTGTTGGAAGCCAATCAGAGCAAAAAATAATTCATAAAATTATTTTTTAAAAATGTAAATGAACTAGAAAAAGGCCAGGAATGGAGATGTAGTTCATATACTAGCTCACCAATCTAGAGAAGAAAGGCCTAGCAAGACCTTGAAGCCCTGAGTTCAAACTGAGCATGCCAACAAACAGGCATGCACATGCACTCCTGTGCACGTGTGCACATACACACACATACTTATTCAAAATATCTTCAGGTCAGTGATTTGTATTAATTTCTTTGTTAACGTTATTATATGGGTAAAATAATAGAAATAAACTATTCTATCTCAGAACATTTTTAAACGTTTTTTATTGTAAAAATACTTTATAGAGGGTTTACAGTTACATGAGCAAGGTAATGAGTACATTTCCTATCAAGAATTGTTAGCTCCCCTTTGTTTTTCCCCTACCATCCCTTCCCTTCTACCTCCACAAGTACAGTCCTCACCCCCCCCCCCACTCCTCCACCCTAACCCTGCCTAAATTGTAAAGTTCATTTTTCAACATAGTGCCTTGTGCATCTCATTGTTTCAATGTGTCAACCTGTATCTCTATTTAAGCATTTTGTTTTTTTCCCTTTCCCTCCCCAAATTAGAGAAGTGTATATACAAGATGCAGGCACACCAACATCAAATACTGTGAAAACAGGGGTTATGCTGTGTGGGAGGACCATATAAAAAACAAAAAAATAACATCGCACATTATAGATGTGTTAAAAACAACAGCAAGAAAAAAAACACTTGTGTTCCTATCTTGAGGTTCATTTAGCTTAACATCACCTTATCTAGTCATATGCATATAGCTTTTGACCATTTCTTCTTATCACAGACATAGATTTACTTATTGCAAAAAGGGATACCATGGACCTATGTTTCTTTAGACTTGGCTCACGTCAGTTAATATAATTTTTTCTAAGTTTTTCCATTTCATAACAAATTGGGTGATGTCATTCATTCTGATGGACGATAGAATTCCCATACACACACACACACACACACACACTCACACACACACACACACACACACACACAGCGTTTTTTGATATATTCATCTACTTAGGGGCATCGGGGTTGGTTATATATCTTACCTATGGTAAATAATGCTGCAATAAACATATTTGTGCTGGTAGTTTTAGTAGGGTCTTGTTTGTAATCATTTGGGTGAATGCCCAAAAGTGGGATTTCTGGGTCATAGGGGAGCTGTATTTGGAATCTTTTGAGGAACTTCCATACTGCTTTCCAAGTGGTTGAACAAGTTTATACTCCCACCAAGAATGCAGTAAGGTTCCCTTCTGGCCACATCCGCTCCAGCATCTGTTGTAAAAATTTGGAATGCTTCACGAATTTGCATGTCATCCTTACCCAGGGGCCAAGCTATTCTTCTCAACAGAGAAACCGCAGATTTAAACAACTGCTTAGATCAATTAGATTTAACAGACGCCTGCTGCATATTTCACCCAGCAGCATCAGAATATACTTTTTCTCAGCAGCACATGGAACATATTCCAAAATAGACCACATTTTAGGCCACAAAGCAAACTTGTCCAAATTCAGATACATTGAAGTTATACCTTGAATTCTTTCAGACCACAAGGGAGTAAAATTAGAACTCAACACCAAAAGCCACCAAAGAAAGTCCGGTAACATATGGAGGCTGAACAAGACACTGCTGAATCACAAGTGGGTCGTGGAAGAGATTAGAAAGGAAATTCAAATGTTCATGATATTCAACAAAAATGAGCACACAAATCACCAGCTCCTCTGGGACACAGCAAAGGCAGTACTCAGGGGCAAGTTTATAGCTTTGAGTTCTTACATCATTATATTGCAGAGATCTGAAACCAACAATTTAATGAGACAACTGAGCCTCCTTTAAAAAGAGCAGCAAGAGAATCATGAGTGGGTCATGGAAGAGATTAGAAAGGAAATTCAAATGTTCATGCTATTCAACAAAAATGAACACACAAAATACCAGCTCCTCTGGGACACAGCAAAGGCAGTACTCAGAGGCAAGCTTATAGCTCTGAGCTCCTACATCAACAAATTGGAAAGATCTGAAACTAACAATTTAATGACACATCTAAACCTCCTTGAAAAAGAGCAGCAAGATAAACCCCAATCCAGTAGACGGAAAGAAATAATCAAAATTAAATCAGAATTAAATGAATTAGAATCCAAAAAAACTATAGAAAGAATCAACAAAACAAAGAGTTGGTTCTTCGAAAAACTCAACAAAATTGACAGACCCTTAGCAAATCTTATCAGAAAAAGAAGAGAACACACCCAAATTAATAAACTCAGAGATGAGAATGGAAACATCACCACGGAAACAAGCAAGATTCAGAACATTATAAGGGAATACTTCTCAAAACTTTATGCTAATAAGTTTGAGAACTTGACAGAAATGGACCTCTTCCTAGCAAATATTGACATGCCAAAACTAAACCAAGATGAGGTAAACTATCTTAACAGGCCCATATCAAGCATTGAAATAGAAACAGCAATAAGAGACCTCCCAGCTAAGAAAAGTCCAGGACCAGATGGTTTTACAGCGGAATTTTACAAGGCCTTCAAAGCAGAGCTCACACCAATTCTCCTCCAACTCTTCAATGAAATTGAAAGAGAAAGCTCACTACCGAACACATTCTATGAAGCCATCATAACCCTCATCCCAAAACCAGGCAGGGACTCATCAAAGAAAGAGAACTATAGACCCATTTCTTTGATGAACATTGATGCAAAACTTCTCAACAAAATTTTGGCCAACCGACTTCAACAATTCATCCAAAAAATCATACACCACGATCAAACAGGATTCATTTCAGGGATGCAAAGCTGGTTCAATATACGCAAATCAATTAATATTATTCATCACATCAACAGGAGCAAGAATAAGAACCACATGGTTATCTCAATAGACGCAGAAAAAGCATTCGACAAGATCCAACACCCCTTTATGATGAAGGTTTTGAAAAAATTAGGAATCCATGGAACATTCCTCAATACAATAAAGGCTGTATATGACAAACCTACAGCCAGCATTATACTCAATGGTGAAAAACTAAAGCCATTTCCTCTTAACTCAGGAACAAGACAAGGATGCCCACTCTCTCCACTTCTCTTCAATCTAGTATTAGAATGCCTAGCTACAGCAATAAGACAAGATGCAGACATAAAGGGGATCCAAATAGGGAAAGAAGAAATAAAACTCTCCCTCTTTGCAGATGACATGATCTTGTATTTAAAGAATCCCATAGACTCCACTCCCAAATTACTCAAGCTGATTCAAAACTTTGGCAAAGTAGCAGGTTATAAAATTAACCCCCAAAAATCAATGGCTTTTCTGTATGCCAACAATGAGAAATGTGTGGCTGAAATTAGGAAAGCAACTCCATTTGTAATAGCCCCACAAAAAATAAAATACCTAGGAATTAACTTAACTAAAGAAGTGAAGGACCTATATGATGAAAACTTTAAAATCTTGAAAAAGGAAATCAACACAGAACTTAAAAAATGGCAAAACCTCCCATGCTCCTGGATTGGAAAGATTAACATCGTGAAAATGGCAATACTTCCCAAGGCTATCTACAAATTCAACGCAATACCTATCAAAATTCCACCCTCATTCTTCAAGGAAATAGAAGAGGCAATCCAAAAATTCATATGGAACAATAAAAGACCCCGAATAGCAAAAACGCTCCTCAACGGAAAGAACACTGCTGGAGGAATATCAGTACCAAATTTCAAACTCTACTATAAAGCCATAGTAATCAAAACAGCTTGGTATTGGCATAAGAACAGACCTCAGGACCAATGGAATAGAATTGAAAACCCAGAAATGAACCTACAGACCTATAGCCATCTAATCTTCGATAAGGGAGCTAAAACAATAGAATGGAAGACAGACAGCCTCTTCAGTAAATGGTGCTGGCAAAACTGGTTAACTACATGTAGAAAACTAAAGCTAGATCCTTATATATCACCCTGCACCAGAATCAACTCCAAATGGATCAAAGACCTTGAACTCAAAGCAGACACTCTGAAAACATTACAGGATGGAATAGGAGAAACCCTGGGTCTCCTTGGCACAGGCCGAAATTTTCTGAATAAAGACCCGGAAACACAACAAATCAAAGAAAGGCTGGACAAATGGGATTGTATAAGGTTGCAGAGCTTCTGCAGGGCAAATGACATAGCTAGCAAGATCAATAGAAAGCCCACGGACTGGGAGAAGATCTTTACTAGCCATACAACGGACAAGGGTCTCATATCTAAAATATACTTGGAACTCAAAAAATTAAACCACCCAACAACAAATCCTCAAAGAAACAACTGCCCAATAAGTAAGTGGGCGAAAGACTTAAAGAGAAGCTTCTCTGAAGAAGAAAGAAGGATGGCCAATAGACACATGAAGAAATGTTCAACATCCCTAGCCATAAAAGAAATGCAAATCAAAACAACATTGAGATATCACCTCACTCCAGTTAGAACAGCAAAAATCAAGAACTCTAACAACAACAGATGCTGGAGGGGATGTGGACAGGAAGGAACCTTACTTCATTGTTGGTGGGAATGTAAACTTGTTCAACCACTTTGGAAAGCAGTATGGAGGTTCCTCAAAAGACTCCACATAGAGCTCCCCAATGACCCAGCAATCCCACTTTTGGGCATTTACCCAAATGATCACAAACAAGGCCACACTAAAGCTACCAGCACAACTATGTTTATTGCAGCATTATTTACCATAGCTAAGACATGGAACCAACCCAGATGCCCCTCAGTAGATGAATGGATCAAGAAGATGTGGTATATATACACAATGGAATTCTATGCCTCCATCAGAAAGAATGACATTGCCCCATTTGTTAGGAAATGGAAAGGCTTGGAAAAAATTATATTAAGTGAAGTAAGCCAGGCCCAAAGAAACATAGGTCCCATGGTTTCCCTTATTTGCAATATCTAGTATAGGTATGAGTCAAGCGGAAAAAGTCAAATAATGTGATGTTAGGAAAACGAAACCTCAAATATGTATTTTAATGTTTTTGTTTCTTTCATGCATGTGTTTCTAACGCATTTATAAGATTATCTCTTTGTTGCTTTGTATGTCCCTCCCCCACAGTGTAACCCCCGCTTTCAGTATATTTGATGTCAGTATAACATGTGGAGGAGATGGGGACAAACAAGTCGTTTAAGGATTCAGGTGGACCTGTTGCAACAATGAGAAGTACAAAATGTCATGTCAAAACCAGCTTTACAATGTCGGGTGGGGGGGAGGGGGGGTATGATTGGGTGGGAGGGAGGGGGGAGGCTGGGAAGGGAGGTGAAGGGTAAACAAAGGAGGAGGCTGCAATGCTTGGTAAGAAATGTATGCATTATCCTGCCCATGTAATTGTAACCCCTCTGTACAGTGTGTTCTCAAATAAAATAAAATTAAATTAAAAAAAAAAAAAAAAAAGAGCAGCAAGATAAACCCTCATCTAGTAGACAAAAAGAAATAGTTAAAATTAAATCAGAATTAAATGTATTAGAATCCACAAAAAAACATACAAAAAAATCAACAAAACAAAGAGTTGCTTCTTCAAAAAAATTAACAAAATTGACAGACCCTTAGCAAATCTTATGAGAAAAAGAAGAGAACACACCCAAATAAATAAACTCAGAGATGCGAATGGAAATATCACCAGAGAAACAACCAAGATTCAAAACATTATAAGGGAATACTTCTCAAAACTATGTGCTAATAAGTTTGAGAAGTTGGCAGAAATATTGACATGCCAAAACTAAACCAAGATGAGTTAAACCATCTTAACAGGCCCATATCAAGCATTGAAATACAGCAATAAGAGAACTCCTGGGAAGTTCCGGGAAGATGGCGGAGGAGAAGCTGGAATCTGAACAAGCTCTCGCATAGAAAGCAGTTTTAGAGTTCCAGTGAACAGTCCTAAGCCAGAGAATCACACCAAGTGTGCCATCACAGGACAGAGAGTTAGACAAGAGAGGGGAAGCCAAGACAAGGAGACACATCTGAGCACCTGCCAGCAGCCGCCGCGGCGGCGGCAGGGTCGCAGCAGCCACCACAGCCGCGGCCATACCTGAGCGCTCACACAGAGAGTCCGGGACTAAGGAGCCAGATGCAGTGGGCAAGAGGATTCTACTCAACACCAGCAAGAACCGACATGGAGCGGACATCTTCATCCTGCAGTTTGCAGACCAGAGAGGACCCAGGATCCAAGACTCGGCGTGAGTAGAAGCCCGACTTCCTCACTCCTTCTCAGGGAGCAGAGGAGGGAAGGCCACCCCTCCCCCCCCAGCACTGGTGATCTCTATCTTGGATACCGACAAAGCTCGGAGGAGCTGCTAGCTCCAACTCAGGCCTTGGAATAAAACGAGTCATTTAACAGGTCACAAGAACTTAACGGTGAAGTGACCTGCCAGACTCAGCTCCATCCAGGGAAAAGTCACCCAGCTCAGGCACCAGCCATTGGAGTGGCTTTCCTCACTGGGTAACCAGAGCCAGAGGCTGCCCCTCCCTCTAGCAGCCTCCACAATCAATTGAAAAACAGAAACCCTGAGAATGGCTCCAGGGTGGGCTCTGTGAATTTTTCACAAAATAGCCCCAGGGAAAAGCTACTGTTTGTTGAAAGGCCTCAACTCTACCAGAACCTAGCCTCATCACCCCTCTTTTGTGATTCTCAAAGCAGATAACCCTCCAATTAAACTAACCTGGGAGGGGGATCTCAAAATCTTGGGTAAAGCAGAGCATTTTTCTGCCTGTTCGAACAAACTGACTTAAGAAACCAATCAAGCCACAGGACCTCAAGCTGACCAGAGACTCCAACAAGAGGCTGGTTACAGACAAAAGGGAGATACAGGATTCTTCCCACCCCTCCCAAAAAATCAAAAAAAAAAAATCAAAGAACTTTTTTTTCTTCTTTACTTTTTAATTTTTTTTTTTGGTACCTTATATATATAAATTTTTTTTTCCTTTTCTAAAACTTTTATTAATCTTTAATTTTTGCCTTTTTTGAAAAAATAATTGTTTTTCAGTAACTTTTTTTTCCCTCTTATAATTTTTATTTTAGGAATACGTGAATGTACGTTTTCCTTTCTTTTCTTGTCTTCTCTCTCTTTTTCTTTCTTTCTTAATTTTCTTTTTGTTTTTTGTCTAGCTCTACTGAACTTCTGATCTTTTTTTTTCTCCCTTTCTTATCCTTTTCACCTTTTCCTTTCTTTTGTTCTTCTGTCTGTGACTTAAATCTTGTCCTGCACATCCTCAGATAAACCCATAGTTAACTAGTAGACCCTATCCCCCATTGCGTACACACTTAATCCACAAATTTATTACTCAATCCAAAACCTCTGAGACTTAAATTCCTTAATAGCAGTACTACCTCTTTATACCTATATAATATTTTAAGCATTTTTTAAGTTTTTCACATCTCCTCTAACTCCCTCCTGTTTTCTCATTATATTCACATTCCTCTCTAAATAGATGGTCTTTCAATCTCAATAACTATATTAATTTTTACGTTTCTAATTTTTTTTTCTGGTCTCTTTTCATTTCCCTTTACCTTTCTTCTTTTTCTCTCCCTCTCTACTTGCATCCTACCCAACCTATTTCCTGCATTGAGATTAGGACATAGTTAACTCTCCCTGTGCCTCCCCACACCAATCTATTCCTAATTTTTACCCACATCTCTCCCTAACCCTAAAAATTTCTGGTTTTCCAAATTCTTCTCTGCAGTTCGAAGCCCATTAACATATAGTTGTTTGATGTTGAATAGATGTATCTGTTGAACTAGATTGTACCTGTAGACTATTGACTGTATAAATGCAAACGTTGGTTGATGGTTGCCTTAAGATAGTGTTCTAGCACAAAACTGGTGCTATTTTCATCTCAAATGGGCAGAGTAAGCCGAAAAAACACAAGAAAAATGGCAAATCCGGGTATCTCAATTCCCAATCTTGATAATCAGGGGTCAGATCAGATAATGAACAATCCAGAGGAGAGTTCCCAAATAGCTCTACAAACACTGGTGGCAAACATGATAAATGAGAAGTTTGACAACTTACAAAGGGCTCTGTATGAGCATGATAGGGAGAGAGAGGAGGCATCCCAAAATTCTATACAGGAATATCATAAGCGTGAGGAAGCTACTCAAAAACTGATACAGGATTTGCGTGAACAACTTGAGAATACTCAAAGAGAAAGGGAGGAATGGCGTGAGCACGCTGAGAACACTCAAAGAGAACTGCAGGAATCCCACGAACGGGAGGAAAGAGAACTGCAGGAATCCCACAAACGGGAGGAAGCTAATCAAAGAGTAATTCAGGAACTGAGAGAACAGGTAGAGAACACACAAAGATCACTAAAGGCATTCATGGAATCCATTAACAAAGAGCTGAAGGAAGTCAGGGAGACCACAAAAGGAATGCTGAATGGAACCCAACAGAGGGAATGGGAGTCCAAAGAAACCATAATCAATCAACTAAGTGATTTGAGAACAAACACTGAACACCAAATTAAGGAAGTAAAGAAATTCATACAAGACCTAAAACAGAGCTTCAACAAAGAACTTGAAGCCATCAAAGCTGACCAACTAGAAGGAAAAGAGATAAAAAACAAAGTAGAGAGTCTTGACAGCAGGTTAGACCATGCAGAAGATCGAATCTCAGGGATTGAAGACAGCCTAGATATTATAGAGAAAGAACATACAACCATCCAAGACAAGTCCAAGAAGTATGATAGATCTATCCAACACCTGGAAGACACCATCAGAAGGCCTAATCTAAAGATAATGGGTGTAGAGGAGCACCTAGAAACAGAAGTTAATGGTCTAGGAAATTTGTTTAACAGGATCCTAGCAGAGAACTTCCCAAACATACAAAAAGGTAGGCCTATTCAGATACAAGAAGCTTTTAGAACCCCAAATAGACCAGACCAGAATAGGACATCCCACCGTCACATTATAATCCACACAGGATCAACTCAGAGCAAGGAAAAGATCCTTAAAGCTGTCAAGGAGAAAAGGTTAATCACCTATAAATGGAAACCAATTAGAATCACCTCAGATTTCTCAGCAGAGACAATCAAAGCAAGAAGAGCCTGGAATGATGTATGCCATGCCCTAAAAACAAACAACTATCAACCAAGAATACTGTACCCAGCTAAACTCTCCTTCATAACTGAAGGCCAAATAAAAACCTTCCATAGCAAAGAAAAATTGAAACAATACATCTCCACCAAACCACCCCTACAAAAGATTCTTAAAGATGTCCTACACATAGAAAACCAACAAGACCGCAATAAAGGCCAAGAAACTGCCCCCAAACTGAGAATCCAAGAACCATAGGAAGAACCCAGTTTTCGCAGCCCCCAAGAAGGTGGATAACATGGCAGTAACTCTCAAATACCTCTCAGTCCTATCTCTTAACATTAACGGACTGAACTCTCCAATTAAGCAACATAGAATGTCTAATTGGATTAAAAAACAAGACCCTTCTATCTGCTGCCTGCAGGAGTCACATCTTGCCGGTAAAAAAAAACCCATTTTCAATGTTAAAGGCTTGAACAAAATCTACCAAGCAAATGGTCCCCATAAACAGGCGGGATTTGCAATCCTAATATCAGATAAAATAGTCTTCAAATTAAAATTCGTGAGAAGAGATAAAGAAGGTCGCTACATACTAATTAAAGGATCTCTCCTTCAGGAGGATATTACAATTTTAAATATCTATTCGCCAAACAATGG
Source organism: Dipodomys spectabilis (assembly GCF_019054845.1). NCBI lineage: Eukaryota > Metazoa > Chordata > Mammalia > Rodentia > Heteromyidae > Dipodomys > Dipodomys spectabilis. The sequence continues at coordinate 3,332,979 of NW_024870782.1, read as the reverse complement.
AGCACCCAAATTTATCAAAGAAACACTACTTTCCTTCAAATCCCATATAGATCCAAAGACATTAATTGTTGGGGATTTTAACACACCACTCTCCCCACTAGATAGATCAACTCGGCAAAAACTCAACAGAGAAACCGCAGATCTAAACAGCTGCATAGATCAAGTAGACTTAACAGACATCTACCGAACATTTCACCCAGCAGCATCAGAATACACGTTTTTCTCAGCAGCACATGGAACGTTTTCTAAAATAGACCACATTTTAGGCCACAAAGCAAACTTGTCTAAATTCAGAAACATTGAAGTTATACCTTGCATTCTCTCTGACCACAAGGGAATAAAATTAGAACTCAACACCAAAAGCCACCAAAGAAAGTCCGGTATCACATGGAGCCTGAACAACACACTGCTGAATCAAGAGTGGGTCATGGAAGAGATTAGAAAGGAAATTCAAATGTTCATGCTATTCAACAAAAATGAACACACAAATTACCAGCTCCTCTGGGACACAGCAAAGGCAGTACTCAGAGGCAAGTTTATAGCTCTGAGCTCCTACATCAGCAAATTGGAGAGATCTGAAACTAGCAATTTAATGACACATCTAAAAATCCTTGAAAAAGAGCAGCAAGATAAACCCCAATCCAGTGGACGGAAAGAAATAATTAAAATTAAATCAGAATTAAATGAATTAGAATCCAAAAAAACTATAGAAAGAATCAACAAAAAAAAGAGTTGGTTCTTCGAAAAACTTAACAAAATTGACAGACCCTTAGCAAATCTTATCAGAAAAAGAAGAGAACACACCCATATTTATAAACTCAGAGATGAGAATGGAAACATCACCTCAGAAACAACCAAGATTCAGAACATTATAAGGGAATATTTCTCAAAACTTTATGCTAATAAGTTTGAGAACTTGACAGAAATGGACCTTTTCCTAGCAAATATTGACATGCCAAAACTAAACCAAGATGAGTTAAACCAGCTTAACAGGCTCATATCAAGCATTGAAATAGAAACAGCAATAAGAGACCTCCCAGCTAAGAAAAGTCCAGGACCAGATGGTTTTACAGCGGAATTTTACAAGGCCTTCAAAGCAGAGCTCACACCAATACTCCTCCAACTCTTCAATGAAATTGAAAGAGAAAGCTCACTACTGAACACATTCTATGAAGCCATCATAACCCTCATCCCAAAACAAGGCAGGGACTCATCAAAGAAAGAGAACTATAGACCCATTTCTTTGATGAACATTGATGCAAAACTTCTCAACAAAATTTTGGCCAATCGACTTCAACAATTCATCGAAAAAATCATACACCACGTTCAAACAGGATTCATTTCAGGGATGCAAAGCTGGTTCAATATACGCAAATCAATTAATATTATTCATCACATCAACAGGAGCAAGAATAAGAACCACATGGTTATCTCAATAGATGCAGAAAAAGCATTCGACAAGATCTAACACCCCTACATGATGAAGTTTTTGGAAAAATTAGGAATCCATGGAACATTCCTCAATACAATAAAGGCTGTATATGACAAACCTACAGCCAGCATTATACTCAATGGTGAAAAACTAAAGCCATTTCCTCTTAACTCAGGAACAAGACAAGGATGCCCAATCTCTCCACTTCTCTTCAATCTAGTATTAGAATGCCTAGCTACAGCAATAAGACAAGATGCAGACATAAAGGGGATCCAAATAGGGAAAGAAGAAATAAAACTCTCCCTCTTTGCAGATGACATGATCTTGTATTCAAAGAATCCCATAGACTCCACTCCCAAATTACTCAAGCTGATTCAAAACTTTGGCAAAGTAGCAGGTTATAAAATTAACCGTCAAAATCAATGGCTTTTCTGTATGCCAACAATGAGAAAAGTGTGGCTGAAATTAGGAAAGCAACTCCATTTGTAATAGCCCCACAAAAAATAAAATACCTAGGAATTAACTTAATTGAAGAAGTGAAGGACCTCTATGATGAAAACTTTAAAATCTTGAAAAAGGAAATCAACACAGAACTTAAAAAATGGCAAAACCTCCCATGCTCCTGGATTGGAAAGATTAACATCGTGAAAATGGCAATACTTCCCAAGGCTATCTACAAATTCAACGCAATACCTATCCAAATTCCAACCTCATTCTTCAAGGAAATAGAAGAGGCAATCCAAAAATTTATATGGAACAATAAAAGACCCCGAATAGCAAAAACACTCCTGAATGGAAACAACACTGCTGGAGGAATATCAATACCAAACTTCAAGCTCTACTATAAAGCCATAGTAATCAAAACAGCTTGGTATTGGCATAAGAACAGACCTCAAGACCAATGGAATAGAACTGAAAACCCAGAAATGAACCTACAGACCTATAGCCATCTAATCTTCGATAAGGGAGCTAAAGCAATAGAATGGAAGAAAGACAATCTCTTCAGTAAATGGTGCTGGCAAAATTGGTTAACTACATGTAGAAAACTAAAGCTAGATCCTTATACATCACCCTGCACCAGAATCAACTCCAAATGGATCAAAGACCTTGAACTCAAAGCAGACACTCTGAAAACATTACAGGATGGAATAGGAGAAACCCTAGGTCTCCTTGGCTCAGGCCGAAATTTTCTGAATAGAGACCCGGAAACACAAGAAATCAAAGAAAGGTTGGACAAATGGGATTGCATAAAGTTGCAGAGCTTCTGCAGGGTAAATGACATAGCTAGCAAGATCAATAGAAAGCCCACGGTTTGGGAGAAGATCTTTACTAGTCATACAACGGACAAGGGTCTCATATCTAAAATATACTTGGAACTCAAAAAATTAAACCCCCCAACAACAAATCCTCAAAGAAACAACTGCCCAATAAATAAGTGGGCGAAAGACTTAAAGAGAAACTTCTCTGAAGAAGAAAGAAGGATGGCCAATAGACACATGAAGAAATGCTCAACATCCCTAGCCATAAAAGAAATGCAAATCAAAACAACCTTGAGATATCACCTCACTCCAGTTAGAACGGCAAAAATCAAGAACTCTAACAACAACAGATGCTGGAGGGGATGTAGACAGAAAGGAACCTTACTTCATTGTTGGTGGGAATGTAAACTTGTTCATCCACTTTGGAAAGCAGTATGGAGGTTCCTCAAAAGACTTAACATAGAGCTCCCCTATGACCCAGCAATCCCACTTTTGGGCATTTACCCTAATGTTTACAAACAAGACCACACTAAAGCTACCAGCACAACTATGTTTATTGCAGCATTATTTACCATAGCTAGGATATGGAACCAACCTAGATGCCCCTCAGTAGATGAATGGATCAAGAAAATGTGGTATATATACACAATGGAATTCTATGCCTCCATCACAAAGAATGACATTGCCCCATTTGTTAGGAAATGGAAAAACTTGGAAAAAAGTATATTAAGTGAAGTAAGCCAGGCCCAAAGAAACGTAGGTCCCATGGTTTCCCTTATTTGTAATATCTAGTATATGCATGAGTCAAGCGGAAAAGGTCAGATAATGTGATGTCAGGAAAATGAACCCTTAGATGTGTATTTTAATGTTTTTTTCTTTCATGCATGTGTTTCTAACACATTTATAAGATTATCTCTTTGTTGCTTTGTATGTCCCTCCCCCACAGTATAACCCCTGCTTTCACTATATTTGATGTCAGTATAACTTGTGGAGGAGATGGGGAAAAACCAGTTGTTTAAAGATACAGGTGGACCTGTTGCAACAATGAGAAGTACAAGTTGTCATGTCCAAAACGAGCTTTACAACGTTGGTGCGGGGTGGGGGGAGGGAAGGGGGGGAAGGTTGGGAAGGAGAAGGATTGGGATTAGGGGGGAGGGGGGAGGCTGGGAATGGATGTGAAGGGTAAACAAAGGAGGAGGCTGCAATGCTTGGTAAGAAATGTACGCATTATCCTGCCCATGTAACTGTAACTCCTCTGTACAGTATGTTCACAAATAAAATTAAATTAAATTAAAAAAAAAAGAGACCTCCCATCTAAGAAAAGCCCAGGACCAGAGGGTTTTACAGGAGAATTCAACAAGCCCTTCAAAGCAGAGCTCATACCAATACTCCTCCAACTTTTCAATGAAATTGAAAGAGAAAGTTCACTATCGAATTCATTCTATGAAGCCATCATAAACCTCATCAAATAAACAGGCAGGGGTTCATCAAAGAAAAAGGACTATGGACCCATTTCTTTGATGAACATTGATGCGAAACTTCTCAACAATATTTTGGCCAATTGATTTTAACAATTCATCCATTCCAAAAGGATTCATTTCAGGGATGCAAAACTGCTTCAATATACGCAAATCAAATAATATAATTCATCACATCAACAACAGCAAGGATAAGAACCACATGGTTATCTAAATAGATGCAGAAAAAGCATTTGACAAGATCCAACAGCCCTTTATGATGAAGGTTCTGGAAAAATTAGGAATCCATGGAACATTCCTCAATACAATAAAGGTTGTATATAAGAAACCTACAGCCAGCATTATACTCAATGGTGAAAAACTAAAGCCATTTCCTTTTAAGTCAGGACCAAGACAAGGAATGTCCACTCTCTCCACTTCTCTTCAATCTAGGATTAGAATGCCTAGCTACAGTGAAAGAAAAGAAGCAAACATACAGGGAATCCAACTAGGGAAAGAAGAAGTAAAACTCTCCCTCTTTGCAGATGACATGGTCTTGTATTTAAAGAATCCCAGAGAATCCACTCCCAAATGACTCAAGTTGATTCAAAACTTTGGCAAAGTAGCATGATATAAAATTAACTCTCAAAATTCCATGGCTTTTCTGTATGCCAACAATAAGAAAAATGTGGCTGAAATTAGGAAAGCAACACCATTCGTAATAACCCCACAAATAATAAAGTACCTAGGAATTAACTTAACCAAAGAAGTGAAGGACCTCTATGCTGAAAACTTTAAAAACTTGAAAAAGGAAATCAAAACAGAACTTAGAAAGTGGCAAAATCTCCCATGCTCCTGTATTAGAAAGATCAATATCGTGAAAATGGGAATAATTCCCAAGGCTATCTACAAATTCAATGTGATACCTATCAATATTCCAACCTCATTCTTCAAAGAAATTGAAGTGGCTATCCAAAAATCCATAAGGAACAATAAAAGACACCAAATAGCAAAAACGAAGCTCAACAGAAAGAACAGTGCTGGAGAAATATCAATACCAAATTTCAAACTCAACTACAAACCCATAGTGATCAAAACAGCTTGGTACCTGCACAAGAATAGACCTCAGGACCAAAGGAATAGAATGGAAAACCCAGAAATGAACCCACAGACCAATAGTCATCTAATCTTTGAAAAGGGAGTTAAAAAAATAGAATGGAAGAAAGAGAGCCTCTTCAGTAAATTGCACAGGGAAAGTTGGTTAACTACTTGTAGAAAACCAAATCTAGAACCTTATATACCACCCTGCACCGGAATCAACTCCAAATGTATCAAAGACCTTGGAGTCAAAGCAGACACTCTGATAAGGGTACATGATGGAATAGAAGAAACCATAGGTCTCCTTGGCCAGGCCGAAAGTTTCTTAATAGAGACTCAGAAACAGAACACATCAAAGAAAGTTGGACAAATGGGATTGCATGAAATTACAGAGCTTCTACATGGCAAAAGACATAGCTAGCAAGATCAATAGAAAGTCCACAGATTTGGAGAAGATCTTCAATAGTCATAAAAAGGACAAAGGTCTCATATCTAAATTATACCTGGAACTCAAAAAATTAAATCCCCCAACAACAAATCTTCAAAGAAACAACTGCCCAAAAAATAAGTGGGCTAGAGACTTAAGGAGAAACTTCTCTGAAGAGGAAAGAAGGATCGCCAATAGACACAGGAAGAAATGCTCAACCTCCCTAGCCATAAAAGAAATGCAAATCAAAACACCATTGGGATACCAGCTCACTCCAGTTAGAATGGCTAAATTCAAGAACTCTAATAACAACAGATGCTGGAGGGGATGTGGACAGAAGGGAACCTTACTGCATTGTTGGTGGGAGTTTAAAACTTGTTCAACCACTTTGGAAAGCAATATGGAGGTTCCTCAAAAGACTCCACATAGAGCTCCCCTATGATCCAGCAATCCCACTATTGGGCATTTACCCAAATGTTTACAAACAAGACCACACTAAAGTTATCAGCACAACTATGTTCACTGCAGCATTATTTACTATAGCTAAGATATGGAACCAACCCAGATGCCCCTCAGTAGATGAATGGATCAAGAAAATGTGGTAAGTATACACAATGGAATTCTATCCCTCCATCAGAAAGAATAACATTGCCCCATTTGTCAGGAAATGAAAAGGCTTGGAAAAAATTATATTACGTGAAGTAAGCCAGGCCCAAAGAAACATAGGTCCCACGGTTTCCCTTATTTGCAATATCTAGTATATGACTGAGTCAAGCAGAAATGTTCAGATAAGTTGATGTTAGGGAAATGAACCCTAATATATGTATTCAAATGTTTTTTTTTCTTTCATGTGGTTGTTTCTAACACATTGATAAGATTATTTTTTTGTTGCTATGTATGTCCCTCTCCCACAGTATACCCCCTGCTTTCACTGTATTTGATGTCGGTATAATTTGTGGAGAGGAAGGGGAAAACAAATCGTTTAAATATGGATACAGGTGGACCCATTGCAACAATGAGATGTACAAGTCATTATGTTGAAAACGAACTTTACAACTTTGTTGCAGGATGCGGTGGGAGGGGGAGCAGGGAGTATTGTGTGGGGGGGGCGAGGGGACAATGGGAAGGAATGGGAAGGGGAAATAAAGGAGGAGGCTACAAAGCTTGATAAGAAATGTACTCAATATCTTGCCCATGTAATTGTAACCCCTCTGTACAGTATTTTCACAACAATATATATATATATATATATATATATATATATCACATTAAAATATTGTACTCATTGGTTCTGGGAAGGTGGCTCAGTGGTAGAGCACTTGCCTTGCATGCGTGTGGCCCTGGGTTCAATTCCTCAGCACCACATAAGCAAAAAGAAAAAAGGCTGGAAGTGGGGCTGGGGCTCAAGTGGTAGAGCACTAGCCTTGAGCTGAATAGCTGAGGGACAGCACCCAGGCCCAGAGTTCAGGCCCCACGACCGGACACGCTTCCCCCCAAAAAGATATGTACTCATTATCTTGGCCATGTAATTGTAACCCTTTTGTACAGTATTTTCACACACACACAAAAAAGATGTAACTTATTCAGTTCGGAATATAGTGAATGAGGAGATGAAGAGAAATAGTTTGGAGTAAATATGTTCAAATACTTTATAACTTAGTATGATCACATAATAAAATTTAAGTATAAAAATAGGGTAATATAATTAATAAAAGGAATAAAATTTAACAAGCTACACTAAGTACACATATGTGTATAACACAATTAAAAATACTTTGTGAAATTAAAATTTCTAATAAAAAGACAAAAATTCGTTCTAGTTATTATAGATTCATATGTTAATATCTTTTTTTCAGTTAATTCCTTGACGAAGTAAAAGGAGAAATATATTTTGCTCATTTAGAAAGACAATCTTGTCCAATTAGCATTAGAGTATTTTAGTTAATGACTGTAAATGTGAAATTTTTCTATCAACTTAATTATTATATTAGAATATTTTCAATGTATTCTTCAAAATATTATCTCTGTAGGTATATACTTTTGCTATTTATTTAATGTTTTCTTACTAAATTGATATATGCCATTTTCTGAATGTAGTTTGGTGTATGCAACTAAGATATATTATACCTGATCTGGAAATCAATTATTCAGTTTTTTTTAAATCAAAAATGCTTATAGTGAAATAAAGAGGTAAATCCAAATTATGTATATTTGAAGACAATGCTTGGTTAGTCCTCTTCTCACATTACCCATTCCCTTCTTGAGAATAATACACATTGTAAGGAAATGTTTAGAATGTTTTGGAGAAATAGTTTGACTTTAAACCAGTGATTTACTACATGCTTCATTTTGTTTACTTTATATCCAGAAAAGCTAAATTCTTTTTTTAATTTTTTTTTGTGAAAATACTGTACAGAGGGTTTACAATTACATGGGCAAGATAATGAGTACATTTCTTATCAAGCATTGTAGCCTCCTCCTTTGTTTCCCCTTCCCATCCCTTCCCATCCTCCCCTCGCCCCCTCCCCCGCCCAATCCTCCCCGCTCCCCTTTCCCCCCCTACACCAAAGTTGTAAAGTTCATTTTCGATATAATGACTTGTACATCTCATTTATGCAATGGGTCTACCTGTATCCATATTTAAACGATTTGTTTTTCCCCTTCCCCTCCACAAATTATACCGACATCAAATACAGTGAATGCAGAAAAGCTAATTTCTTACCTTATCATTTTCCTTAGGCTTTACACTAAGGTTTAATCTCTGATAGGTGACAGATAAAGGTGACACTTTTTAAAAATTGCTAAATTTAGGCTGAGGAATCTAGGTACAAGTATACTCATGCAGATAGGCCTCATCAGTCATGAGACCATGATATCAAAATGTTAACCTATGCTTACTGGAGTCATGTTTATGAGATTCTGTGTATTATAAACAGTGATTATGAGCATTTGTTTTGTAATCAACATCATTTAATGGGTTAGGAAATGAAGTGAGACATTATACTCAGAACTAAATTGAAGGAGGAATACAAAATTTGTTAATGATATACACTTAACACAATGTTTTAAAAATTCAAGCCAAAGGAAATAATTTGTAAAAAAAAATCAACATTTACAATAAATACAGAATCAGTATGACTGATTTATTTTTTTATCCAGGTTGCCATATGGCTTGCATGATGACTTTTCTGATTATATGTTTAGTTAGGTCTTGATATTTAGTTGGTGAAGTTATGTTCTTTCATATATTCATTAGTCAGATCAAAGAGTAAATGAATTCCATGCCAGAGCCAACATCCATAATAATGTTATAGTTGTATCCTGCTACTTTGCCAAACTTTCAAATCAGCTCGAGTATCTTGAGTCTTTTCTCAATCTCACTAAATATGTATGCAATTTTGTCAGCACTAGAAATATTTTGACCACCATTTATTAAAATTATATTTTCCAGAAGCTACTATTCTCTTTTCATGAGATTTTTAATTTCATTTATATAATGTGCTGATGTTTTCCTTTAGATAAACCTTGTTCAGTCTTCTACAAACAGTGTAATTTAGAGTAGGTTTAAACTAGGTAAACTCATGTAAACTGCTCAGATTCTATTACTTGCATATTTTGTCCTTGTTAAATCAGTGGTATTTAGTTCCCAATATGGATACTATTGGACTTATTCATTGCATTTATGAATATTTTAAGTATGTCATGATTTTTGTGATTTAATACCTTAGCATTTTTTCTTTTAAATATGTGCAGATCTTACTTCATATACAGTTACATTTGTTTTCAACAATTTGATCCATTAAAGGGATTTGCTATATTAGGTTCAACCAGATGAATTTAATTACAAATTAACACAACCTTATTTATGAGAGACAGTTATCCTTATAGCTCTACTCAAATTAACATGTATTTGAGGTTTGTGTACTTAAAAAATCTGTACATAATATGTTTTTGTTCCTGGGGGAGTTCCACTTTCTTGGTTGTTTCTCCAGCTGTGGTGACTGCAACATATGTGTGCATTTTATTTCAATTGTTTTGTATTTATATTTTGTTTCATATAAGAGAAAGTACAAATAAAATCAGTGATTTAGAACTTTTTCAAATAGAATTCTAAGAGAGACACTTGAATTTCTATGACAACTGGGAATGGCCAGGTCTTAGTGGGGAGTAGCAAAACAACAGAGACATTGTTGGATGTGAGTTGAATTCTTCTTCCTTTTGCCTCACTATTTCCAATGATATTACTTCAAAGTCTTTAGTGAAAAGAAAATAATTTTGTCTGTATGAACTCAGAATATTTGGTTTAATTGGGACACACTACACATTCATATTAGATTTTAACACTAAAATCTTTATTTCCTTAGATTAAAAACACAGTTGTGAATTTATAATGTTAAAATAGCACTTAATAATTTAAATGAAATTGTCTAAACTATTTTCACTTCACACTATGTGCAATATAGAATGTAATAATACTGTGTAAGATAGTATGCAAAAATTGACTTTGTGCAAAGTGAATGATAGTGGATTTTTGTGAGATACTGAGTAATAGTAAAAATTATATTTGAATCTATTAAAAAATCCCAGTTACATATAAAAATAACTCATAGCTATAAATTAATACTGAAAAAATAAGATTGTTTATTGGAAAAAGCCAGAAATTTCAATAAGCTTGCTTTTTTAAAATTGACTTGGATCTGGGTTTTGGTGGCTCATGCCTGTAATCATATCGACTCAGGACTCTGAGATCTGAGGATAGTGGTTGAAAGCTATATGGACAGAAAAGTCTGTGAGACTCTTATCTCCAATAAACTTCCTAAAAACCAGAAATGGCACTGTGGCTCAAGTGGTACAGTGCTAGCCTTGAGCTGAAGAGCTGAGTGACAGTGCCCAGGCCCAGAGTTCAAGCCCCACGACTGACAAAAAAAATTGGCATGGAGTTTTACTTTATTATTTCATGATTTTTATGAGTGTTTGTTCAGTGAAAATGTCATTGGTTTTTATATTTTGTGTTGGGATAAAATGAGCCTACCATTGTCTTAAATTAATCAGACAAACCCTCTGATTCTATGACAACATAAATTTTGTGGCTAATGGTTAAGAACAAATTGCCTTTTTGAAAAAAAAATTTATATCACACCCCAAAAAAGAGGAACAAATGAAAATATAAGCCAAAAACGTACTCTGTAAATCTTGATGGACTAATAGTCTGTCAGTTTGTTTTAACTATTAATCAAAAATTGAAGTAATACTAGGTAATATTAACCCATTTAAATTTCTTCATCCTTGTCATTTAAAAAACACTTTAAAAAGAAATTCAACAGGTGGTAATAGATGAGTTTTGCAATTATGCAGTTTAATAGAGCTCTGAGTTGTGGATATAGGACATTCATCTAAGTGACTAAATATTTAAATTAAATCCCATAAAGTATATTCCTTCAATTTTCTGGCTAAAGTGTTCTACAATCTATGTATTTTTAGAAGAAATATTGTATGTTGTTTCCTTGGTGACAACGTAATTGGAAGACTAAAAGTTTTCCTATACCATGGCCACCTTAAACAGGGTGGATGTATTAGGGTTGGCAGGTAAAACTTTTGGGACAGCTTTAATGTTTGAATCTTGGAAAGGATTTGATTGGGAATTGTGGCCGACTTTCATGGTTTGTGAAGAAAAATGACAGGCCATACGAAATACTGTTATCTGCTACATTGTTATATTAGTTTTTTTCAAACACACACATACACACATACGTACACACAGATACACACATTTGTAGTATAAAGACACACTCCGTCTGCAAGAAAATATTTTAATAGGAATTCCATAAAATATTTAGTCTGCTGAGATCTAATTAGAATTTATAGAAATATCTAGTTGCTTCCACCCCTGTACATGTCATTATCATTGGTGAAGCTGTTGCCATTTGAATTTAGAATGCCCCAGAAAGACTTTCTATTTCTTCCCAGACTCTGGAGAGTACCTAAATAGTTCTTCTGGAGATTAAGTTCTTCAGTGTGAAATCTATGAGAACATGGACTCTCGTCTACTTTCTTCTTTCATCTTTTAATCATTCTAAGTCAAAAACTTTTCTCTTTGACATACTCTCCACCTTGATATTGTCTTGTCACACCCTCCAAAGCAATAAAACCAACTAAACATACACTGAAACCTTCAAACTTGTAAATTTGAGTAAGACTTTGTTTAATAAATGGACAATATCACTAACTATGATAGGTTATAAAGCTAACACAAGTCTAGTCTTTCTAACAATGTAGAGTTCATTATATGGTGCTCGATTATAACATATCTAACTTAATGTTTTATTTTATATTCTAGTTTCTGTTGATCCCATGGCTTAAACTCAGGGCCTAGATGGTGTTTTTGTGTTCTAGGTCAGTGCTCGACATACAATCTGAACTGGAATTCCATTTGCCCTGGTGGTTAATTAGAGATAAGTATCTAATGAACTTTTACTCAGATTGACTTTGAACTGTGATCTTCAGATCTCAGCCTCTTAACTAGCTCAGATTACATCCTTGAACCACCAGTGCCTAGCCATGTTGCTTATTTTGTATAATTCCAATTTTCAGCACTATATAGGTGCTCTTACTGCAATAAAAAAATACCTCTGTTTTCACTGTATTTGCTATTGGTATAATTTGTGGAGGGGAAGGGAAAAACCAAATTGTTTAAATAGGGATATAAGTGGACCTAGTGCATCAATGAGATATACAAGATGTTATGTAGAAAAAGGAACTTAACAATTTTGGCTTGGGGTTTTTGGGGAGGTTGGGGAGGGGAAGATGGACAGGGGTGGTAAGGGGAAACAAAGGAGGAGGTAACAATGCTTGATAAGAAATGTACTCATTATGGGGCTGGAAGGTGGCTCAGAAGTAAAGCGTTTGCCTTGCATGCATAAGGCCCTGGGTTCGAATCCTCAGCACCACATAAACAAAAACAAAAAAGCCAGAAATGGAGCTGTGGCTCAAGTGGTGGAGCGCTAGCCTTGAGCTGAAGAGCTGATGGACAGCAAATAGGCCCAGAGTTCAGGCCCCACGACTGGACCCCCTCAGTCCCCCCAAAAAAAGAAATGTACTCATTTCCTTGCCCATGTAATTGTAACCCCTCTGTACAGTATTTTCACAATAAAAAAAACTTAAAACATACTGAGGATATTTGTAAAGTATATAATGAAGAAGTTACATTCTTTACCAAACCTATGCAAAATCTATGCTAAACTATTTCTATTTCAATGTACATTTCCTGCAACCAGTTTGAAATCGTTTAATACTTGTCACACCAACTTTCTCTATACCCTACTGGAGATTTAATTGTTCATGTATGTATGTATATGTATATTTATATGTATATGTATAAGTATCTATCTATATATGTTCCAATGTGGATCATCAGAATTGAAACTTTGCTTTGTTTTACTGTTCAGCAATTAAACCTGGCCAGCTCATTCTGTAGCAATATTTGTGTTCATTCTGGTCATTCATTTATTTACCACACCATCAGCCTTCTAAAATCAGCTTCTTTTCCTGGAGAAATTACCAATCAGTCCAACCAATATACACCCAGAGCGTTTTAATAAAGCAAGCTTTAATGAAGGAAGAAAACATGAAGGGACAACTACAGAATTTCTACAGAGACCTGACATCTTTCCCATTTTTGCCTTCCTCATCATACTTAGGAAAGCATTGACGAACACTATAAATATAGTGCATTTATAACTTCAAGATCAGTGTTTTTTTTCCAACCTGAAGTCTTCTTTTCCATGATTTTTGACATAAACTTTTGGGGGATATTTTTTATTGTGATGGGATTCCATCCAAAACAATGCAATGTATGTCAAGAAAGTCAATGTTTTCAACTCAGAGTACTAAACAAAAGAGGGAAAAAATTATGGTTAGCTATATATGTTAAGCACAAATATAGGCAATATCAAGATATTTTGAAATTGTATACTTTTACTGGATAAAGTTGCTCAAACCAATAATATTACCTACTTGGAAAACAGAGATTAGAGAATTCCATCTCAAGGCAAGCCCAAACACAAAAAGAAGTTTCAGATACTCTAACCATTTGCTGGGTGCAATGTTTTATGTTTGTGTTAGGAAGACCACAGTCCAAGCATGCCCAGGCATAGTGATACTGCCTCAAAATAAGCAATCCAATTATAATCTGCAGATATGGTAGTAGTAGAGATGCTGTTTCACAAGTAAAGTGCTTTGTGTTCAATCCTCCAGTTCCTCTAGAAATTTAAGTGTGTGCCAGGGTAAGAATTTGGCATGTCTAAGGTCAAGATTTCATACTCATTTAACAAGTTCTAATAAAGCCTTTACTTTTTTTGCTATTAAAAAAATATAACCATATCTTCCATGCCACAAAAAAATGATTTCCTATTAGAGATTTTCTTTCATCCATTAAGTAATATGTTATGCGTTGAATATTGTCCCACTGAAATCATACTAAAGATCAAAAACCTACTGTCTTAGAAAGTGACTGTATATAGAAACAGAATCTCAATGGTAGCATTTAAGTTGAAGTCTCCTCCAAGAGAAGCAGAAGGACTTGAATATGCCAAGGAAAGAGGACTCAGAAGAAACAAGCTCTGATCTTGGAGTTTTAGATCCACCAACTCAGAGGAAATGTATTTACAGTGTTAATGCACTCAAGCTGTGGTAGTTTATTATTACAATTACTACCAAACATGTGTATTCTATAAGACATGAAAAGTCATTGACTGTTGGGGTCCATGACTCATCTCTATAATGATAGTGATTAAGAAGGATGAGACTTGGGGGATAATGGTTTTCTGTCTAGTAGGAAAGTTCATGAGGTTCTATCTCCAATTAACTACAAAAATTTCTGGACTGGGGCATGGTTCAAATGGAAGACTGACTACTGTTAGCAAACTGAGCATGAGTTACGTTCAAGCCCCAAATTGGGAGAAAGAAAAAGTCCTTAGAAAACTACTATGAGAAACAGAATTGTGAATAGGAAAGCAGAAATAAAATAAATAAACATATTGATACAAACAAAGCTTCCCAATATGAAATAGGGCACAAACTATAATTTTTAGGGTTTTCCTTCCTATGCAGTAGAACTAGATGGTATTTTGACTTGACGAAACTAAAATGTAAAACTGTAAGCAATAAATAATCACATTACTTTTATGTTTCCATAATTCAACTTGTCTAAAATTGTTCTATACTGAAATGATCGTCATTGATATCTTTCTCAATATACCAAATGTTTATATTTTCAGCTGACCTTCCACAAAACTCATATCCCAAACATAAATTTTTGGTTTGTTCAAGCAATCAAAAGAATATAAACATATGTCTCAAAATGTTAATTACCTTTATCTACTGTCATTAAAGTAGTAAAACTAATAGAATTAAGTATGTACCCTGAGAGAAATAAGACACTTCCTTCTAAATACAGACTGGTAGACACACACACACACACACACACACACACACACACACACACACACACTTACCACTTTCACTCAGGTTAGGTTCCTGACATTGTGTATCAGACAATGATCTAATAATCTTCCTGCCCATACATAAAATACATTCATAATTCCACAATACAAAAACACCAGATAATTCAAAATAATGAGAACATTTCACAGAACCAAAACAATGAGAACATTTCACAGAACCAACCAGATAATTCAAAATAATGAGAACATTTCACAGAACCAACCAGCTCTTGAGCCATCTACTCTTCTGATTTCATTTATTCATGATGATGCATTTTTCATATCATAATTAAAAATATTTTTGACTCTCTGATTAGCAGACAAAAATAAGTTATCATATAATAGAAAATATAGGTAAACTTACCTGTCTGTAGATAATTTTTAATATATCTTTACAAAGACTCCTGTTTCCTTCTTGCAGAGCCTGTTTCTGGCATTTTACCCTAATGTCTAATACTAAATTACAAAGGACTTGCCATTATTATTCCTTAATGGAATTAAATCTGATTTGTTTGCTTATTCTAAAGTAAATTTTCTCAACAACTTGAATTATTGTTTCTGTTATTCCTAAGCAATTTGAAATATCAGATAAAACTGGAAATTCCCTTCAGCAATGATTTGTGAATGGCATTAGTGTTGTGGAGGGATGCAGGGCTTGAATTATCTAGAGTGCCTTAAAAATGGCACTGTTGGGTCTGGGAAGGTGTCTCAATTGTAGAGTGCTTGCCTTGCATGCATGAGGCCCTGGGTTTGATTCCTCAGCACCACATAAGCCAAAAGAATAAAAGCCGAAAGTGGCCCTGTGGCTCAAGTGGTAGAGCACTAGCCTTGAGCTGAAGAGCTGAGGGACAGCGCTCAAGCGCAGAGCTCGGGCCCCACGACCGGACCCCCCAAAAATGGTACTGTTATCCAAAAGGCTGATCGTTTAGTCAGCTTTTAAAGTGTGGTCTTCTTATTTCATCTAAGAAGATAAAAGTATGCTTTTCATCACATTCTTGCCTGCAAAACAATAGAATTATTTCCTTTGTACAGTTGATGTCCAGCTGCGACTGTAGTGAAACCTACAAACAACTGCACAGCTGTGTTAGCTGCTGTACATTTTGAAATTTTCTTCCAATAGCCCTTCTGATTTGAGCCCAAATTCATGGTATAGTCACATAATCCACAATTACAAAGCAACAAAATATACAAACACCACATGCAAAATGAGGTTCATTTTTTTCTGTTGTTTCCTGTTTTTCTTACTGTCTTTTAAGGAGCTAGGGGCTGTTCTCATTATTGTTGATGTGACTTAAATAAATTCACCAGATTTTTCAAATAAAATAAAGAGATATTTAGTCACAAAATACAGCTAAGCATTTGCGTGATTTTTTTTATTCTACTCCTGTTCTCAGTTATCTTCAAATAACATAGAGATGAGCCAATCATGTGTGTAAATCGAAACGTATCAAGCACACAGAACTCTAATTTCTATATCAACTTCACCTAGAAATGAAAATTATCACTTGTTTCATGTCTTAATCTACTTAAAACAAGTTTTATTAATTTTATCAATAAATTTCATAATCTATGGTATTGATGCATTGCATAAGTATTTGATACCTTATTTCCACTGAATTAATATTACATATAGTTTACTTTTTTACATATGATATAATGATATTTTTGAGGATAAAACATACCTGTTTTTCATTTTGGTTGCCAAAATGGAAATATTAGGCATTTTGAAAATTTAACTTTAAATCTAAGCGTTTAAATTTCACTAGGACTTGAATTGTGTTACTTACAACTTTCATATTAAAATAAAAAGCATTATTAAATAGAAAGCAAAATTATGTTATCACACCTTAATCCCTGAATTAATTTTATGATAAAAAACAATTATATTTATATAACAAGATATACATATGCAAACAAACTATGAGATACACAGAAAACACATTTTTTGTTTTGTGTTTGTTGTTTATACTTTGTGATGATTCTGTATTCTTTACCTTATGCTTTGTATATTCATTGTATATCTTCAGGAAGGTGAGGGATGGGCACAGAGCTTTAGGGAAAAGAGCGAAAAATTGTAGCAATGGAGTTCATTGAACATTGACGAAAGTGAACTATTTAACACATGGGTGGTGACAGGAGGGTGGGACTGGGAACAAGTGAGGGAACTGAAGATATTTCACAAAAGGAAATGTACTCTTTACCTGACTTATGTAATTGTAATCCATCTATAAATCACCTTAATAAGAACAACAGAGTAAATTTATTTTAAAAAGTTTCTTAGAATCCTAGAAGTTGTTTTGTTCACTGGTTTTAGCTGGTTGAGTCTATCTCTGAAATCCCTAGGTTGACATTCATTGGGCAAATATGTGAGCTACTAGTAGATAAATGTCAATTGTGATTTACGTTTTTTTAAGACTCTAATTCATTTATTTCTTTAATCTAATTTGTATTATTTCTGTTTACCACTTTTTGATTTGGCTTGTTTCTGTTTTTCAAGGACCTAGTGCCAAAACCTTAGTGCTGATTCAAGATTGTTCTAATTTGTTGATATACATACTCAAAGACATAAATTTTCCTCTGAGTATTGCCTGTGTTGTTGTGTCCCAGAGGTGGTAGTATTTTGTATGTTCACTTCCACTGAATTCCATAAACATTGCAACTTCCCTCCATATCTCTTCAGTGACTCACTAATGATTTAGCAATGTGTTATTCAGTCTGTGAGGTTCAGAATTTTCTGTGATGCCTCTTGATGCCAAGATCTAATTTGTTCCCATCATGGTCTGACATGATACAAAGAGTAATTTCATTCTTATTTTTGAATTTTCACAGATTTTTCTTGTGATCTAAGATATGATCTATTTTGGAGAATATTCCATGGGCTGCTGAGAGTAATATGTATTGTGAAGCTGTTAGGTGAAATACTCTGTAGATATCTTTTAGGTATAGCTTGTCAATGCAGTTATTTAACTGAAGTTTTTTGCTAAGCTTTTACCTGGGTGGCCTGTCCCGAGGTAAGAATGATGTGTTCAAGCAACCAACAATGTATTTGGATGTATACATGTTTTTAGGGTATGTAGTATTTGTCTGATGAATTTGGGAGCTCTAGGATTCATGGTATTGATAATTAAAATTGTTATATACCACTGATGGAGAGTTTTCTTTATGAATATTTAATATCATTCTTTGTCTCTTTTTTACTTTCATACCACTTTTAATTTAAAGCATATTTTATCTAATAGTACAGCTATTCTTACCTGTTTATGAGGTCCAATTTTATTTTTTAAAGATCATGTACAGAAGGGTTACCATTACATAAGTCAAATAATGAGCACATTTCTTTTTGAAAAGTGTCACCTCTTCTCTCATATCCTCCCAGTTTTTCCCTTTCAACCTCCCTCCCCCATAAGTTGTATAGTTCATTTACAATGTAGTGTCTATTGAGTAGCCCTGCTGTATTTTGTTAACCTTGTGTCTCACCATTTCTGTTCTCTCCCTTGCGCTTTCCAAATTTACATATGAGACAAAAGGTGCAGAAATATAAAAAATACAGCATCAGAACACAGAAGGAAAAAGCAATTATTTTAATGAATACTAATGATTATTTTAATGAATATTATTTTATATGATGACATTCATATAGCTATTTAGCCTTGGTGATCTTCTCCAAAGGGAATCCTCCTTTTACATCACTGTATAAATGTTTAGAATCTCTTATAATTTATCATGGGCAAGTGTAATATTTTTTCTTTTACCATCCAAGTGTTTTTAATTCTAATTAGAGGCACATTCTAATACAACAAATGAAGGAAATCAGACAACTTATATTTCTTTGAGTCTGTCTTTCTTCACTTAATATAAGTTTGGTCCAAGTCTTTCCATTTCCTTATGAATGGTATAATATCATTCTTTCTGTGTGAATAGAATTGCATCATACTGAAGATTTTCTTCCTGGCAAAGGAAAAAGTTAGCAGGATATATAGAAAGAGAACAGAATGGAAGAAGATTTTTACTAGCTAAGCATCAGACAATTGGTTTCATAATTAACCCATATTTAGAGATCAAAAAGTTAAACCCAACAAAAAAAACCTCAAATAAACAAGAACCCAATTAATATATGGGATAAATGTTTAAAGATAACTTCTTAGAAAAAGAAGTAAGAATGACAAATAGACACATCTCTTTCCATAAAAGAAATGCAAATCCAAACAACACTGCAATCCATCTCACCCCTGTTACAATGTCATTATGAAAAAACGAACAATCACAGTTATTGATAGATGTGGCCCAAAGGAAACTCTATTACCCTGTTGTTGGGAATGTAATCTTGTTTTACCCCTTTGGAAAACACTATGAAAATTGCTCAGAGAACTGAATAGAGAGCTACTATGATCCAGCAATTCCACTTACGGGCATTTATACAATGGAGCAGAAACAAGGCCAAACTGAAGCTACCAGCAAAATCATGGTCATTATTGCATTATTTTCTCTAGCCAACATAAGGGAGCAGCCCAGGTGTCACTCATTGTAAAAAGAGATCAAGAATTATATATGTATACATACATAATATATATTAATATATATATCTAATGTCATTGATCCCAATTTACAAGTGTATATGTGTGTATATATGTGTACATATGTATGTATATACATACATATGTACACATATATACACACCTATATATGCATGCATAATGGAATTCTGTTCATCTATCAGAAAGAATAATATTGCACCATCTTTAAGCAAAATGAAACAAAGAAATAATGTAAGTGAAATAAAGCCCACTCAGAGAAACTTAGCTTACATGATTTTCCTCATTTGTGGTAGATAGAAGGTGCCTATAAATGTAATAGTAAACACAATGGATGGTATGCAAGGAGGTACAAATGAATTATCTGAAGTGTCAGAGTCCATGGAGAGTGAAAATTCTATAATTCTCTTAAAAGACTAAGTCACAGCTCAACAAAATAATTACCAGTAAATATGTACTGCAAGAGAGGACAGTGGGAGAAATTATTGGAGGGGTAGGAAATTGAAGTTTAAAAGGATAGAATACAGGCAAGAATCCATTGTAAACTTCCCAGAACTGAAATATACAAAGGAAAGGGTAGTGTGAAATGGGAGTGAAGATGTTGAAGTGGTAACACAATTCCAGGTGCATTGTACACATAAATTGCTTTGTTAAATGGCAAGTAATTCCATAACATAATATTGAGATACATAAGGATTGGGGTTGATTGGGAGGTGTGGATGAGAATGTTGAAAGAGGTGACAGTAATCAACATGCACTGTACCCATAAACTGTTTCAGTGAATGTACAACTACTTAAAGATTATAAAAATATTCAAAAATTAATTATGACAGTTGAATAGAGTTGAACCTCAATTCAGTTCCCATTTAAAAATATTTTTAACCTGTAGACTTGGAGAATAAAATTCAAATAATAAAATTTTATGAATCTTTTTTATCAGAATTTGTGATATTAACTAAAAATTACTTTGCCTTTTGTCAGCCATTGGGCTTTTATAAGAGAATACTTCAAAGTAAGTGGCTTATAAATAACAGGAGTATATTACCCATATGCTAGAAGCTTGAATATTAATTATAAAAATGGTTATTCAAACAATTCCTTATCTTATGGGAGTCCACTTTCTGGTTCATTATAATCTAATTTCTGGACGTTCACATGGCAGAATAATTATATTGGGCTTCTTTCATCAGGATCATTATTGTAGTGTCATCTCTGAAAAGTTGATTCTAATATCACCAGAAGAGGGAATAGAATTTCAACATGAGTATCTGGAAGGAGTTACATAGTCCAATACACTTTGCAACTTTTGCTTTAACTCAGTGTAGAGTATCATTTGGATATTATTTCATAGAAGATAATAACTTAAGGACAAATTTATATCATGTGACTTATGTGAATGATTCTTCTTACAATGGGAATAATTATAGTGATAGCAAAGTGAAATATGATTGTTTAGTGGCTCTTGAATCACATCATAGGTAATCATGTAAATGTGTCACAGCCTTTTTAAGGACCTTTTGATGTATTTGAACAATCTCCGATGAGATCATTGCTTTCAGAAATATTCATTTGAGCCAACAAATACAGATCTTCTTTGATTTTAATTACTTCCTGCTATTAGGACTCACACAGACACCAAATCAGAGCATGCTAATTTCTCTGATAAAATACATAATAAAATTTTTATAATTAATATAATATTAAGACTGTAATATTAATAGCAGTATAAATACTTGTATTCACATTATATAATATATTAACATCCTTTGGTTTAATCAATTTTTAGAATATTTATACCTAAGTGTAAATTGTTTGCAAACATTTATTTGATGATATATAGAAAATGAGAAAAAGATTTGCATACATATTACTACAGATGCAAACAGATTCACCAGGTTGTTTATGATCCTTCATTTGTTGCTTTCATTCGTGCATGGAGAACATGCAAAGAAGTGAAAATTGTAAACTTGACTTTACTAAAGGATTCATTAAATGAAGTTTTTGTTGGGCTAAATATATTTTATAAATTAAATTGTTTGTCCCTCCCTCCCTCCCTCCCTCCCTCCCTCCCTCCCTCCCTCCTTCCCTCCCTTCCTCCCTTCCTTCCTTCCTTCCTTCCTTCCTTCCTTCCTTCCTTCCTTCCTTCCTTCCTATCTTCTTTCCTTCCTCCTTCCTTCTCTCCATCCCTTCCTCTCTCTCTCTCTTTCTCTCCTTCCTTTCTATCTTTCTTTGTTTCTTTCTTTTTTCTTCCAAACTTCCTCTCTTTCTTTTACTC
This sequence comes from Dipodomys spectabilis, assembly GCF_019054845.1. NCBI lineage: Eukaryota > Metazoa > Chordata > Mammalia > Rodentia > Heteromyidae > Dipodomys > Dipodomys spectabilis. The sequence goes on along the minus strand of NW_024870782.1, from coordinate 3,310,999 downwards.
AGAATATCTATTATGGCTATGGAAAAAATGCCAATGTTGTACTCCAAGGTGTTATGAGTAGTTATAAATATTAACTAAATTAATATTAATTTTAATAACCTATGTTGTATCTTAAGACAAATTGTACTAAAAACTTCACAAACGTTGCAAGATATGTAACAAATATTACTTTACATGATATTGTTTATTTCTTCAAACCAAAATAAGCATTTAGACTTAATATTGTATATGTGTGTGTGTATGTTGTTCTTGTGATTTTAATTCAAGACCTATCCTTTCGTTGTTGTTTGTTTGTTTTTTTCCCTCAAGTATGTTGCTCTATCGTTTGAGCCACAATTCCACTTCTGGCTTTGTGTGTGGTGTGGTGTGTGTGTGTGTATGTGTGTGTGTGTGTGTGTGTCTTGTGGTGTGTGTGTTTAATTGAGATATGTCTCACAAACTTTCTTGCCAAGTCTGGCTTTGCACCCCCGCTTACTGAGTAGTGAGGATTACAAGCTTGAGACACTCATATTTAGCACAGGATTAATATATCTAAGAATAAAATAAATTTCATATTATTTGAATTCTAGAGGCTCAATTTAACAAATTAATACTTAGGTATTTATTTAGTTATTAAACTTGAACCTGCAATGTGAAAAATAGTTTTCATTTTTATGAAAAAATATACACTCAAAGGTTTAAATGACAGAATCTTTGAACAAATTGAAATAATCTATTATTCAAAAGCAAAAAAGGGATTGTTAATCAAATTTCTCATGTAAGCTAAAAGCAATAGGCTCTGTCAGGCTGAATGCTCTTTCAGGCAATTTTTCCTTAAAGTAAATATTATCTACTGTGGTCTCATGATTTTCTCTTCTTTTAAACCTAAAGTTTTTTTGACATAAAAATGTAGATTCATACATTTTCTTTGGGGGGGCGTCTGGTTGTGGGGCCTGAATGCTGGGTCTGGGCACTGTTCCTCAGCTCTTCAGCTCAAGGCTAGTGCTCTACCATTTGAGCCCCAGTGCCACTTAGAGCTTTTTTATTTTTGCTTATGTGGTGCTGAGGAATCGAATCCAGGGCCTTATGCATGCAAGTCAAGCGCTCTACCACTGAGCCACCTTTCCAGCTCCATACATTTTTTGAGTATATAAAAATCTTAGTTACTGGTCACGTATTTCTGTGGTTTGAATACCAAGTCATTTCAGAGAAACACTGAATTTTATGTATTTTATGTCAACAGTGATTTTTAGAAATTGAATCAATTTCAGTATAAGATAACTAAAGCAAGATATTCCATCACTTATCCAATTATTACTATAGAGTTGAATAACTTATTTTTGAATGGTAAGAAATTCATATTATACCTACTCTCTATAGAATAATCAAAAGATCATGATAGTATTTATTTTTCCTTCAACTTGAAAGAAAGAACCTCACTATAGATGACAAATACTTGAATGGAAATGCCATCAAATTATGAAAAATTCAAATCATTATGAGTTATATGAAATAGTCATTTTGGAAGCTCACAAAATGAAACCTCTTGATGCTTCCTTATCTGTTAAATAAAATGTATTTGCACTCAAAATATTTCATTCATCTCTCCAGCAATGGTATAACCAAACCACCTCTATGCCAAATAGCATCTCTAATATTTAGGAACAGATGTTATTGCAATTGTACAGAAAGATCTATTTTCCCCACTCTAGAAATTAAATCTGAAATCATAAAGGATTGGGATTAATAACTAGATTTCACTATGTTGCCATAAAGAGATGAACCCTTTCAAGTGGGCATAGTCGTAGTGATTAGGTCACTAAGAACTTGTTATCAAAGAGGATGTTAAGATCAAAGTCATTTCTTCCTCTTCCTTCTATTACTTCTCCGTCTCCTTCTACTTTCCCTTCTCTTTCTCTCTTCCCCTCCTACTCTTTCTCCTTGTTCCAATCCTATACCTCTTCTTCTTTACTTCATGGCTTCCATAAATACACATACTCCATCACATGTTCCAGATATCAGGTATTGTACCACCACCAACCCAAAACAATGAGGATAAGAAATGTAAATTGAAATGTGTAAAATCAGAAGCTAATATTAATCTTTCCTCCTTTTAAGTTAATTTTATAAAGTATTTTGTCATATTAATAGGAGACTGACACAACATGCTCTCATTTCTTGTGAGGGATAAGATTTACTGGAAATAAATCTGGTCAACATTGTCCTAATATAATGATTGGTTAAATTAATATTATATCTGCACAAATCTACTTTAAAATATCAGATATACTTCAATAAGATGCAAAAAAAATGTGTTCAGAGGAAGATGGCAGAGGAGAAGCTGGAGGCTAAACAAGCTCTGGCATAGAAAGCAAGTTTAGTGTTCAAGTAAACAGTCCTAGACTACAGAATCACACCAAGTATGCCATCACATTACAGAGAGTTTCGCCAGAAAGGGAAAATCCAGGCAAGGAGACAGATCTAAGCATGTGTTAGTAGCCACGGTTGTGGCAGCTGCGTCGGTAGAGCCAGTGATTATAGCCACCATACCTACATCACAGAGAGTTATGGGACAAAGGAGCCAGAAACAGTGGGCGAGCAGATTCTACTCAACACCAATAAGAAATTACAAGGAGCAGATATCTTCATCCTGAAGATCACAGACCTGAGACGGTCCAGGAACCAAGACTCTGGTGGTAGTAGAACCCTGACATCGTCACTCCTTCCCAGGGAGCACAGGAGGAAAGGCATCCCCTCCCCGCCACCACCATCAGAGATCTCCATCTTTGATACTGACAAAGGTCTATTTGAACAGCTATCTCCAACTCAGGTATTGGAAAAAAACAAGAATCATTTAGGAGGTCACAGGAACCTGACCTGACCTGCCAGGCTCACCTCCACCCAAGGGAAAGTCAACTAGCCTAAGCATGGAAGCCCAGCCCTGGAGGAGTGACTTTCTTCACTCGGTAAACAGAGCCAGGGTCTGCCCATCCCTAAGGCAGCCTAGACAATCAATTGAAATTCAGTAAACATAAACCGTGAGAATGGCTCCAGGATGGGCTCTGTGAGTATCTCAGGAGCTAGCTCCTCAGTTAAAAGCTACTGTTTGCTGAAAAGCCTCAACCCTCTCCCAGAACCTAACCTCATCACAGCATCTCCAAACTAGAGGAAACAGCCATCTCCCTCTTTTGTGATTCTCAAAGCAGATCTCCCATCCACTGACCTAGCCTGGGAGGTGGTTCACAAAATCCTGGGCATTGCAGAGAATTTTTCTGCCTGCTCAAACAAACTGACTTAAAAAAACAATCAAGCCACAGGAAAACCAAACACCACAAGCCGACCAGAGACTACAAAAGACTGGTTACAGCACAGGGGAGATACAGGATCTTCCCAATCTACACACCCCCGAAAAAAATCAAAGAATATTTTTTAACATTTTCAATTTTTTTATAAATTATTTTCTATTAATCCTTTTCCTCTCATAATTTTAATTTTAGGTGTGTATGTGGGTGTGCTGTATTTGTTATCACTCCTGACTTTTTGGTCCTTTTTTAATTCCTTTCTTTTTTTCTCTTTCTTTTTTGCAAAACTTAATTACTGTTCTGATAATCCCCAGATATTTAACCATCTTTGATAATTAGACTTTATCCACCATTGTGTACACACTTAATCCAGAAATTTATTACTTAATTCACAACCTCTTTGTCTTAAATTCTTTAATAGCAATATTACCTATTTATACCTATATAATTTTATGGAAACTAATTTTGAGAATTAATATTTTTTTAGTTTTTCATGTCTCCTTTCTATCCCTGCCTTCTTCACATCCTATCCTTTTCTTCTCTCAATATCATATTTAAACATACATACTTGTTAAGTGTTTCCGTTTTTTAATTTAATTTTTTTTCATTTTTTCTTGTTATTTTTTTCTTAATCTCTGTCCTATCATTCTGTCCAATCCATTTCCCTCTATGCTTGGTTAAATTCACTCTCCTTTTACCTGTCCACATCCCTCTAATCCTATTTTCCCTACATTTCTCCTTAAACCTAATAATAACTAGAGTGTATGTGCAGCCTTTTGACTCTGCTACTACAGGACTTTGGTTGATGCTTCCCTTAAAATGGTGTGCTAGCACAAAATTGGTGTTACTTTCATACCAAATGGGCAGAAGAGGTCGGAAAAACACAAGAAAAATGGTAAGTCTAGGTACCTGAACTCCCACTCATGATAATCAGTGGACAGAATAGTTAATAAATAATCCAGAGGAGAGTTCCCAAAAATCTCTACAAATACTACTGGTAAACATGGTGAATGAAAAGATTGAAAACCTGCAAAGGACTCAGTGTGAGTGTGATAGGTAGAGACAGGCAAACCAAGGATTAATACTGGAATCTGGTGAGCATGATGAAGCTACTCAAAGATTGATACAGGAATTGCATGAGCAGGTTGAGGACAGTCAAAGAGAAATACAGAAATTGTGTGTGCAGCCTGAGAACAGTCAAAGAGAAAGACAGGAATTACATGAGCAACCCGAGAACAGACAAAGAGATACACAGGAATTGCGTGAGCAGGCTGAGAACAGTCAAAGAAAACTACAGGAATTGCATGAACATGAGGAACCTAATCAAAGAGTAATACAGGAATTGTGAGAGTAGGATGAGACTAGGCAAAGATCAATACAGGCATTCATGGAATCCATAGACAGACAGCTGAAAGAATTCTAGAAGACCACAAAAGGAATGATGAATGGAGACTACCAGAAGGAATGGGAGTCCAAGGAAACCATCACCAATCAACTAAGTGATTTGAGAATAAGCACTGAACACCAAATTAAGGAAGTTAAAAAGTTAATCCAAGAGCTAAAACAAAGCTCCAACAAAAAATTTGAAGCCATCAAAGCTGACCAATTAGAAGGAAAAGAAATAAAACACAAAGAAGAAAGTCTTGACAGTAGGTTAGACCAGGCACTAGATGGAATCTCAGGTATTGAAGACAGCCTAGGTATTATAGAGAAAGAACATACAATTACCTAAGACAAATCCAAGAAATATGATATATCTATTCAACATTTGGAAGACACCGTCAGAAGGCCTGATCTCAGGAAAATGTGTATATAGCAGCACTTAGAAACAGAAGTTAATGGTCTAGGAAATTTGTTTCAGGATCTTAGCGGAGAACGTCCCAAACATGCAAAAAGATAAGCCAATTCAGATACCAGGAGCTTTTAGAACCCCAAACAGACCAGACCAGAACAGGACATCACACTGTCACATTATAATCTGCATAGTATCAATTCAGACCAAGGAAAAGAAGCTTAAAGCTGTCAAGGAGAAAAGATTAATCACTTATAAAGGGAAACTAATTAGAATCACCTCAGATTTCTCAGCAAGTGCCTGGAATGATGTATGCCATGCCCTAAAGACAAATAATTATCAACCAAGAATACTGTTCCCAGCTAAAAACTCCTTCATATACAAAGGTCAAATAAAAACCTTCCATAGCAAAGAAAAACAAACAATATTTCTCCACCAAACCAGCCATAGGAAAGATACCTAATGATGTCCTACAAATAGAAAACCAACAAGACCAAAATTAAGGCCATGAAACAGCACCCAAACTGAGAATCCAAGAACTACAGGAAGAACCAATTGCCACGGCCCCCCAAAAGACGGATAACATGGGAAGAACTCCCAAATACCTCTCAGTCCTAATTCTCAACATTAATGGACTTAACTCTCCAATCGAGTGTCATAGACAATATAACTTAGATTAAAAAGCAAGATCGTTCTATCTGCTCCTTTCAGGAGTCACATCTTGCTCATAAAAACAAACACATTTTCAATGGGAAAGGCTGGAACAAAATCTACCAAGCAAACGGCCCCCATAAACAGGCTGGAGATGCAATCCTAATATCAGATAAAATAGACTTCAAATTAAAATTAGTGAGAAGAGATAAAGCAGGTCGCTACATACTAATTAAGAGATCTCTCTTCAGGAGGATTTTACATATCAAACATCTATTCACGAAACAACACAGCACTCAGATTTATCCAAGAAACACTACTTTCCCTCTAAGCTCACATAGACCCAAAAACTTTAATTGTTGGGGATTTTAACATACCACAATGCCCACTAGATAGATCAACTCAGCAAAAACTCAATAGAGAAACTGCAAATCTAAACAACTGCATAGATCAATTAGATTTAACAGACATCTACCAAATATTTCAGCCAGCACCATCAGAATACGCGTTTTCCTAAGAAGCACATGGGACATTTTCCAAAATAGACCACATTTTAGGTCACAAAGCAAAGTTGTCCAAATTCAGAAAAATTGTAGTTTTACCTTTGATTCTCTCAGACCACAATGGAATAAAATTAGAACTCAACACCAAAAGCCAAAAGAAAGTCCTGTAACACATGAAGGCTAAACAACACACTGTTGAAACACCAGTGGGTCATGGAAGAAATTAGAAAGGAAATTCAAATATTCATGATATTCAACAAAAATGAACAGACAATTACCAGCTCCTCAGGGAAAAAGCAAAGACAGTACTTAGAGGCAAGATTATAGCTCTAAGTTCCTACACCAACAAATTGGAGAGATCTGAAACCAACAATTTAATGAGATATCTGAACCTCCTTGAAACAGAGCAAAAAGATAAACATCAATCCAGTACACGGAAAGAATTAAAATTACATCAGAATTAAATGAATTAGAGTTTTGAAAAATAATAGAAAGAATCAACAAAACAAAGAGTTCGTTCTTCGAAAATATTAACAAAATGGACAGGCCCTTAGCAAATCTTATCAGAAAAAGAAGAGAACACACACAAGTAAATAAACTCAGAGATGAGAATGGAAACATCTCCACAGAAACAACCAAGATTCAGAACATTATAAGGGAATACTTCTCAAACCATTGTGCTAATAAGTTTGAGAACTTGGCAGAAATGGACCTTTTCCTAGCAAATATTGACATGCCCAAACTAAACCAAGATTAGTTAAACCAACTTAACCGACTCATACGAAGCATTGAAATAGAAAAAGGAATAAGACACCTCCCATCTAAGAAAAGCTCAGGACCAGGTGGTTTTACAGCAGAATTCTACAAGACCTTCAAAGCAGAGCTCATACCAATAGTCCTCCAACACTTCAATGAAATTGAAAGAGAATGTTCACTACAGAACTCATCTATGAAGCCATCATAACCCTCAGCACATAACCAGGCAGGGACTCATCAAAGAAAGAGAACTATAGACCCATTTCTTTGATGAACATTGATGCAAAACTTCTCAACAAAATTTTGGCCAATCGATTTCAACATTGATCCAAAAAAATCATACAGTGCAATCAAACAATATTCATTTCAGGGATGGAAATCTGATTCAATGTACTCAAATCAATTAATATGACTCATCGTATCAACAAAGAGCAAGGATTAAAACCCCATGTTTATCTCAATAGATGCAGAAAAATCATTTGACAAGATCCAACAAACCCTTTATGATGAAGGTTCTGGAAAAATTAGGAATTCATGGAATATTCCTGAATGCAGTGGAAAATTAGGAATCCAGGGAACATTCCTGAATGCAGTAAAGGCTGTATATGACAAACCTACAGCCAGTATTATAATTAATGTTGAAAAACTAAAGCCATTTCCTCTTAACTGAGGAATGAGACAAGGATGTCTACTTTCTCCACTTCTCTTCAATTTAGTATTAGAATGCTTAGCCACAACAAAAATACAACATGTAAACATCAAAGGGATCCAAATAGGGAAAGATGAAATAAATCTTTCCCTCTTTGCAGATGAAATGATTTTCTATTTAAAGAATCCCACAGACTCCACTCCCAAGTTACTGAAGCTGATTCAAAATTTCGCAAGGTAGCAAGGTATAAAATTAACCCTCAATAATCAAAGGCTTTTCTGTATGACAACAATGAGAATAACATGGGTGAATTCAGGAAGGCAACACCATTCGTAATAACCCCACAAAAAAAAATACCTAGGAATTAACAACCCACGAAGTGAAGGACCTGTATGATGAAAACATTAAAAACTTGAACAAGGAAATCAAAAGAGAACTTAGGATGCAGAAAAACCTCCCATGCTCCTGGATTGGAAGGATCAACATCGTGAAAATGGCAATACTTCCCAAGGCTATCTACAAATTCAGTGTAATACATATCAGTATTCCGACCTCATTCTTCAAGGAAATACAAGAGGCAATCCTAAAATTCATATGGAACAATAAAAGAAACCAAATATCAAAAACGATCCTTAACAGAAAGAACAGTGCTGGAAGAATATCAATACGAAAATTCAAACTCAACTACACAGCCATGGTAATCAAAATAACTTGGTTCTGGCACAAGAACAGACGTCAGGACCAATGGAATAGAATTTAAAACCCATAAATGACCTACAGACCTATAGCCACATAATCTTCAATAAGGGAGCTAAAAAAATAGAATGGAAGAAAGACAGACTCTTCAGTAAAGGGTGCTGGCTAAATTGGTTAATAGCTTGTAGAAAACTAAATCTAGATCTCTATATATCACTCTGCACAAGAATCAATTCCAAATGGATCAAAGAACTCAGAGTAAAAGCAGACACCCTAAAAACAGTACAGGATGGAATAGGAGATACCCTAGGTCTCGTTGGCCCAGGCAGAAATTTCCTTAATAGAGACACAGAAACACAACAAATCAAAGAAAGTTTGGACAAATGGAATTGCATGAAATTGCAGAGCTTCTGCATGGCAAAGGATAAAGCTAGCAAGAAACGTATCTGTAAATATGGTATAATCATATAGAGTTGTTAAAATTATATTGGACTGAATATGTGCACAAAATAATTAAAATAACTGAAGTCTGCATAAGGTACTAGTGAAATATTAATGTCCTACTTGTGATGTCATACTATAAATACTTAAAGAAACAGGAAAAATTATTCCAGGGATATCTCTGTGTTCTTCTTATAACTTCATAAAGATACATACTAACCTCAAAAGAATTTAATGATATCTAGAAAACAGAAGTCAATATTGAATGTTTACATTGAAAAATAGTCTGGATCCAAGCTTGAGATGAAATATACCTTGCTAATTAGAATGCAGAGATTTAGAAGACTGATATCAGTGCCAGTTTTGACCAAAAAATCACGGGAAATGACAAAACCAAAGTAAGTTAGATATAGTGTAATTTCCCTGTTATCTCACATTTGTGGAAGTCATTGGTAAGAGATCATTGCTCAAGAGAGCCTTGTCTTGAAAAATAACCTAAAGTGGTTAGAGCCTTAGCAACTTCAAGAACCAGTAGTGCCAAAGGAAAAAAGGAAAGAAGAAAACAGAAAAGGAAATGAAAGGATAGAAAAGGAAACTATTTCCTCTTCATTGTTGTAGTTTCATGTCATTGGATACAAGAATTGAAAGTATTTTCTTTACTGTTTGAGAATTCAGGCCTCTCTAATATGAAAGTATTTATTTCAAATAACTATTGTATTACTACTACTTATTAACTTATTATTAGGCCTTCTTGGAGATTGAACCCATTGCTTTGTATCTATTAGTCTAGTTCTACAAATGAGCTGTACCCCAGCTCTCTCGTATTGTTTCGGAAATTGTTTATGAATTCTTCAATAGTTAGCCATTCTACTTTTCATCTTATCTTTTCTCTCCAACATTTTCCACTTTGCATTTTAGTGTTGAAAACTTTCCTCAATATTATCTTCTAAACTTAGAATGTTGCTGTTGAGTTTACAGAGAACTCAGTTGTTTTATTACATCTTTTAAAATTGTATACTTATATATGTAATTCACATGTATGATTGATTCTTAGAGTTCCTTGCAATAAGCAACATTTATCTCATCATATGCACATAGGTATTGAGCCTTTGTGATCCTCTCCTAAGAATAGCTTCCCTTCTTCTTGCCATGTGAATGCTGAGAGGGCTGTTATTTAATCGTGTCCATCCGTAATTATTTGTCTTTTATCATCTGTTGGATTAACTTGTAGATTTATGGACATAGTGCAGTTATTACAAATGAGGAAACCATTCAGCATATATTTAATAGGATCTGGCTTATTTCACTTAATATCATTTTTTCCAGTCTTTCCATTTCCTCAGGAATGGTTAATTTCATTCTTTCCAAAGGAAGCACAGAATTTCATCAATACAACAAAATTGAAGGCCCAGAAATGACGCCACTCCTATAGGCACATCATCCTCGATAAATAAGTCACAAACACAGTATGGAAGAAAGATGGCCTCTTCAAAAAATTGTGCTGATAGAATTGTCTGTATACAGAAAACTTAAGTTAGATCCTTATATATCCCCCTGCACCAGAATTGATTCCAAATGGATCGAAGACCTCAATGTAAGTCCAGATACCTTGAGAATGTTACAGGAAGAGTAAGGGGAAACAAGAGTGCTCCTTGGCACTGGTCAAAACTTCCTAAGTAAGTTTGGATAAATGGGATTACATCAAACCAAATCTATCATTTGTCACACTCAAAAGCCATGAAGATAAAAGAGATAGTGTAGCACAGATTTATTAGGGAATAAACCTACAGATGAGAGCTAAACCTTTACCCCTTATCTACCTAGGTTATTTATAGTGTGGGTTTACATGAATATAAGAGTTTTCTTGTGGAGAATAAGAAGACAATGCTAAAACATAGATAGCATGTGAAATGAGTTGTAGCTGAAAAAAGGGAGGGATTAAGGCGGGGTGGTGGTCTCTTTCAAAGCCTTGGCTTAGTGCCAGATAAGTAAGGTATAGCTGCAGAAAGGAAGAGGGGTACAACAGGAGTGGTTATAAACAAAAGCACCGGTCTGAAGCCTCAAAATAAGGACCCAAGTCTGTGTGAACCAAACAGACTCTAACATGAGATTCTTTTTACATGCATTTCACTTAATTTCAGAACCAAAACATTTAAGTCATCTTAACCATACGAGTAATAACAAAATTTCTTCTGAGTTTTCAATTTCTTTACAGATGAAAATATTTAATTATACATCTATTTTTCTCTGCCTAACATCCTATTCCTTAGGAAGTTCTTTTTGTGTAACCCTATGCTCCTGATTAGAAGACTGGAACAAAGGCAATAATGAAAATAGCCAAGGAAAATACTTGAAAAGCATTTTTTAAAAACCGCAGACACTCCTGTTTTCACAGGTTGCAATGAGAATATACATAAAAGTATCAAGTTTTTGTTATCATATAAAAAGCAATAATTAAACTTTAATTAGCAGTGAAGAAGGGAACAGAAAACTATGTTTTAAGACAGCTTGACTTTGGGTTATACAACATAAGCATAATGGATTTATCTTGTTTTTCTATGTAGTTGACACAATAACAGAGAGCAACACCCAAAGGCAGGAAAATACCTAAGCCAAAGCAGACAACATTTGTCTATAAAATAATTGTGAGGGTCTAACTATTTCAGAGTCAGGATTGAAAAAGGAAAAGTGTATTTGCGTTAGTGTGAACAATAAAAAATATACAAATCCTTTATTAATATTTTAGATAACTTGACTAGTGGAGAAGAGGAAAGGTATGAAAAAGTTCAAGACTGAGTATTCCCCAAGATCATTCATATTTATCAGCTATAACAACGGAAATAGCCTTGGTTACTCTTAGTATCATGATTGTTTACATTTAGAAGTATTATTTGTTGCTGGGTTATAAGCTGCAAACCCTTGAGTGTTAATAGTCATTTCCTGAGAGAGGAAAGTTGCTGTGTAAACAAACTTAAAATATGAAAGTCTTAACATAGTGGAAACTATTTTCTAGCTATATCACAATCTGTAGGTATAGATTTTGTTTCCCATTTTCCAGGGGACCCATTTTTGTTACCTTGTTTTTCACCATCTAGTGATCTTAGAACATCTTATACCATCCTGGGATTCCTGTATTTTTACTGGATTCTCTAATTTGTGCTGGAAAGTTAGGAAGGATAGAAAATTGAGTTTCTGTTTCTGTTTTACCTCATTTTTTATTACTTTAGAAACTATAATTCAAAATGACATAAATTATCTTTATAATATTAGGAGACAGATTTCATTTCCATATTCTTAACATAGCCTTCTACATAATTTTGGTACTTAGATATTATTTAGAATTTTGAGACTTCATTAATGCAAGGCCCTTAGTAGTATATACATCATACATGTGTACAAAGCCAGTGGCAACTTTTTCTTATTTTCAAAAATTAGGATATGTGTTGTCCCTGTAGTTGCATCAGGAAAAGGCTGCAGTTGACTTAGTTTACTGAGCCAAATCTGCTGTAAAAATTTTCTACATGTTAATTGGCTTGAATAATCCGTATTTATCATTTTACAGTTCTAAAGGATAGAAATCTACAAGAAGCCTCACTAGATTAAAATCGAGCCACCGACAGAGCTAAAATAATTTTCAGATGATTCTAGTGGAAACGGCATTCACTTCCTGTTCCGCTTTCCAGAAACTTTAGAATCTGGATTGTTGTCTTTTCCTTTATGTTCTAATGACGCATCTTTATATCTTTCTGATGGTTCTTACCTAATCATGTCTCTTTTGAACTACAGCTGCGACTTTTAAGTACCCATTTGAGTATACTTTCCCCATCAGATAATTATTCAAATTTGCGCTCCTTGGGTAATGAAAGGTGATTATTTTACAAACTTGTTTATGTGTGTGTGTATCTATCTATCTATATACACACATACATACATAAATATATATATTAAATATATATATTACAAAATCTACATTTGAGGGATTAGATATTTGGTGATGATAGACATTTTAGGAAGTTATTTTGCTGTGTACCACAATGAGTATGTAGCATACTTTCTGCTATAAACTGTTATCCTTTCATTAAATTTGAACAACATATTTCTTCTATGAAATATAACTAAAAAAAATTAATTCCTGAAAGCAGTTAATTCTGGTTAAAACATTGTCATGTACTAGAAACCCTAAATCTCAGAGAGCAGCTCCAAAAGCAGTTCTGACACTATCACTTTTTATACATTCTTCTTAAAATCTTCTCTTTCCATGATTGTTATTGAAAGACCCCAGACTCACTGGGATGCTTTCTTCAACGGGAGGGCACCCCAAGAACCAAGACTCCAAACCAGCAGATGCAATAAGCAAGAGGAGTTTATTAGGCGTTTGCGCAAACGGGCTCCCTGTCCAAGGCAGACTGGAAGCCCGGAGCAGTGGTTACAGGCACTTTTAAAGAGAAAAACCACAGGATTAGCATAAGACCCCAGGCTCCCCAGGATTGGCTCAGGTTAAAAATTATCATATACTCCAGCAATCATTTTGTTGTGTGGGAAGTCTTGTAACACTAGTAGTAAACTGGTTGGCTCTCTAGGGGGAGGCTTCCCTGGGGGGGGAGTCCACATAGTTACAGGCTCGTGATTGGTTGACATTTGACTTAGTTTGCTGGGCTCGCCAGATGGTCCTTGTCTTGAGCCTCTTGCTGAGAGTTTCTAAACAGGAATTTAGAAGAACATACTCTTTTGTTCTTTACCTATGTTTGCAGACCTTGTCCCTGGGCCTGCATCTGGACTTTGTAACTTTTTAACTTATTTCTGGGAGGGGAAGAGTCAGTGTTAGTGCAAGCAGGTTTACAGAAGCAGAATTAGCAGTTAGCATATTGTAAAATGAACATAGCCCCAATTTCAATCTTTCAGTTATTATTTTGGAATTATGGTTATTATTTATTTGACTTCTATTTTTAAATAATGCACCACCCAATACTGGTTTTCTTTTTCTAACTTTTTGTGTTTAATCTACATGAACTTCTTATTGTAGTTGAGTCATTGTGGAGAGGAAAAGAAAAGATATCTCTGTTTGCATGTCACATTAAAATTGTGCCTTCAAGCTTTTTATTTTAAAATCATCGATTTTTCATTATGTTTAAATTCTGAAAAAATTTAGCCTCTCAACTCACACAATATTAATGCAGTCTTATTTCATGCCTCCCAAAAGCAAACAACAATTTACTACTTATTTTAAAAATGTTTTTAATTTTTAAAATTATTATTTATTTAAAAATATATTTTTAAAAAATTAGCCAAGGTAAATTGTTTCTTAGATATTTAGAGTCATATTCAGTCTTTATTGTGGAAACCAGAAAGGGGAAAATATTGCTTTTATTCTTCCTTGAGCCACTCTGATTTACTTCATCTATTTCTAAAAGAATAAAATTCTAGCTTTGAAGCCTTTTGCTTCATATTCACAATGTCACCCTTCCTTTATTAATAGGAGAATTTGGAGAAAGGATGAGAATTCACACTAGAAAATGGAGAAGAGGTAAAGAGAAGGAGAAATTTAGATTTTTTTCTTCCTCATCTCAATCATAATGATTGTGGATATTAGATACAGTAGTCTAGAGTGATTAAACACATTTATAGAAAAAGATAACCCCACAAGTGATCACATGGAGAATGATTATTTATAAAATAAAAATATAATAGCATCAAGCAGGAAGTGTTATCTTTTTGATTAGTTATTGTTTAGTAATTGTTAAATTCTGGTGTGCTATAGTCAACTATCTTAAAGGTATACAAGAATGGTAAGAAACTAACATCTTAATATTATATTCTAATATTAGCTTAATTCTTGCTGTATTATACATGTGTTGCTGTATTTGAGTTTTGCCTCAATTTCACATTCTATATTCTTCCAGTACATAAGTTGAAAGAAGCCTCCCTTTGGAAATATGCTATTTTTATAGCTAAGGGAATAGAAGCCTGCTAATAGTCCCAGACAAGGAGATAGAAATATTTCTCTACAAATAGCCTTTGACTACTTCTGGTTCATTATTGTAAGCAGAAGTAAATCACATGACCCAACTTGACTTTGCAGAGTAGAGGTAAATATCACCTACAGAAGCTGATGCAGGACATAGAGTAATATGCCAAAATATGCAACCCTTGAGATAAAGAACAAAATGAAAAGAACGATAATAGAATCAATCATACTTGCCATCACATGTCTCTGCAGGAAGGAAGCTATTATGTACATTTGTTTCTAAAAGTACTGATACCTTCAAATCATGTCTTTTATTTTTGGATGTTACAGGAATTAGAGAACATTTTGATACTAAAACAGCATAAAATCTCAAAGAAAGCTGGAGTAATCATTTCAATACTACATTTTGTTCTGCTAGGAAAAGAAACCATTTAATAGACAATACTTTATACTTTCTTACCTAGTATCTTTTTTCTCCAGAACTGTATTTTTTTTAATATATGTGAATATCCACCAGAATAAATGTCATTTTACTGCATCTTTTGCAGACAGCATAGTCAATTAGATGTAGGTGGGAGTTCATCAGTAGCACTTTTTTAAATTGCAAAAAATTCGGACAGGGAGTGAATATACATATTTTTCAACCATTATATTCCATATCCTCCTCTTTATTTCCTAAGAAACACACCCAATCAACAAAAAGGCTTAGATATTTCGCTCTTGACCTTGAACGTGGAAGCAGAATGTTTTGGATGTCTGAGCTGTTAATAGTGTTTTCAATAATAATGTCATATGAAACAGCCCTATGAGTCATGCAGGTCACACAGTACTTCCTTAGTGATGTGATAGGAATGTCAACCTTACTGGACTTAGTATTGTTGTCCACTTCCTTTTCTACTACCAGGCCCAAATTATAATAAAAAGTAATGGAAAGAAAAAGTAATGCCATTTAAGAAAGTCATTTAGGGTTCTGGGAATTTGGCTTCATGGTACAGTGATTGCTTAGCATGCATGAAACTCTAGGCTCAATTCCTCAGTACCACATGAACAGAAAAAGAAAGACTGGAAGTGGTGCTGTGCCTCAAGTGGTAGAGTGCTAGCCTTGAGCAAAAAAAAAGAAAAGCAAAAGCTCAGGAACATTTCTTTGGGCCTGAGTTCAAGCCCCAGGACTGGCAAAAATGTCACTTAGCTAGTAAATGCCGAATAGAGAATACATACTTGGAATGTATAATTGCTCCTTCCAACTATTACCTAACAGTAGTCCTTAATTCATGTGGGGTTTTTTTTTTTTTTTTTACCTATATTAGGATACTGTGGCTTTTTTTTTTTTAAACCCTTTTGTTAACAGGTCACAGCAATTAGTGTCAGGAATGTGCTTAGATATCAGGTGAAGATTAACCCTGGAAATTCAAAGATTCCATGCTTTTGAGTGGTCACTTCTAATCACAATGAGAAGGGTAGTCTAAGTGAGATTTGGAAATCTTTTTTGGTCAGTTATGGCACTAAAAAGGCAGAGGCTAATTAATAGTTTTAATAGAAATGAAGGAATAACTCCAGGTCGAAGAAATAAATGATAATAATAACTAAATTATACCAGAAACTGTTCTAGGGAACTATTTTGGGTTATTGAAGAACTAGTTATCAACTAGGCTTTTTCCTCATTGCCTTTAGCATTCTAAATCACTTAGGCTAGTTCTTAATCTCTCTGTGATAAGTTGTATCTCCTTCTATGTTGTTTTTTCATACCTGATATCCTTTGCTTTCTAAAAATCTCAGTCTTTCTCTGTTTCTTTATGGACTTTTCTTAATACTAAATAACACCTACACAGATGGCAGAGGATGCTAATGTAAGAGTCCTATAGTTCATGAGTCATTAATATAACAACATGGAAAAACGAGGACATATTTATTCCTAACTCAATTTTTCTGAAAAGCTACAATGTCATCATTTCATTCAAATTTCCATTCTTTGTCTACATAGTGTCATTAAATGCACTAAATTCAAATATGAGCCATGTGCTGGTGTCTCACACCAGTAATCCTAGCTACTCCGGAGGTTGAGACCAGAGGATTGTGGTTCAAAGCCAGACTGGTCAGGAAAGTCCATGAGACTTTTATCTTTAATTAACCCCCAGAAACCCAGAAGTGGTACTGTAGCTAGAGTGTTAGAGTGATCAATTGAGCTGAAGAGCTGAGGGACAGTGCCCAGGATCAAATTTCAAGCCCAGGACAAACAATAAAAGTGCAAATATGAATTTCAGTTTCCCCAAAAGGAACTATGAAGTCAATAGTAATCTTCCTAAGCATAAAAAATAATTTCAAAATGATTCAGTGCACCGACTTTAGCTGAGTTGTTTAAGTTATGGCTTCTTTGATGGATATATTCTCTTATTTTAAAAATTATCAAATATTAGCTTTATAATAAACTTCTCCTAGTATTTCTTGTTTCATAAGAGAAATCCATACAGTTGATGTCACTTGGTTTTCTCAGTTCAAAGCCAACCCAAGCAGGAGAGTCTGTCACATTCTTATCTCTAATTATACACCAAAAATCAAGACGTGGGGCTTTAGCACAAGCAGAAGTGTACTAGATTTGAGGGCACGTAGACAAGAAAGACAACTATTCAGGGACAGGGTTCAGCCTCTGAGTTCAAGCCCCAGATCCAGAAAACACTAAACAAATGAAGAAGCAAACAAAAAATCCCACATATTTCTTTGGGACCATCCTTACAGCACTGGTTTGAGAAGAGGCTCCTTTTGCTTATCATACTTACTGGATCCTGCTTTTTTGGAATCCTCATTGCCATGGCGAACTCAGGACCAGATTAAAGGAATGGATAACTGACTTTTGCAACAAGAGAATTATCTCAAGAGTTAAATATTCATGCATAAGACACTTTAAAACCGCCGGGCGCCGGTGGCTCACGCCTGTAATCCTAGCTACTCAGGAGGCTGAGATCTGAGGATCGCGGTTCAAAGCCAGCCCTGGCAGGAGAGACCTTGAGACTCCTATCTCCAATAAACAACTAGAAAATCGGAAGTGGTGCTGTAGCTCAAGTGGTAGAGCGCTTGCATTGAGCTGAAGAGCTGAGGGACAAGCGCCCAGGCCCAGAGTTCAAGCCCCAAAACCGCCAAAAAAAAAAAAAAAAGACACTTTAAAACCTCATGTCTTTGTTTCTTTGAAGTAGAATACTTTAAAACAAAGTTATTTTCTTTATTTTTCTATGCTGGCCTTCAATGGCAGATTGTTTCCTTTTGTAATACTCTCAATTAGAAGTTTACAGAAAAGTTTTATATGAGTAAAGAACACAGTGGAACAAGTTAGGGACAGAGTTTCCTTCAAGACTTGGATTATTTTATTGTACAGTGAAAAGGACAGCACAAATCAACTTGAACTTGGTCATTTCCCTATGTTCAATTCCTCTCTTGGAATCAGTATCCACTTCCCATAACAGTTCCTTCCACTTACTTCCAGGAACAATCTATGGTGCTACTCCCGATAAAATGAATGTTTTCTGGCTTCATTGAAATAGCACAAGTACATCTTTGGACATGAGGTAAGAGGTGTTTCAGAGACAACTTAATAACGAGAAAATATGGAATTGTCATGGTTTATAAAACATTATCCATGTACATATGGCCATATATGATGATGTTAAGTAAAATGAGACCCAAGAAAGGGACACAACTTTTTTTTTCTTTCTTGTCATTGTTTTTAATGTACTAAATGTACTTTGTCATTTTTTTGTTTCTCTCCTATTTTCTTCCTCCATGGTGTAACCCCTGTTTTCACTGTATTTGATGTTGTTAACCTGCACCTTGCATATACATTTTTCTAATGTGGGGAGGGGAAGGGAAATAAAACGCTAAGACAAGGATACAGTATGACCCATTGTAACAATGAGATGAACAAGACACTATGTTGAAAACTAACTTTAAAACTTGGGGATGGGAGAGGGGAGTTTGGATGGTGGGAAGAAAAAAGATGACAGGGTAAAAACAAAGAGGAGCTTACAATGCTCATTAGATAATGTACTTATTAACTTACTTATGTAACTCTAACCCCTCTGTACATCATTTTCAAAATAAAAAACATGAAAAAAATTATCCTGGAGTAAATTAAGTTGAAATTTCCTATGCTCTGTAAATTAAGACTGATTTTAAGTGGGAAGAAGGTTCTCAGAAACATTTTTTGTGAGTGTGCATGTTGTTCATTATTTCCCAAGTGTACATAAGTTAACAGTAGGAGATACAATAAGAATAATAGGAGAAAGAGAAGTTCTTTGTTTAAGTATAATGGTCCAATACACTATAGAAGACTCTGCAAATAAGACAACTTTGAAACAATAAAGCCAAGGCCACTATGTAGATCTATGGGAGTGATATAGAGAAACATTACTACTATTGAAACATAAAGGATGAGGCCACTCTCTTTAATCTACTAACTCTAAATCATGGTAGCTAATCATGAAAATTTGTAAAAAGAATGGAAGAATAATTCTGGTTCCAAACAAGTCAGTTATAAGACCATAGACTTAGTTGGAAAAAAAAAAAAGGCCATGTTGAGAAAGCAGGAATTATACTAGCAATGAACTGGTGGCTAAGATCACATTTCTTTCTCTATTTTTTCTTTCTTTTTCTTTTTCTTTCTTTCTTTGTTTTTGTTTTTTTGGATGGTTGTGGGGCTTGAAGTCTGGGCCTCCACTCTTCAGCTCAAAACTAGCGCTCTACCTCTTGAGCCACAGTGCTACTTCCAGTTTTCTGGTGGTTGATTGGAGATAAGTGCCTCACAAACTTTCCTACTCATGCTGGATTTGAACTGCAATCCTCAGATCTCAGCCTCGTGAGTAGCTAGCATTATAGGCATGAGCCACCAGCATCCCGCTTAACACCACATTTCTAACAGTGTACACAGTATATGTAATGTGTATGTTTCTCTATCTTTATATGAACTCGAGTTAAAAATCTGGGCTACAGCTTTTGCACTCACAAAAATGTTTGTATTTTAAAAGTTGATACTCCTGGAAAAATAGAACTTAAGAATGTAAAGGAGTCTGGGAAGTTCAGTTTGCATCCAGCTTGGGAGAGCAGTCTTTGAGACACTATTTATAATTACCAGCCAAAAGCTGCATTGGAAGAATGGCTCATGTGATGGAATACTAGTTATGAGCAAGATTGCTGAATAAGAGCTTGAGGTTTTCACACACACACACGCACACACACACACACACACATATACAAACATGCACATACACACAGAGGCACTTCTATGTGCAAACACACATATGAAACAACTCTCAGAATGTGTAGAAACGTTAGAAAATAATAAAAAAATATATACTCAGACTAGAATCAAGTGATAATTTTTTTAATATTAGAAAGTCCTCAAGTGAAATTTTCCCCAATATGCTTGAGAATATTACATATTTAGGGACCAGAGATAGTAAGAAAGTCAAGTAATCGTTATTGAAGGGGTTGGATCCATGGAAGAATGAATCAGAGACCCCTGCAGGTGCTTCTGAAAATGTTCATATCCTGTATCAAATGTTAGAAGATCATCGAAAATAGTACATAAACATTCTGAGCCATCAGTCTTTTGAAAAATATTATCGGAGAAGTTCAGAAATGCTAGTCTGTATCAAGATTAAATAAACCAACAAAGTATGGTAGGACAATGAGATACAAGGCTGGAATTCTAACACTCAGACTAAGACAGGAGATTAGAGAGTGGAATTACATAGTGATACCTTCCTGGGACTAGGTAACATAATTTTGTCTCAATAAAACAAAACAAGAAAGGAATAAAAAAAAAACAGGAAAGGAATACACAGTTGCAAGTTTGGCTAATTTTGTCATTATGTTTTGAGAAGTCAAGTTTGCTATTGAAATGCAACTCATATATAATCCTCAGTTATGTTTTAAATACTCTCTTCATTACAGAACATTCCTAGATGCAAAATAGCTCATGATTCCCAACCAAAAATTTGAAAAAGTAAGCATCATTCTGTTGGATTCCAAAGAAATGATGAAGGATTACAAAAGCTTAAGCCTGGAGAAATAGTGAAGTTCGTTTACTGTAGGAGTTTGTAGACTTGTCTAAATTAGAATTTAGATATAAAATAAATATTTTTATTTGTAAGTTTTCTTTGTAATTTAATATTCTATTTCATATTGTATTTCATATTCTATAGGACAGAAGATTTAATTCACAAATTCACAAATGATTCTGGCATTCTATTTGCCTAAAATATTCTTTCTAGTGAGGTATAATTAGAACTTAGTTAATAGATAATTGCAACAGTTCCTGTGTAAGATGATAATGTGAATAATGTAGAAAAAGTTGCCAACGAATTTATGATATTAATTTATAAAAAGAAGAATTTTTTGAGACTTTGGTGCACCATGGGATGAACAGAGTAATTGTGTGACAACCTTTTCCTTCCACCTATATATAACACAGGAAGAAATTTCTTTAATTACATACCTCTGTATATAATGAGAAAAATGCTAGGTTTTGGGTTTGTTTATATTTTGTTTTTGTTGTTTGCTTTGTCCTAGGGCTTAAATTCTGTGCTTGGGACTGTCCCTGAGCCTGTTTTTGCTCAAGGCTACTGCTCTTCCACTTGAACAACAGTGCCACTTGTGTCTGGCTTTTCTGAGCAGTTTATTGGAGATAAGAATCTGAGGAACCTTCCTGCCTGAGTGGGCTTTGAACCATAAGCTTCAGATCTTCATATTCAGATATTCAGATATTCTGAGTATCTGTGATAGATGAAAATATAGCTATAAATAATATTTGCAAGTGTTTTGATCTCAAGAATACCACTGGGGGGAAAATGATGCAGCAAAGTTTAGTGTAGTGTTCTTTCCCCAATAGGAAGGGCATCACATTAGCAGAAGTGTAGTATTTTTTCACAATAATGATAAGCTAGTCCTGATGTGAATTTAGGGAATTTTAAGGTCCACCTTACAAGTTGGAAACTGTTGGGCTAGGATGAACTTACAGCATAAAAACTTAGGATTGATGGTCATAGAAATAATAGCTTACTCTGATAAACATATGTTTACACTTGAGGAATTTATTATAGATACTTCATAGTTTTATCTTCTACCAGAATGGGGCTATTTTTTCTGTTGACTTTTAAATATGTACCCACCCCCCCACTGGAAACTACATCTATTGCAGAATAAAATGCAAACAGTTACTGTTTTGAATGTCTCTGGTATGGCATGTTCAGAATTTGAAAATGAGTATTTAGTAGTAATAGGAATGTTGAAGAACACATATAGTCTGTCCTCTTAACAATTAGTTTTAAAAGTTAGGAGTTTCCATAAAATTGAACTGTTTTCTGTTTTAGTATGAAAATATTAAAATAATGTTTTTTTCAAAATAATGGCAAGTATATTCTGAAAATTTTGTATAGTTTGATAGCATTCAAGTTGATGACACTCTGATAAAGAAAGGGGTAATTAATACAAATTAGAAGACAAATTGGGTTCATTTTTAAAAAAGGTAACACACATAGAATAATATTTACTATACCAATACAGTGAAATTACATTTTATGTAGCTTATTTTTAAATTTAATTTTATTGTCAAGGTGATATATAGAAGGGGTTGCAGTAATTGTAAGGTAGTAAATATATAGCATGTCGAACTTTTTACCTCCTCCCTCATTTGTCTCATACTTTTCCTTCACCCCAATACCCTTTACAAGTTGTAATGTAAATTTCCAACAAGTCTTGTGAGTATTGCTATTGCACTGGTTTGTCTTTCGCCATTCGCCTTGCATTGTGTTGTTCCTCTTCCCTTGGCAAATTAAGATATATGTATATACAATACACAGAATCCCGAATTCAAATACTGCAGAGGATAAACCATAGGGGAAAACACAAAGAAAAAAGAAATCACATTGGGAAAAGGTCAGATAATGTGATGTTAGGAAAATGAACCCTTAGATATGTATTTTAATGTTTTTTTTTTATTTCATGCATTTGTTTCTAATGCATTTATAAGATTATCTCTTTGTTGCTTTGTATGTCCCTCCCCCACAGTATAACCCCTGCTTTTACTATATTTGATGTCAGTATAACTTGTGGAGGAGATGGGGAAAAACAAGTCATTTAAGGATACAGGTGGACGTGTTGCAACAATGAGAAGTGCAAGTTGTCATGTCGAAAACGAGCTTTACAACGTTGGTGCGGGGGTGGGGGGTGGGGGGGAAGGGGGAGGATTGGGTGGTGGGGAGGTAGGGGGGAGGTAGGGAAGGGATGTGAAGGGTAAACAAAGGAGGAGGCTGCAATGCTTGATAAGAAATCTATGCATTATCCTGCCCATGTAATTGTAACCCCTCTGTGCAGTATGTTCACAAAAAAAATAAAATAAAATTTAAAAAAAACAATAACTACAAAGAAAAACCTCTGTATCCATATCTAGGAGTTTATTATGCTCAGCATTATCTTATATGGTCATATATACATCACTATTGAGACATTCAGCTCTTCTGCTAGGACTATTCTAGACATTTCCTACTTATTACAAATGAGGGAAACCATGGAATCTCTTTGTATCTTGCTTATTTTAATTAGTAGGATATTTCCAAGTCTTTCTATTTCCTTATTAATTAGAAGCATAGAATTCCAACGTGTGTGTGTGTGTGTGTGTGTGTGTGTGTGTTTGTATACCACATTTTGTCAATTCGTTCATCAACTGAGTGGCATATTGGTTTAAAACATGATTGCATGCAAATATCACTTAGGGTCATTCAAAAATGACAGATTCTACTTCACCAAACATTCTAAAATCATGATTCCTAAGTAAGGCAGGATTTTATGGTGGCACAAGTGTTGAGATACTTGGATGAGTCTATGTATATCTTGCACTGAATTAGGCAGGAAGATATCCAATATCATATAGGATAAAAATGGTAGTTTCAAAATATTCCCTTGAGAAAGATATAGGAGGTTGCCAGAAGTATGAAATAGTTGAGATAATTTTGAAGAATTTAGAAATGCAAGCTCAGGTATGTCTCTTTAAATAATAATTAAGTGGAAGGGCAAAAGAAGGGGAAGAGAAGAAAATAACTGACAGCAGATCATTGTCCCAAATTAGAGTATAAAGACATAATCTATAACTTCCAAGTTAAAAAGAAACCAATATAATACGTCGCACTTAATTTAGGTACATGCAAAATGTTTGGCTTTTTCCTACCTTAATGCTCCAAAATAAATGAATACATAAGAAAAGTTATGTGATTGCCGTTATTTCAACCTGAACACTAAATGTGATGAGCCCTCTTTTTCTTACTTTGCACTTGGAAAATAGTACCTAAGTTGATGATGTTGTGGCTGATTAGAGGTAGACAAAGGGGCTTCTACTTGTACAATTATCCCAGAATAGTTTAAAGCAGTTTTTCTCCCAAGATATAAAACTAAATTTTCTGAAGTTGTGCTTAAGCAGATTATTTGAAATTATACTTCAGCATTTCCTTGGCACATTCTACTTTGTGCCTTTGTCTTTTTTGCACATTCCTTTTGAGTTCATAGTTGCTCTATTTCCATTTAATCTGTGAAAGCTGCTAAGAACATTGTTCAACTACCACTTCTTGTTTGCACATGCCCAGTCTATGTGAAGCTACTTTGTACATGTTAAGCAATAGGGTAGTACTCACTCTTTGAGGAGAAATGTTCCACATTATAACCCTATGCCCACATTAGAGGGCGTAGAATTTAAAGCATTTTGAGACAACCACTGATATTAGAATTGAAAGGTTCCTTAGGGACATTTTCTTGGAGCTCATTAGTTTACCCAGGAGAAATATAAATATCCACAAAAACTGGAGCTTATTAGTAAGTATACGAATTAACACTAGATCCTAGATGTTGTGTTAATACAAATCACCATTTTATTATTGTTACATCAGAATCCTTCCCTACTTGCAAATATGGATGAGAAAATGAAAGAAAGGCATTAAAACAAAATGTCTTATCTTTTTAGTCATTTAATCCTAGTGGTGAGGGTAATGTCTGAACTCTTCCATTCAATAAACGTTTAAAGTTTATAAGAGTACTGCTTATATAAGAATTTGTGGCATGTTCATTGACAGGGTTATTTCAGCATGGAGATATCCCTAACAAGAACTAGATTTAAATAGAGTATATGACAGTTATGATGTGTCAATCAGGCATTTTCTATTCTAAAGAAGAATCAATTTGAGGACTGTTCAGTAACATCAGTAACATCAGTGTTACTTGTCCTACATTTATAATGAATAGGTTGATAAAATATCCAAACATATCTAAAGATATTTCAATATAATCCCAAACTGATGTGGATACATGGGTCACTCATTGAAGCTGTAGACAAATTAGTCTTATCTGTGCTGCAGTTCAATCAATAATCACCTGATTAAACAAACTCTTCAAAAATATTCACAGGATTCATCATGATAATTATATCTGTATAATTCTTCTAAGGTCAGGATAAAAGCATTTGGTCCCAACATTTAAAATCAAGAGGATCTGTGGAATTCATGGATCCAGAATTTTATGGCTTCACGTTCATATCTCAAAATTTTATTAATCTGACTTTCACCAAAACACTGTGCTTATTGAACTTGTCTATGTCCTTTTAGTTTTCAAATCCAAATAGCATATTTCCTTCAGTATCTTCCTGAAAATTCATTCCCTCCTTTACTTCTGTAAATCTGTTTTTATTACTTTCTTGTTTCCTTATTTATCTCTTTCTTCCAATCTTGTCCACTATGATGCTCACATTGCTCACATTTGTGTCAGAACTTTCCTTTTACTCTTCCGTTTAATAATGCCCCCGATTTTATTATTCTTTTTCGTATTAATGGTCTTGGATATTTTAATGATGTCTAAAAAGACTTATCTATGCATCGGTTTAACATAAATTTTAGAACTATCAGAGAGTTGTTTTCCTCTAAATCCATCATTTCCACCTGTATTCTTTATCACCAAGAATATTACTAACATGGCTGCCAGCCAGAGACATGGAAGCACTTTAGATTTCTTCTTACCCTCCTACTTCTGTCCATTAGATAAGATGAATAATCAAGATTTTATGTTTATGTCACTAATATAATTTCCATGTACTCCTTTTTATGCCCCTGAAACCGGCCTGTTTCAAATACTCATCATGGGTCACCTAGTCCTAAAACAACCGCTTACATAGTATGCTTTTTCCCCATAGACTTTTCATATTGTTCCTCTCCATCACCAAATTACTGCTCCATGTAAGCACACAGAGTGAATATCTCAGACACAAATTCCAGCATCATTATTTACTCACTACATTGACTGTTGGCATTACATTTCTCATCTGTAAATGGATATAATCTACCAGAAATATTGAAGAATATATTTGTTGACTTCTAGAGCAAGAAAAAAGAAAAGCGAAGAGTCCTTACATTTTCCACCTTACCTTACAAATAAGGAAAGAGTCAAATTCAGTTTGTTGGTTTAAAATCACAAATTTTTTCTTGCAGAAATAAAAATAAGTCATCATCAGGCTACACTGTGCTCATCATCCTCATCAAAATTATTATTAGCATCATATGTGTTAATTATTGAAAGTCTGATATGTGTCTATGACTTTGCTATTATTTGTCTTTGGATTAATAATTTGAATGTTACCACTGTGCATGCATCCATATTAAAATTTTGAACAAATAAAGAAACCAAAAAACTAACCATATCAGGTAGCTTGACTATGTGCTTATAACAAATTATGGAATAGATTTTTGAAGCATTGCAAATTCCTAACCAGTATGGATTAAGTTCCTCTCTCTCCGTCACTGCACACAAATATTTAAGAGGTTGAACAGAACTTTTTTCAAGTGATATACTGTAAATGTTACTACAATATCGTGTGTATATCTAAAATTTCCTTTAAAGTAATAAACTCTACTTTCAAATCAAATATTAGTTACTTTATTCTCAGAAACTTTTAGATAAAGACTGTATATCTTTGAAATGAAAGAAGGTCAAAATAGTAGCATAAAAATTTTAGAGGCAGTCTGTCTTCAGAAATACATATACATATGCATATATATATATATATATATGTTATGTGCAGAAAGATATACATTTTAGAGATTATTTGTCATCAGAAATATGTACATATATCTAAATTTCTGTGTAGAACGATGTACATTATCGTGAAAAATAAATCTTAAAACGTAATTAAAATTTAAAATAATACATCAAACCAAGTGCCAGTGACTCACTCTTATAATTCTGGGTGCTGTGATCGTAGAATTGTGTTCGAAACTAGCCCAGACAGAAAAGTACTTGTTAGTGTCTTATCTCCAATTAGTCACTGAAAACAGGAATTAGCTCTGTGCTTCAAGTTGTGGAGGGCTGGCCTTGAGCATAAAAAGCCTTGGGAACAATGCCAAAGTCTTGCAAACAACAACAACAGCAACAAAATGTATCACATTAATTTCACAAAAGCAAATTTTAACTGCTGTGAACATTTCTTAGAAACATGAATACATTCCCCTGGAAAATGTTAAGTAAAAGTATAGAATATTTACGTCTATGTTAAAGACATGACTATTTAGATTGTTTAAGATATTTAGGTGATGATTAGGAATTAAGAATAATGATAGGTAATATATTGGGACTGGACTTTTATTGTAATGATTAGATCAAATTATTCTTGCTTGGTATATGAATTATAATAAGTGATAAACATTTTTAAATGATTTCCAATGCAAAGGATTATCAATTCTTTTGGAATTTCAAAACAAGAAATCTATTCCAAGGCTAGTTTGCTCTAAGACTATATTGTTTTCTAAAATTAATTTAGGAATGAGTTAAGATTTAGATAACACTGCACAGCAGAGGAGAGTGAGAGGGGATAGAATGATGGACCAAATAGGTGTGTCATTGGTACTGTTTCAAAAATCAGAAACACTTCAGAGAAGAGAAAGAGGAATATAAGGTGTCCTGAATCAAGTTTCATTTTAATCCACCTAATAGATTTGACTGAGAGTCAAATAACATGGAAAAAATAGAAAATAAAGTAGAAAATAAAGCATTGTATAAACCTGTTACAATGTAAAGAAATTGTAATAGGAATATGATAATTAATTTCCAAAGAAATAAAAGAAAGAATAGGTAAACTCTAAATGAAAAAAGAATGAAGAGAGAAAAGAAGCAAAGTAAAAACCTTTATCAATAACAAACGCAAGAGTTTGGAAGTGGAAAGGCAGTAGAAATATTGTAAATAACAATAACAATAAAATTGCTAATGTGGATAGAAGATGGATCACATTTCATCATATATGATTTTGAAGTCATAGGAAATGAAAATTTAAAAGTCATAATTTAAAACTCTATTTGAATTATAACTAGACACTATAGCTCAGTGTTAAAACATTGGCCTAGCATGTGTGAAGCAATGGTGTAATCGTCCAAGCATTACAAAGTACAGACAAAGCACACACACAAAAAACCCACATTAACGCAGACACACACACACACAACATACACACATTTGGAATATTTATATCATCATAGTATTTTGGGAGCCGACAGTAAAGCTCCAAGGTCATCTTGACCCTTGTGCTCACTTGAAGGCACGTACAAGGAACTGGCTTTCATGAAAAGCACCAGGTGCGGGGGTTTGCTTTGCTATGTCTGTAGAGTTTGTTTTACTTTCTATCAGTTGACCTTGTCTTGCAATCTGCACCTTGTTTTTATTAAAATTTTCCTTGCTTTTCTGCACTATGGTGACCTTAGGTTACCTCTTGACTTCTAATAGTATATAATAAGGACAGTTAAAAATAAACGGTGCTGTAGTCTTGAGCTGCAGACCTCCTGACCCCATCCTTTGTCTTATGTCTTTATTTTTCCATCCTCGCCCCCTAATTCAGGATTCCCTTTCGTTGCCTGCAGGCTCAGGCAATATTAAACACAGGAAATTATCACAAATAGTAAAAATATGTTAATATGAAATCGTATTATTGCTCATACTATTTAAAAGTTTAGTAGAAATAAAATAGTCACAATATACTTGGATTCTTATAGATCAACTAAATTGAAAATAAAGAAACAGAAGACATGAGAACCTTTGCAAACAAGTTTTAAATAATAAACATTTTGAAACATGTATACTTTTATTTTGACAAAAGATTGATGTTACTGATATTTTAACTCAAGATTTAGAATATGATAACCAGGTGCTCTATATCTCACTAGAGATGGCTATATTTCTAATCATTTCACTCTGGATACTTTTATAATAAGGTCTCATCATTTCAAAGCCTCTCCTGAATTACAAACCCTACTTACACTTCCCACCATAGCTAGAAAATGGAAGCCACAAATCACCATGCCCTACTCAAACATTTTTTTTAATTCAAGTACAAATATTTCCAAAAAGTGACCACGTAATGAAGCCTTCTTAATAAAGTATGTGCTTCTTGAAAACACAGTAAGGACAAATATGTTTAGAACTATAAGAAATTAAATTTATTTAAATTCACCAACCATATAAAAATTAAGAAAATAATTTTAACTATACATGTTAAATATTTTAAAAGCAAATATATGTGTCTAAATAATTTACATGTGTAAAACTCATGCAAAATTAAATTAACTAATCCTACGACTCTGAAAAAAGAATTACTCTAAAGAAACAAAAGAAAATAAGATCAAAATTTGAAATTTAGAAAATAAAATGAAGTGCATTATTTAGTTGACTTAAGTAACTATAAACCCTCTGTATATCAATTTTATAATAAAAATGCATGAACAAAAAAACAAAAGTACACATTGATCAAGAGCAACAGCTAAAGCATCAGTATTTCTTTTTTGAGTTTACAAGAAAATCGATGGAGGGGATAACAATGTTCTTTCCATTAAAAAATGTACTCATTACCTTACATATGTAACTGTAACCCCTTTGTCCATTACCTTTACAATAAAATTAAATTGAAATTAAAAATAAACTAAATAATATACCAATTAAGAATTCTTAGAAGCCATTGGTTAAAACTTTGTAAAAAACTGCCCTAAGTACCCAAGGAATATACTTTGATGATACTATTTAAATACTTAAACTTCAGCAGAGAAGCAAAAAATTTATAAATGTTACAAAGTAAAGTAATAAATCAGAATATATTAGTATTAGTAAATATCATAAGATGAATTTATGGTGTTAGTCAAATATGTAAGAAATGAGATGAATTGCCATTCGTTTGCAGTTAATAAGTGAGAAAGAGTTTTCTAGGTCTTTTAAAATATATCTTAAGAGTAATGAAGAAACTATTCTGTCACATCATATGATAATCAGATAAAGATGATATTAAACCAAAGAACAGATTGTACTAAGTTTTGGGATGTTAATATAATATATTTACATATTTTGGTTGTGGGTAATTGTGGGGATTTCAACTTGCAGTATTGTTCTTGCTAGGCTGGTGTCATATCAGTGGTTAATTTTAGAACAGGGGTTCCCTTTCCACAAGAACATGCACCTGAGTTGCACACCAATTTGTCTAGCTGCCTACCTTTGCTGGCCTGGATTCTGCAGTATTTCCAATCTTAGCCTCTAAATAGTGCAGGATGGTGGAAATGATCCAGTGCACCCAGCTATAGATGGAGAAGGAAGTCCACTAAACTTTTGGCTTGGGTTCTGTTCTCAAGCCTCCTAAGTAGTTAAGAGTAGAAATGGGAGCCCCTGGTGCCAAGCAGTAACAGTATTTTTAAAGCAACTAGACATATATATGAGTTAGGCTTGTCATTACCTCAGGAAAAGAATAAAAGAGCTGTGAAGCACAAAGGACAGTCAGAATTTTAACTAGCTACTCAGAGGCTGAATCAGCTTAGCTAGCTACTCAAGAGCCTGAGATCTGAAGACCACTGTTCAAAGCCAGTCCAATCGTGAAAATACATGTGATATCTGCAAAAAATCAGAAGTGCAGCAGTGGCTCGAGTGGAAGACCACTATCCTTGGGCATAGAAGCTTAGGGATAGTGCCCAGGCACTATCAAGCTTCAGGAATGATGAATACATGCATGAGCACCTGCCGATGTGCGTGTGCATACACACGTGCGCGTGAACACACAAACACACCAATGCGACCTTCTTTATTTTTTTACCTTGTTGTACCTTATTGCCATGTATTAGCTCACAAATTAACAAAATCAGCTAAGCAGCTATTTACATGCAACTGATCATATTTCTCTAAAGTCTATTCTCTTTTTGCAAGCCTGCTTTTATTTGACCCAAAAGTAAATTATTCAGGAGGGCAATTCATCTCCCTCAACTCTGTAGTATTATATGATTGTTTAGGTTCTTCCTAGCTATATGATTTTGTGAAATCCCGCATCAAACAGCGTATTTCTTTCACGAGAAGGGAAGTCTCTGTCAAACAATTAATAATAGGTTTTTGTCCTCCTGCCAAGCTTCTATAATTTTATTATCTTCATCTATTTCATGATCTGTCTGTGTATGCCAAAGACTGCTGTGAAAATAAAAAAGACCCTTTTCAGCACTTAGCATTCGTATAACATTCAGAGGTATGAAGGTGTTTAAATATTACTGAAATTGCTTTGGAATAAATAAAGTTCACCTTGACTATCTTGAGAAAGAAGAATTGGTTTCCCAGCACTTAGGTAAGAACGTGAGTGAAAAAAAAAAAAAGGGAAGTTTGGAACAACTCAACAAATACATTCAAATGAAACAAAAAAAAACAAGAAAACACAAATTAATTCAGTACTTAAAAACCTGCAGGAAATGCAAAGATTTGTTTTAAAAAATCAGCTATGATAAGCTTTTGAGAATCCTGAATACATGGGAGTGTACTGTTGTGAGGACAGTGGTTAAAGCCCAGACTAGACAGAAAGATCTGTACACAATGCCATGTACCTGTTATTCTAAATTCCAGGAAGAATAACATAAAGTGGACTGAGCCTAAGATCATACACAAGGAGGACGCCAGATTCTATCTGAAAAATAATCACAGAATAATTTAGGGCTGGGGGCATGACAAAATGGTAAGTACACCCATTTAGGAGACACAAGACACTCAATGCAAACTCTATTATGGGTATTGAAGAAAAAAGCTATGACTTCAAATAATTTGAATGATTGTAAGATTTGAGTATTTCAGTGGAGAAAAAATCCATGAGAGAAATAGAGTGAACCCATGTTGTGATCCTTTCTACTTAAGCTATAATTTTGTGTGGTACTCCAGACATAACAGAGTTATCTTGCAAATGAGCATGGATGTGCATTTGGGTGATGGAAATATTCTATTTACACAGCTGTAAATTAGATTTTTTGGCTAGATTGTAGTTCTTGAACTAAGGGCCTGTGTGTTTTCTCTGAGCTTTTTCTCTCAAGGCTAACACTGAACTACTTTGAGCCACAGTTCCAATCTTATTTTCTGTTCGTTGTTTGGAGATAGGAGGCTCATGTACTTTCTTGCCCAAGATGACTTCAAACCATGATCATCAGATCTCATCTTCCTGAGTAACCAGGATTCCAGGCATAAGTTGTCTATTTTTAAAATAATTTAGTAAATCATACAGTTACAGAACTTATAAATTATCATTGCAACCTGTGTAATAGATGTGTGTATGTATATATCAATGCATACAAATAGAAGTATTTTAACGTATCTTTGTATCTACAGTAGATTTATGAAAAATCAACCTTTGTTGTAAAATAAAATGGAAATAAAAGTTATTAAGGAGGAAACTAAAAGGAATTGTCACATGTTTCTTGTTGTTGAATGGAATATGAATTGCGAGAATCAGTTTGGAAAAATCATCTTAATTTAACAAAATGGATAATGGGTATTAATTCCAATCTATTTGCCCATATTGTGCATCCTCACACATGAGTGTCAAAATCAAACCACAATTTTTGCTTTTGTATTTAACGTATTTAGGGGATTGATGAAGTAATCAAATAAAGATTAAAATAATAGTAAATGAGGCTATGAGTTAGAGCTGAAAATGTTTTTAAATATTATAATAGCTAATTAAATTGAATTTTTCTTACTTTTACTCTATTGTCATGCCCCTCATTCCCACATTCATTCCCACATTAGAAAAGTACATAGAAGGTTCTCACTAAATTATTTGTACAATCATGAAAAAAATGTATTGAAAGAATATGGGCACAGTGTGGTTTTAGCTTATTGAGCTAGGGGGTAGTGTGTTATTGAGGACTTGCAAAACGTTGTGATAGAGATGAAAGGAGGGATGTGCTTACTCTGGAAAATTGGCTAAGGGATTGCTCCCAGAAAAATAGTGATGAATTCTTCCAAAAGATACAGTAAATACACTTTCTGAGGTAATCCTCAATACCATTTTCCACAAAGTTTTGTCCCAGATACAATCGGCCTGCCTTCTCTGGCTGCTTTCCTAGCCTGGACCTATTCCTTCACTCTACAGGAAAAGTGTGATACAACTGATTTCAGTCAGATCTGTTACTAGAATTATCAGGGATTTAGATTCTTGTCTGTAATTTGGTCAAAGCTATGTCTCTTTATGTAGGCTATTAAAAATGTATTTACTAATTACAAGTAAATACATAAATTCTATTTCCATCTCTTTTAAAAATAAAATTGTTTGCTCTATAAATTGATCAGAGGCATGGATTTTGTGGCTAGGTAGGTCATTGCACATCTGTCTCTCTCTTCCTCTCTCCCTTTCTTGGTTCTCATAGATAATATGACTGATCCATAATTATCCTAATTTATTTTGCTTTTATATTTTTGGTTGCATCATTTCACTTTCTGCTCTGCCATTTCCCAAATCATTTACATAGAAGGCATTATTTCATATTTTCTCATTCCTAGAATAAGCTGCACATGAAGACACCACTGGTCCTCATTTTCAGTCTGTACCTTTGAATATGGAGGAAAACCTTTCCTCTGCTCTCTATCAATTCCCTACTCACCAGTTAGAATAATTTCGAATAGTAAAAATGTAAAAAGTGAAAAAAAAATCATGGTGAAATAACAGATGTAGAAAATTCACTGGATTTTTCTGACCAGTTCAACCAACGTGAACTATTGGGGAATACATGTGCACCTCATTCCCACTGGTACTCAATGTCTCTGGTTAGGCAATTCTGATGAAGACAAGGAACAAGATGAAAAAGTGAGGAATGATATCATTTGTAAAAAAAAATGGAGAAGTATTCAAGCAAATTTTTCTGTGGGCTGCTGAAAATAATTGGCTTACTACAGTACAGAGACTACTTTCCAAAAAGGACACTCATGTGAATACTAGGGATGATGATGAGTATACCTCTCTTCATCGGGAAGCCTAAGTGGACACTTTGACATTGTCCATGTGTTGGTGGCTCCAGGCAGATGTTCATGCAAAAACTGTGAATGGCTGGACACCCTTGCACAGTGCTGATATGTGGAATAATAACAGAGTGGCTTCCTTCTTAGTTCACCATGATGCAGATACCAATGCCCAAACTAAAGTCCTCTTGACCCCCTTGCATCTTGCTGCTTGGAATAGAAATAGCAAAGATATGCTGGATCTCCTTCTATTGAACCATATATGAAACCAGGTCTGAAGAACTTGGAAGAAACTGCATTTGATATTGCCAAGAGGATAAATATGTATCACTACCTCTTTGAAGTTGTGGAAGGCTGTAAAAATTGTTCTCCTAAATCATAATGGTTTGGTTAAGTTTCTTAAATTTCAAAAATGCCAATCCATCTTTGTGTCCATACAAAATATTTTCACAATACAAAGCAACTGCAATATCTTACTTTAAAAATTCATGGATTCCATCGTATTTTTCAAGTGAATTGCCTGACTTTGATATCACAATGTATTCAAGATTTGTTTGTATACATCTATAATGATTTCTGCAGGGTTTGTGATTATTTAAATCAGAAATCATTTTAACTTATCTGTTGGAATGAGTAGTACAAAAACTAAAAATATTTCTGGTGCTTGAATGAAAAAATTATATTTTAAAATAATCTGTTTTTTGTTTGTATAATGTACATAATCTATTTAATTCTCTCCTAGATGTAATACTTTGAATTCTACATTGTTTTATTATATATATATATAGGTTCATTACAAATGTGTTATTTCAGATAGCATTCCATATAGAACAAGTTTAAGATTCCTTTTTTTCCTAGGTCCTTATAGTATTTTATTTCTTTGGGATAAAATGACAATGTAATCTAATTTCAAAAGATTTGTAAAGATTATGCTATGTAAAGGCCTTTCTGAGGTGAGGATTTAATGCATTGATGTCAAAATAACTTTCAGTTCAATGAATTACATGTATTGTTACATTTGTATTTTTTAATATTTTTATTGTGAAAATACATTACAGTGGGGTTACAATTACATGGGCAAGATAATGAGTACATTTCTTATCAAGCATTGTAGCCTCCTCTTTGTTTACCTTTCCCATCCATTCCCATCCTTCCCCTGCCCCCCCACTCAATCCTCGCCGCTACTCCCCCACACGCACCAAAGTTGTAAAGTTCATTTTTCGACATAACGACTTGTATTTTTGTAATCTATTTTTAATAACTGTTTTTCATTTCTTGCATCTGAAGGATGAAAAATATGGAATACTTCACAAATTTTCATATCATCCTTGTGCAAGTGCCATGATAATTTCTATATTGTAATTTGGGTAAACGTCCTGCTGAAGCGTGTAGTATCCTGTAGATTTAAGTAGTTAATGATGCATTCTTTATACAGGCATATATCCTTGGTTGACTGTTTGTAACTAGGAAACCTTATTGTTCCTAAAAATGCTATTGATCTTACTTCTCTAAAATTCTGTGCATATTGGAAAAAATTTATATTGTTTGGTCGATTGCTCACATTTGCAATTTTTTGTCAATGACTATTTTAAGTATTTTTCATCTTAAATTTGATCATACTTTGAAGCCTTTATAGCTAGGTCCAAAAGTGATTGCTTTTCAAGTATTTGTTTATAAACTGAGTTAGCTTTGTGGAGCTAATGGATTCAAAGTAAGCCTTGCTTAAGAGCACTTCTAAACTTCTGCAGCTTAAAAATTCCTAAATGAGGTCTTATTGGCAAAAATGTCTAGCTGACCCTTTACTCTTCTTCCATGTAGCAACAGACCAACCAGAATATCTTACCCTGACGGCATAGATTTTCTTATTGGAACAAAACTATTCTTAGTTAAAAGGGATCATAGAGAGATAAACAGTTAAGACAGAATCATTTAGACTAGAAGGTATTTTATCAAAATATATATATTTTTTAATACCTAACATTTCAAAAGTAGCTAAAGCCAAGAAGGTGAAAAAATTTTTCACATGCATGATTACTTAATGTCCTGGTCAGTCTACCATCCAACCAAGCAGGAATTTACACTACTGCCTTTCTTTCACGAAATATTTTCATAGTTACAAGAGAAGTCTATATGTTTCTCCTCGATAATAGGCCTTAAATTGGTAGTTTTTTAATCACAGTGTTTCCTCTTGTCTCTAGGCTGTAAAACTACAAATGATAAAGCTTTAGGTCCAACTCTACCAAACACTGAGGTAGAAACAATGGAATAATACTTTAAAACACAGTTGCCTTTGATACCCTAACCACTGCAGAACATTGCAAAACATGTGCCTTATTCTTATATTATATATATTTATATATTGTATATTTATACGTGCTGATATTTTATTTCACACAGTGAAACTTACTAGAATTAATTGATAATTTGTCAAATAAATAGATATTTATTACAATAAATAGATTGGAATATAAATAATAAGTTTTATAATGTACATTAGAATATAGAAATTATCAATGCAATGTCTTCGTTATAAACTTTTGGTATGTTCTAAGTGTTCTTGATCTTCTGAATTCACATTGTAAAAAAAATTGTTTTCCTCTAATCTATAAGGGATTTTACTCTGCTGCTCTCTTTATTGTTTTAACTCACTGGTTCCAAAATGTTTTCTCCATATTTCTGAATCATTCCTACTGATTATACACAAATTTTGCTGATATGATATGTAAAAGGTATCATTCTTCCACAGGACCCACGGGTCCTAGGATCCCATGTCCCAGTTATCTGCTTCATCAGATAACAAGGGCAAGATTTCTCATGCAGGCTCATGAAACATGCCAAAAGAAAGTAATTGAAAATCCATCTCAATTCCTTACCACACTGGAATTAGCAGTAATCAATTGTGAAATGCAATGCAACTTAAAATGAAAGATGAGATCACAAAATCTGAAAGTACACTAATTCAAACTTTCAGTTTAGAAATGACCAGCCCATATGAGTGACCAAGATCACAACTGGCACAAAATTGTTTTTAATACCCCTCTTCTAATGATTATTAAACGATTTCAGTCCAGCATAAGTAGTCCAATTATGGATCTATCATTCTATCCTAGAACGATAGATCCATAATTGTTCTACCAACGCTAGGAAAACTTGACTTACAGGTCAAATATAATTCACAAAAACATTAATTGAGAAGATCGTTAATGCTTCAAAATACTGGTACTTCATTAAAACTTGGTTTTGTAGAATAAAAATGTTATCATTCTCGGCCGGGCGCTGGTGGCTCACGCCTGTAATCCTAGCTACTCAGGAGGCTGAGATCTAGGATCGTGGTTCAAAGCCAGCCCGGGCAGGAGAGACCGAGAGACTCCTATCTCCAATAAACCACCAGAAAACCGGAAGTGGGGCTGTAGCTCAAGTGGTAGAGCACTCGCCTTGAGCTGAAGAGCTGAGGGACAGCGCCCAGGCCCAGAGTTCAAGCCCCACGACCGACAAAAAAAAAAAAAAAAAAAAAAAGTTATCATTCTCAAACCAATGATAACCTACATTTAATCTCCTGAAAGCAATTTCCTTTTCTTATAATCTTTTAAAAATCACATTCACCAAAATAACATTTGACAAGTAGACGATAGTGACATTACAAATTTTTCAAGTTTAGGGTGCAAGTTACAATTGAGTTGATTTATTTACCCAGCACTAATGCCAAACAGGTTCAACCACTCATTAAAGTGTAGAAATAGTACCACCCACCATTTGTGCTGTTCAGTAGATTCCTTGCAGAAATGTGTCAAACAGAACAACCTCCCATAATTCAAACCCAAACATTAGCTAATAAATTAAGTTTCATCACTTAATAAGGTAAATATTAAAAAGTCACAAGTAGTTGCCTTATCATATGTTGTTTTATGTTTTCCCTATCTGTCTAACATAGTAAGAAATATGACTTAAAGTCATGAATATGGGTACTCATCAGAGATGTGAAAAACATAAATCTGTCTTTTATTTCTACCATATTCTTGTATAATAGGAAATCGTAGTTTTTTTCTTTTTTACAAAACTTATAATATAGAAAATATTATCCCATGTAAAATAAAATAATCACAAACATTTTACAAAGCCATTAATAGAATTTGTTAGTTAGGAATATATTCTAAGCCATTTTTTAACTTTGTTGTTGACTAAAGATTAATCTTCCAACTGGATGAGAATAAAATCATGTCTAGGTGCTTCACGTCTCCAGTCTTTCAAATTGTTATTGCAGATGAATGAATTATGGAAATATAAGCTGACATCAGTACAAGTATATACAGGATTAAAACTCCATGGAATGTATATAAACCTTTCAAAATATTAAGTTTAACAGAATGTCTGTCAGGAAGTTGAAATCAGAGAGGAATAATAGTAAAGACATAGAATGAATGTAAAATGGAACAAGGGGCAAGTACAGCTAGAATACTCAATGTACACATGTGATAAAGGAAGTGGTAAATCTGAAATAAATCTTGGAGAAGGGGTTGGTTGAAAATGATAGAAGGAGTCACTCTGATCCAGGAACATTGGACAATTAGATGGACATATTTATTGTAATACACTTGCACAACCTTTTGAGATTTAGTTAAAAAACACAACAAAAAACAAAAACACACAAAAATCACAACCAAACAGCACTCTCTAGAGAGGATGAATATGACCTCTCAAAATTTTAAATAGTTAATGAAGGGTAGTCTTGGGAAAAACAAATAAAGCTGTTCAAAGAGGGCAGTTTGGGGTAGCAGAGAATTTTGAACAGATTTAAATAGATTGTCTAAGGTTATGAATCACCTACATCTGCTGCAAGTATTTTCTTCTGTGAGTTCTTTTTGTATGCAATGGATACTCCAGTCCTCAGCCACACTTGATAGCTTGTGAAGATAAAATGGAAGAAACAAGATAAATAACCCATTACTCTACTGGGGACAGAAGAGTCCTCTGTTTTCTCTCATCTCTCTTCACTACTCTTTCTTCATACTTTTAAGTCAAGTGATTTTGAATTATATCTTTCATTCTTTGTTCTGGCAAAGTAATTAGCCAAACTAATTTACTAAATATTATTTGGCATTTTTTCTGCCATGCTGTTTACTTATCCATGAGAGTCCATTAAACTTCACCCTTGCATTTGGTTGCCACGAAAACCCAACGTCTATGTTAATGACGACAAACTCTAATGTAAAACTTTGTCTCCAAAAAACCGTTCCAAGAAGCTGTGATCACAAATATTTAGCTATACTTTTTTTCTTTTACCTTGAAAGTCTTCTTGTGTCTGAAGTGCCACAAAAATAAGTACTCCACTACTTTTTGGTTCGATCACTTCGAACCTCAAATATTTTGCTAACAAGATGCTTAGAGGAAACCGTAGTTTACTTCACTTTTATGTTCTCTCTTAAGACTCTCCTTAGATACCATATCAGGATCAGTGAAGTTATTCTTTGCAAAATTATTTCAATAGATTATTTTTTTCTTGGTCTTGCATTTGCTCAGCAAGATGTATG
This sequence comes from Dipodomys spectabilis, assembly GCF_019054845.1. NCBI lineage: Eukaryota > Metazoa > Chordata > Mammalia > Rodentia > Heteromyidae > Dipodomys > Dipodomys spectabilis. The sequence continues at coordinate 3,271,437 of NW_024870782.1, read as the reverse complement.
GAAAAGAATAGAGTTAAATGATCCATACCTTGGGTGACAGTGTCTGTTTCAAAGGACAATGTTTCTATGTCAAAATTCTATGTCCTCCTCTTAGCTCTTGCCTGATTTCCAATTAAGCACAGTTTCTTGGCTTCAAGCCCAGTGAAGCTGAAAGACTATAAGATCTCCTCCCCGCCCCGCTACATCTTCATGGTTTCTCTTTTAAACCTCTTTTAAGTTGCCTCATTTGGACATAGAATTTATTTTCCTGTCTTCATTAAATCTGTTCTGCATTGTAGTGAGCCTAATAGGCTCTGGAAAATCACTTTAGGTAGCAAAAATATTAAGAGACTTTATATAAAAAATTTTGGCCTCCCTCCACTGCTAATATCAATATGCTTGGATAGGGCTTCTAAGAACATTGTATTCTTACCCTTTCAATTTTCTCAATTCTTTTCTGATCCCAAACTTTTTGGCTTATGTAATAAGAGAATTCTTCACTACCTCATGTTGATAAGGATATTATTTTTTGTGAGCTACTTCAAAATGTGTAATCATTGGAGTATCCAATCAGATTTTTTTCTGTGTTTCAGTGCTTCACGTGCAGAGACATTGTGGAAAGTGTTACAAACAGAAAAGTGTGAACCAAATATATTCTTTTATTTTGGAGGGCACTTTCTCCCTAAATATTTTTAACCAAATTATCTTTTTCTAAGAATAATTTTGGTAATTAAAGGTCAATTCACATATTTTGATGTCTTAGTTTTTTTTAAGAACTTTGAATTTCACACAGTGAGAGTGTATTTCCTGGGTAAGGACAATTCTCAAGGGAACCTACAGGATTTACAGTAAGGTTTCTGAAGTTTGTATGTTTAGTGTGAAAATGAGCTATCTTTACCCACATTGCTCCCTCTCAACTAAGTCTCCATAGCTTTCTTTGCATGAAAGTCTATTTTTCCCATGCAATTTTCTTAATAGTCTAAGTTGTTAAAAAGTTTGAACAATTAAAATATATCTGTCATAATTTTTAAACTCTTTTGAAATTCCTTTATCAGAATCACGTTTTCCCCAATCCTAATTCAACCTTTACCATCAAAAACAGTAACATGTTGTTTACATGATATAGTGTCCAGGCAACTATTATTTTCCAGTGGCTTTATATGTATATATGAACATAGAAGCTGATGCTGAGCAAAATGAACTCCAGATATGGAAACAGAGATTTTTTTGCAGTTGTTTTTAATGTGATTTCTATTTTCTTTGGGTTTTTCTCCCTATGGTTTGTCCTCAGCTGTATTTGATTTTGGTACCCTGTGTATTGTGTATACATTTACCTTAATTAGGGAAGTGAAGAGGAACAACAAAACGGCGAGACAAAGGATAAGCCAATGCAATATCAATACACACAAGACAATATGTTGGAAATGTACATTACAACTTGTGAGGAGTATTGAGGTGAAAGAAAACTGTGAGAAAAATGAAAGAGGGGGTAACAAGTGTGAAAAGTTATGTATTTACTACCTTACAATTACTGTAACCCCATTGTACATCAATTTAACAATAAAAATTAAATTAAAATATAAGCTGCATAAAATATACATTCACTGTATTGTTATAGTAAATATTATTCTTTATTTTATGTAGTAACTTTTTAAAAATCAATACTATTTGGCATCTAATTTGAATTGATTACTGCTTTTTTATCAGAGAGTCATCAAATTGATGTTATCCAACTAGACAATATTTTCACAATAAACGCGAATATTTTGAGAAAAGAATAAACTTAGTACTTTTTCATACTAAAACTGAAAACAGTTTAATTCTATGGAAACCCATAACTTTTAAAAGTAAATAAGTTGTTAAGAGGACAGAATATATGTGTTCCTCAAAATTCCTATGACTAATAACTACTCATTTTCAAATTCTAAACATTCCAAACCTGAGAGATTCAAAACAGTACCTGTTTGCATGTTATCTAATTTTGCAATAGATGCAGTTTACAATGGAGTGTTACAGAATGAGAAGTCAACAGAAAAATAGCCACATTCTGGTAGAGGATAAAATTATGAAGCATAAAGTCATCTTAGTCCAGTAGTTTCCAACTTGTAAAGGGCACTTTAAAATTCCCTTAATTCACATCATGAATATCTTATCTCTATTGTGAATAAATACTACACCTCTGATAATGTGATGCTCTCCTTATTCTGGAAAGAATACTACAATAAACTGGGTTGCATCATTTTTCCCCCAGTGAGATTCTTGAGATCAGAACACTTGAAAATGTTATTTATATTTATACTCTTTTTAAACTATCACAGATATTCAGGATGCTAAGGTCGTAAGATTGTGGTTCAAATCTCCAATAAACTCAGAAAAAGTCAGACACAAATGGCACTGAGATTGAAGTGGTAGTGCATGAGCCTTGAGCATAAACAGGCTCAAAGACAATTTCCAGGCCCAGTTTTCAAGCCCTAGGACAAACCAATAAAACAAAAACAAGCCCCAAATGTAGCATTTTCCTCATTGTATACAGAGGCACGTAATTAAGGAAATTGCTTCCTGTATTACATATAGGTAGAAGAAAGAAGATGTCACACAATTATTCTCTTCATACAATGTCATACAAAATCCTCAAAAATTGCAATTTTTCTATATTTATAAGTTAATATCGATTTTTTGGCAATTCTGTCTAGATTATTTACTTTATCATTTTATACATGAACTGTTGGAATTATCTATTAACTAAGATCTAATTATAACTCTCTTGAAAGCATATTATAGGCAAATAGAATGCCAGAATCATTTGTGAATTTGTCAATTAAACCCCCTACTTATAAAGAATTTTGTAGTATCCTATAAAATATGAAATTACAAACAATACTAAAATATTTATGTTAACTCTAAATTCTAATTTAGCAAGATCTACATAGTCCTGCATTAGATGAACTTTGCTATTTCTCTAGGCTTAAGATTTTGGAATCCTTCCTCATTTCTTTGGAATCCAACAGAATGATGCTTACTTACTTTTTTTTTTTTTTTTTTTTTTTTTACAAATTTTGGGTGGGAATCATAAGCCATTTTGAATCTAGGAATGTTCTGTAATGAAGAGAGCACTTAAAACACAACTGAAGATTATATACGAGTTGCATTTCAATAGGAAATTTGACTTCTCAAAACATAATGACAAAATTAGCCCAAACATGCAACTGTGTATTTCTTTCTTGTTGTTTGGTTTGTTTTATTAGACAAAATTATACTACCTGGTCCAGGGAAGGTATCACTATTTCATTCCACTCTCTAATCTCCTGTCTTAGTTTGAGTGCTAGAATTCCAGGCTTATATCACATTGCCCTGCCTTGGTTTGTTGGTTTATTTAATCTAGACATAGACTAGCAATTCTGAACTTCTCCAATGATATTATCCACTAGACTGACTGCTCAGAGTGTTTATGTACTATTTTCAAAGATCTTCTAACACTTGACACAGGATATGATCATTTTCAGATGCATCTGCTGGGATCTCTGATTCATTCGATCCCTTTAATAATAGTTACTTGACTCTCTTACTATCTCTCGTCCCTACCTATGTAATAGTCTCAAACTTTTTTGAAAAAAGTTCACTTGAGTACTTTCTAATATTAAAATTTATCTCTTAATTCTTACTCAGGACATATTTTCTCTTGCTTTTTAAAAACTTTTCTACGTATTCTAAGAGTTGTTTCATTTGTGTATTTGTTTATGCACATATAAGTGCCTCTGTCTGTATGTGTATGTTTGTGTGTATGTATGCAAAAGCCTCAAGCTCTTATTCATCAATCTTGCTCATGACTGGTATTCCATCACCTTAGACATTCTTCCAATCCAGGTTTTGGCTGGTAGTGTGGCAAAGACTGTTCTGCCCAGGATGCATGCAAACTGTACTTCCCAGAATCCTTTACATTCTTAGGTTTTATTTCTGCAGAAGTATCAACTTTTAAACTACAAACATTTTTGTGAGTGAAAAGTCTAAGCTGTAGCCCAGATTTTTAACTCAAAAATTCATATAAAGTTAGATGAACATACACATTGTATATGCTGGGTGCACACTGTTAGAAATGTGATCTTAAGTCGGGTGGTGGAGAGATCTGGGGATTGGGGTTAAAATCCAGCCCAGGTAGGAAAGTCCCAGAGATTCTTTTCTCCAAATAACTACAAGAGAACTAGAAGTGGCACTGTGGCTCAAGTGGTAGAGCTGTAGCCTTGAGCTGAATAGCAGAGGGACAACGCCCAGGCCCAGAGTTCAAGTGCCAAGACCAACAACAACAAAATGCAAGTAAAGGAAAGAAAAAGAAATGTGATCTTAGCCACTAGTTCACTGCTAGTAAAATCCCTGCTCTCTCAAAATGGACTTTTTTTTTCCAGTTAAGTCCATGCCCTTATATCTGACTTGCATTGGAACCAGAATTATTCTTCCATTCTACTTTTTTAAAATTTGTGCCATTAGCAAGCATGATTTAGAACGGTAAAGGCCTCATACTTCATGTTCCACTTAGGAACACTCCCATAAATCTACATACTGGACTTGGCTTTATTGTTTCGATGTTGTCTTATTTGTAGTCTTCTATATTGTATTGAACCCTTATACTTAAAGACAGAACTTCTCTTTCTCCTATTATTGCAAATGTTTCGCTTACTGTTAACTCATGTGCAGTAGGGAAATAATGCACAGCACATACACTCACAAAAAGAATGATCTGAGGAACTTCTTCCCATTTAAAATTTGGCTTAATTTGCAGAGCAATTATGAAGTTTGAACTAAATGTACTCATGGACAAAGTATTTATAAGCAATATAAATTTTATATTTTATCTTTACTAAGTTTTCTCTGAAACACCTGTTACCTTATGTCCAAAAGTGTCCTTGTGTTATTTCAACGAAGCCAGAAAACATTCATTAGACCTCAAGAAGCACCAACGATTCTTACTGGACTTTGTAGAAACTGATCCCAGGAGAGGAATTGAACATAGAGGAATGATAAAGTTCAAATTAAATGGTGCTTTCCTTTTCACTGTACAAGAAAAGAATCCCAAGGCTTGAATGAAACTCTGTCCCTTACTTTTTCCAGTGTGTTTTTTATTATTATAAACTTGTCTGTAAACTTCTAGTTGACAGTATTACAAAAGATAATAATATGCCATGTGAAGGCCAGCATAGAATAAAAGGAATTAATGTTGCTGTGTTTTAGTTAGTTTGTATTTTTTTGCCAATCGTGGGGCCTAAACTCTGGGCCTCTCCTTCAGCTCTTCTGCTCAAGGACAGTGCTCTACCACTTGAAAAACGGCACCATTTCTGACGTTTTCTGTTTGTGTGGTACTGAGAAATCAGGGCCTCATGCATGCAAGGCAAGCACTCTACCACTTAACCACATTACCGGCTCCTAATAACATTGTTTTAAAATTGTTCTACTGCAAAGGAACAAAGACATGGAGGTTTAAAAGTGTCTTATGGATGAATGTTTCACCCCTGAGATGATTCTCTTTTTGCAGGAGTCAGTTATCAGTTCCCTTAGTCTGGTCTTGAGTTCTCCATAGCAATAAGGATTCCAAAAAAGCAGGATACTGTATGATCAGCACAAGCAGCCTCTTTTCAGACCAGTACTCCTTTAAGGAGAGTCCCAAAAACTATCTGGGGGTTGTTTTTGTTTGCTTGTTTGTTTAGATTGTCCTGGTTCTGGGGCTTGAACCCAGAGGCTGGACCCTGTCCCTGAACAGTTGTCTTTCTTGCCCACCTATCCTCAAAGCTAGTGCTCTACTGCTTGAGCCAAAAGTCCACTTTAGGCTTTTCTACTGTTTATTTACAGATAAGATTTTGACAGACTTTCCTGACTGGGTTGGCTTTAAACGTAGATAGTAAGAAAGCCAAGTGATATCAACAATATGGGCTTCTCTTTTGAAAAAATAAATATTAGATGAAGCTTATTATAAAGCTAATATTTGACACTTTTTAAAAAAGAGAATATGCCCAGCAAAGAAACCATAACTTAACTCAGCAAAAGAAGGTGCACTGAATCATTTTGGAATTATTTTTTATGCTTGGAAAGATTACTATTGACCGTGTCATTCCTTTTGGGGAAACTGAAAGTCATATTTGCACTTTTTTTGTTGGTCATGGTGCTTGCACTCTGATCCTGTGCGCTGGTGCTTGCACTCTGATTCTGTGTGCTGTCCCTCACCTCTTCATCTCAAGTTGAGCACTCTACCACTTTAGCTACAGCACCACTTCCGGGTTTCCTGTGATTAATTGAAGATAAGGGTCTCATGGGCTTTCCTGACAAGGCTTGCTTTGAACTCTGGTCTCATCCTTCTGAGCAGTTAGGATTATAGTTTTGAGTTACCAGCACCTGGCTCATATTTGCATTTATGTGTACTTAATGATACTATGTAGACAAAGAATGGAACTTTGAACCAAATGATGACATTGCAGCTTTTAAGAAAAATTGGGGTAGGAATAAATATGTCCTCATTTTTCCATGTGGTTATATTAATGACTCATGAGCTATGGGACTCTTACATTAGTATCCTCTGCCATTTGTGTAGGTGTTATTTAGTATTAGGCAATATTCATAGAGTAATATAGAAAGACTGAGATTTTTAGAAAGCAAAGGAGATCAGGTATGAAAGAACAGCATAGAAGGAGATACATTTATCACACAGATATTAAGAACTAGCCAAAGAGATTTAGAATGTTAAAGGCAATGAGGAATGAGCCTAGTTGATAACTAGTTCTTCAATAACCAAGAATATTTCCCTAGAACAGTTTCTGGTATATGTTAGTTACTATCATTTATTCCTTCCATCTGGAGTTATTCCTTCTCTTCTATCACAACTTTTAATTAGCCTCTGCCTTTTTGGTGCCATGACTGACCAAAAAGATTTCCAAATCTCACTTAGACTAGCCTTCCCTGTGATTATCTGTGACTACTCAAAAGCTTGGAATCTTTGAATTTCCAGAATTCATCTTCACTTGACATCTAAGTACATTCCTGGCATTAACTGCAGTGATCTAATGAACAAAACATTTTTTTCAACACAGTATCCTAATATAGGCAAAATGCATGAATTAGGGACTATTGTCAGGTATCTGTATGGAAGGAGCAATTATATATTCCAAGTGTGTGTTCTTTATTTTGCATTTACTGTTTTGTTTTGTTTTGTTTTTGACAGTACAGGTGGCTTAAACTCAGGGCTAGGGAATTATTCCTGAGCTTTTTTTTTTCCATCAAGGTTATCACTCTACCACAGCTCCAGGGCACACAAATCCCTTGGTCTTGTAATTTAATTGTGATGAGTCCCCTTCAAGCACCTTACCCTTCCAGGCCCCTAGAGCTCAGCCGTGAAGCCCATGAATCCCCCACAAAGATAGCAGGAAAAGTTACCAAAGGGTCTGACCATCTTTGTTGCAACCCACTTCTACACACGCACAAATCCAGACTGGTGACAGAAGACTCATCCATGCAGCACCTGAAATTTGCCAATTGATCACTCACCTGAGCACTGTCAGGATGTATAAGTAGAAAGATGATCTATCTCTCTTTCCCTCTCTCTCTCTTTCCCTCTCTCTCTGTCTCTCTCTCTGTAATGCACACACACACATACACGACTCAGACAGTGCCTCTGTTCGTTCCTCATCTGGGACAATGTACAAGGTGGAGCATGGAGGTTCCCTTGAGAGAACCAGGGGCTCCCACCCAAGGGGAGCACCACTCAAATGATACAGCTCCACCCCGCCCCTCCCTTTCTCCAGGGCCAGATCCTTCCCCTTTGGAACAACCAGCCTTGACTCCACATTCACCAAAACCTAGGCCAGGATGCTGGGTGAAGGAGTCCTGAGACAGGCGTCTCCTCAGAGCCTGGGAAAGGAAACTAGCAGAGGGTCATGGTGACCTCAGAGGGCTGTCTGGGCAGGGGTGGGGGCAGTGTTGGGGAAATGGATGGAGTCCTAAAGCTACATACATGGACATACTCCTTACTTCTAGCTTACATGCTTCGGGGCTACTTGGTGAATTCTTGGGGAGGACAAGGAGACCAAATGGACCAAGAACACCAGCACATGTTGGCAGAGCTTGGAAAGGTGATGACCCTGTGAGAACTTTTGACAGCTGAGGGGTAGGGGAACAGGCCGGGTGTATGTGTGTGGGGGTTGGGGGGGTTGGGGGTATTTCTCCCAGATTTTCACCTTCTGCTTTGACCCCCAGCACCCTTCACCTCCCTCTGGGTTTTTCTGGGACCCTTTTCAGGTGAAAGGATGACCAAGCACAGAAGACAAGGGCTCACACAGCTGGGGGGGGTCTATCTTCTGCATCCAAAAACCCCATGCCCAGAAAAAAGGAAAAGACAGAGAAAGCAAGTGTGGAGGTGCTGCTCCCCACCTTTGACTAAAGCCACCAAGCTCCCACTAGGGAGAGAAAGGGTGCAGATGCATGGCTCTGTGGCTCCCACTGCTCCAGGCCAGGGACGATGTGGTGCCCCTCTTCATCCATCACTGCATCTGCCCTTTTCCTGGGACAATGGCTGCTGGGATGGGGATGGGTTCCCCGGGTTGACACCCACCCCCTATCCTTGAGGCGCATTAGTGGCAGAACCCTGGCTGGACTGTGGGGTGTGAGGGAGGTGCAAGTCCGGGAAATGGGGGGGGTTGTCAGGTACAGGTGTCTCAGGGTGCAGGCCCACTGGGTGGTCACTCACCTGTGCTGCTGGGAGAAGTTGTTGGTGGATGCTCCTGGTGGGGTGAGCAGCAAAGGAGGGGGCATTGCAGACACTCAGGTCCAGAGCAGAGGACCAGGGGCCAGGACCAGGTCAGGGCTGCAAGCCTGCCAGCAGCTTGCCACCACCTGAGGTTTGAAATGCGGTGCCTTGGAGGAAGCAGGGGAGGGGGCTGGGAAGCAGGAGGGCACATCAATTTCCTACTCCAAAGTAGCGTCAAGTCTCTTGCTCACTACTCAGCCAGCTCTACCTTCTTCAACTGCTGGTAGTGGTGACAACATACCAAGGGAATGCCTGGGATACAGAGCAGCATGGAATGTGGGCGTGGCCACCATTCTTGTATTCCATTGGTCAGAAAGAAACATGAAAGAATGGTGGTGTGGCCAGAATCCTGTGATGCAGGCAGCATGGGCAGAGTCAAGAGGACAGCACCTCCCACAGCCACTTTCCCAGGGAACTATGTCCAATTCATTTGGGGACAAGAGGGTGACCTGCTTTAGCCAGATGGCTGCACAGATTCTTGTGTATATCTATTTGTTGCCAGTCCCAAACCTTGAACTCAGGATCTGGGCACAGTCCATGAGCTGCTTTTGCTCAAGGCTAGCCCTCTACCACAAGAGCTACACAGCTCTACTTCTGGCTTAGTTGGCACTGAAGTTGGACAGGGGTCTCAAGGACTTTCCTACTTAGGATGACTTTGATCCTCCCATCACAGCCTTTTAAGTAACAAGGAGGATTGCTGAGAGCCACTGGTGCCTGCCTCATCATTGGTCTTGCTGATGTTCTTGGACAGACTGGTGAGTTCCCTATCCTCGGGTTTAAGTGGTGGGAGCTGGAGCCCACAGTTGGTATACTGGTCCTGCTACCTCCAAATGGCAGGAGATCCTAAGAAATTCATTCCTATCCATATGATTACCAATGGAATGTGATTAATGTCATGAATGAATGAGCAGTTGTTGAATGATAAAATTATATGATAAAATTATACACAATTATATTATAGGATCATGATTGATTTTAATTAATACTTTATTAAGCATTTAAACTATCACATTCATTAAGTGTAGGCATAATGAAATACCTAAGAATTGGACCTTATATACTATAAAGGTGCCATTTTTTCTGCCAAGACTGGGATTGGAACTCATGGTCTGGGTAACTCTGTTGCACTGTGTGGGAAGCAAAAGATTTCCTCCTTGAAGTCAAGAAATTTAAGTCTATTCCTTAGGCCTGAAATTGATCCCCACCACTAGAAAACATCCTACTCATGTACAATTTACATATATGATTTATATTTATATACATATGTTGACTCCATATTGCATTCAGTGGAGTTATTCATTTTATTTTTTATTTTAATCATGTATTGACCATTTATCTTATTGACTATTATGACACAAGAACATTTTTTACATTGATTACATAGGACATAGGTCTGCATATGTATTCCACTTCATACCTGAAACCCAGAAGATTCACAGTAAAGGAAAACATGTCACCATCAGCTTCTTACTCCACAATTCATTGTTTGGGAGTGCTGGCATCTGAACTCATGGCCTACAAGGCCAAATTCATGAATGGGTGAGTGTCACACGCCATCCTGGGGCAAATTTACCTGAAAGGCAGTTCCTAGGACCTGAGATCAAGCCCCAGGGGTTGACAAAATAAGAACAGATTGACACAAAGATGGCAGTATACTAATAAATACATATCTTTATAGCATGCCAGAGATGTCTGTCCATTATTCACTTATATAGACTATATTTGTACCAATTCTTGGGTATTTATTATGCCTCTGTGTAATTATTGTTATTGTTTTCATCCTTAAATATTAATGAAATCAGTTTCTTGAAATTATTGTGTTCCTGTAAGTAATAGTATTCTTTTCATGCTTCATAATATTAAATACAATCAATCATCCTCCTGAAATTAGGCTGTCTAATTTTATAGAAGCATTATTTACAATCAACTCATTCAACCGTGACATTGATAACGTTCCATTGTTATTCCTATGGATGGGAAAAAAGTCTCTTTGTATCTCCTGCCATTGGTTGTGTCAGGACAGGGATTCGAAATCAGGGCCTACATTGCCACGTGGGCCTATGGCTTCCTCGGTATTCTGACAGCCTTCAGCAATGCAAAGTGAAGTACTCTTTGCAACAGTGTCATTCAGACCCAGGAGGGTCGCCGTACAAAGAAGAAAACATAAAAAGCTATCTCACAGCATTTTTCTGTCCATTTTTTCCCTGCAAGGCCTGGGGGTTTAGGATTCCAGGAGCAGCTGTGGGTCCAGTGGCTCCATCCCAGCCTTGAGTGATCAAAGCTGAAGCAGAGTTGCCACGACCTGAGTTCAAGTGCCATGTGAGCATAAAATAAAATAAAATGAAAAATAAAAAATAAATTAGCTCCCTGGCTTGCAATTCGCGCTGTTTATTCTGCCCGGTTTTGGATTTGAACTCAGGGTCTGGGTACATCTGCAGCACTGTGGATGAAGGGGAATCTTACCATACATGAAGATAAGAAAGTCAGGCCTGTTCATTAGGCCCGAATTCAAGCCCCAGCCCTGGAAAACATACTATTTATATACATTGTAAAGATAGGATTTATACTTACCTGTAGATGTTCAGTCCATACATGTTTGGTGTGGTTGTTCCTTGTAATTTTTATTCTTTTATTTACCATTGATTTTATTTTCTACGATGACACCCACTCCGTTTATTACGTTGATGATATACTATCACATAACATCTAGATTTGTAGGCATGTTCTCCACCATACCTAACACCCAGGACTCAGAGAAAAGGAAAATAATTTTCACACTCACTTTCTTACTTCATGATCCACTTGTTGGTAGTCCTGGGATCTGTCTCAGGACCTATCAGGACCAATTGGTGAATAGGTCAAGGTGAACAAACCAGCCTGTGAGCAACTAAGGAGCTAGGCCATTCTCAGGATCTGACATTGATCCTCAGAATGCCCCACGATAGTCATAAATTCATTATATAAACATAGGATCTATATTTACATATATGTGTGGACAGCATCTTGCATTCGGTGCACTTATTTTGTGACTAATTCATGGAGGTATTGTGAATTTTACTGAGTATGGTGACAGGTATAACTGTGCTGACATGGATAACAACCTGTTCCTATGGTTATAGGGTTGCCTATGCATTCTCCATCCTTGTTGAGACCCCGCATTTCACAGGAGAGGAAAATATGTGCAACGATTGCCTTCTGACATAAAGATGAATCTTTTGTCAGTGCTGGGATTTTAACACAAGTCTGGGTAGCTCTGTGGCACAGTGGGGGAAGGGGAAGCTCACCATCCTTAAAGACTAGAATGTCAGTCCCAGTCCAGGGCCTAATTTGAAGCCCCAGCACTGGACAAAATAATAAACCCAACTTTTTTAAATATAGGATCTCTCTTTACCTACAGGTGTCGTATGCATCTTGCATTCAGTGTAGTTTTTTATTTTTTATTTATTCATGGATATATTGTGTATATTATTGAGTATGGTGACAGATATAACCGTGCTGACCTGGACACCCTATTTCTATGGCTATAGAGTTGCCTATATAGCATTCTCCATCCTCTCTGAGACCCAGAACTTTCACAGGAGAGGAAAACAGGTAGATCGATTGGATTCTCACATCAGGATGAAACTTTTGGCTGTGCTAGGATTTGAACTCAAGGCCTAGCATACCCAATTGGTGAAAGGGTCCTTGTGAGCACACCAGCCTATGAGCCACTAAGGAGCTAGGCCATTCCCTGGACCTGAGATTGAGCCCTGGTGGGGGACAATATAGTCATAAATTCATAATTAAACCAAGGATCTATATTTCCATACATGGGTGGACAGCATCTTGCATTTGGTGTAGTCATTCTCTTTATTTTGTCTCTTAATAATTGATGTATTGTGTATTTTCTTGAGCATAAGACAACAGATATAACTGTGGTGACCTGGATGACAACCTAGTCCCATGAGTATAGAGTTGCTTATACATTCTCCATTCTAGTTGAGACCCAGAACTTGCACAGCACAGGAAAACAGGTGCAATGACTCACTGGTGAATTTTTGGCAGTGCTGGGATTCACACTCCAGGCCTAGGAGGCCCAACTGCCCAATGAGTCCACGTGAGCACACCAGCCTGTGAACCACTAAGGAGCTGGGCTGTTCCCAGGAACTGAGACCGAGCCCTAGGGAGGTCACAAGAGTCCTCAATTCATCATTGAAACATGGGATGTATATTCACATCTGTGTTTAGACTGCATCATGCGTTTAGAGTAGTTATTCGCTATTTTGTATGCTATTCATGGATATATTGTGTATTTTCTTGAGTATATGATGACAGTTATAACTCGGCTGACGTGGATGACACCCTATTCCCATGGCGACAGGGTGGCCCATGCATTCTCCATCCTAGCTGAGACCCAGGACTTAAACAGGAAAGGAAAACAGGTGCAACGATTGGCTTCTGACATCAGTATGAATCTTTTGGCAGGCTGGGATCTGAACTCTGGGCCTAGCAAGCCCAGTTGGCGAATGGGTCCATATGAGCACAGCAGCCTGTGAACCTCCAAGGAGCTAGGCCATTCCTAGAACCTGAGAACGAGTCCCCGGGGAGGGGGAAGGAGGAGAACAATAGTCATCCATTCATAAACTGAAGGTAGTATGCAAATAAGTACATATTTGTATAGAGTAGGAGAGAAGGCAACCTGTGATGGAATCCAATCTACCGTGTGACTGCCGATTCTTGGATCTTTCCTGATGCCTCCATTTCATGACTGTGGTGATTATTGTCATGCTTCATCAACTCTTCATTACATATAACTGATACCCCATGAGTCTTGCCTATCATTTCCTACTCCCATCATGCACAAACTACTCATTCAAGGATGATATCAATTGTATTCCATGACACTTCTTAGGTCCAGAAACAAGAATCTCAGGATCTCCTGCAATTCCCTCCTCCTAGGGGGGCTGAATTCAAGCCTCAGTCCTGGAAAACATACTCCTTATATACATTTTAAAGAAAGGATTTCTACTTCCATACAAATGTTCAGTCCATAACGTGTTTTATTTCTTGTTTTATTCATTTATTTACCATTTATTTTATTGACTCTGATGACATCTATGCCATTTATTATATTGTTTAAATCCTATCACATAGCATCTAGATTTGTAGATGTGTTCTCCATCATGCCTGGTATTGCTAGGATCTGAACATAGGGCCTAGCAGGCCGAATTCATGAATGGGTGATTGTGAGCATGGCATCCTCTGGCCAATGAAGTTGTCAGGTGGTTACTAGGCGCCGATTTTGAGCCCCAGGTTGGCCCAAACAGTGATAAATAGATTGGCATTCAGCGTGGTAATATACACACATAAGAAGGTAGGGTACTGATACATAACTTGGTATTCTCTTTTTTAATTTATTTTGTGGCCATCCCAGGGCTTAAACTCAAAGCCCGATGCATTCCTCTACTGTTTTGCTCAAGGGTGAGGCTCTACCACCCCCACAGCTCCACTTAAAGCCATTTGGTCAATAATTGGACATAAGCACCTTCCAAACTTTCTTGCCTGGTCTGGCCTGTTTTTCCTGTTCAGTTTTCTCTCTCAAAGCTGGAGCTCTACCCTCTGGGCCACTGCTCCACTTCTGGTTTTCTGTTGGTTTTTGGAAATAAGAGTCTCAAAGACTTTCTTGTTCGGGCTGGCTTTGAAAGGCGATCTCCCGAGGAGGCTTTAAGCAGCTTTCCTCAAGGATTCGCAAAGGAGGTACTCCACACAAATCTTTAATCTAAATCTTGAGACCATGAGCTCAGAGGAGAAGCCCAGAGGTTTACCATTTTGTGTCACACCTTCACTTCTGGTCTGTGTGTATGTGTGTGTGTGTGCACGCTTCTGGTCTGAAGCTCATGGTCAGCACCCTGTGTTCAACCCCAAAACCTATCCACCCAGGGCCCAACTAAGAGAAGTGAAACATTTCAAAACCTGATGAGCTTCACCAGACTCATATGACAGGAAGCACTGTGATACCAGACATGTGCTTGGACTTCCCAAGCTTCCAGAAACCTGGGAGAGGCATCATAGTTCCATCATTGCTGCAGGTCCTGGGGTTGAACTGTAAGCCTAGGCATACTCCCTGAGCTCCTTTTACTCAAGGGTATTGCATTAACCTTGAGTCCCAGCCTTACTTCTGGGTTTTTCTGTGATCTCTCAGAAATAACAATGTCAAGGACTTTCCTATGCTGGCTGGATTCAAACTAAGATTCTCTACATCTCAGTCTCCTCAGGAGCTGCGATTACAGTCAGCAGCCACTGGCACCTGCCTTTCTTTTGTTCATTTTTTAATCTGGACAATCTGAATTATTAACAGGGTCATTCCAATGGTTTGAATTTATAAGTAAACTACCACAATGTTCTTTACAGTAGCTTTCTCTGAGAAGGATTTTCTCTCCTCATATTCTCCTCTAGTCACAGGTTTGAAGCCAAAAGTGAGAAATGAGTGTCCCAGGATTTGGGAGCAAATGTCCATAGGACATGCCAGCTTTGTCACTTAGCATTGAGCTGCAGTGAATTTACTGCTTCAGGATGAGAGGACCAAAAGCTGGAGCGATCCTCATACTCTCTGCATTGTTCCTTTTGCCTATAAAATGACCTGATAATTATGAGTACTTTGTGTCTCCAACCTTAAGTATATAGAACACACTAGAAGCATCTTCATGTTCCTGTTTTTCTCTAGCACACACACATGCACGTACAACTTCACTTCTGGTTTCTGTATGTGTGTGTGTGTGCGTGTGTGTGTGTGTGTGTGTGTGTGTGTGCACGTGCGTGCGTTCACACACCCTGCACTTGTGTGCATACACCAGTCCTGGAGCTTGAACTCAGCACCTGAGCACTGTACCTAGTTTCTCTTATACAAGGATAGCCCTCTCCCACTTGAGCCACAAAGCCATTTCAGGCTTTTTTCTAGTGATGTGGTCCTGAGAAATCAAGCCCAGAGTTTCATATATGCAAAGTACTCTACCTCTAAGGCACATTCCCAGCCCACTAATTCACATTTGTTTATTTGTTTCTGTTTTTTTTTTAAATTGT
The DNA here is from genome assembly GCF_019054845.1 of Dipodomys spectabilis. Taxonomy (NCBI): domain Eukaryota; kingdom Metazoa; phylum Chordata; class Mammalia; order Rodentia; family Heteromyidae; genus Dipodomys; species Dipodomys spectabilis. The sequence continues at coordinate 3,255,617 of NW_024870782.1, read as the reverse complement.
TGTTATTGTAGGTTGTAGGAGTTAAAGTCTGGGCCTAATGCTGTCCCTGAGCTCTTCAGCTCAAGTTTTGTACTCTACCACTTGAGCCACAGAGCTACTTCAGGTTTTCTGGTGGTTCATTGGAGCTATGTGTCTCAAGGACTTTCTTGCCCAGGTTAGCTTTGAACCATGATCCTCAGATCTCATCCTCCTGAGTAGCTAGTATGACAGGCATGAGTCACAAGCACCCAGCTTCCACTTCAGGTGTCTTAGTGGTGAATTGGAGATGATAGTCTCATGGGACCTTTTGTGTCTGGGATAGTTGGGAACCCAGATCCACAGATATCAGTTTCTTATAAGGCAAGGCGACAGACTTCAGCTATCAACTCCTAGGCCATGGCACTCTGCTGCAAGGGGGTTAGTGGCTCCATGTGGTGGAGTGTTAGCCATGAGCCCAAGAGGTAAGGGTCAGAGCCTAGGCCCCGAGGTCAAGGTTCATGATGGAGAAAAATCAAAACAAAACAATTATCCACAGGAGACAACTCACTAGTCTTCAGTAATACATAATTTTGTCTCTGCCATGGGGACATATCTGAGCCTCAATATTCTTGTCTGCATAATCATCTGAGTTGTGGAGGTCTTTGAGTACCAGGTGAAAGAATCTACCTGATGAAGGACACAGCATATGTTACTCTTTGCAAGACTCAGCTGAGAGCACCCTATGAAGGTCTCAGCACATAGCTCTATTCAATAAGCTGTCATTAGGATTAGGGTGCTTTCATCAGTATCACCATTCTTTGAGGAATATTTCACAAACCAAACAAGTTCACATCTAGTGGTTTCATGGGATGGTTTTTTTTTGGGGGGGGTGGTTACCCAGCGTGCTTGAACTCAAAGCATGGGGATACTGTTCTAATTACATTTGCTCAAGGCTAAAACTGTACCACTTCAAGCCACATTTTAAAGTGTCTCGCAGGCTTCCTGCTAGGACTGGGTTTTAAAGCCCCCAAGCAGCCAGGATGATAGGGGTAAGCCAGCAGCGTTTGTTTCCTTGCAGCTGGGTTGCAGGGGTTTACATCTGGCTATGTCAGGTTAGGTGGCAGCTGTCAGCACCAGACTCCTAGCTTGCTTTGTGATGAGGTATTTGAAGTCCTGTCCTTCTATAGTTGCAGTTAAAATATTCTGCCTTTTTGGCAGCAGTCCTGGGGCTTGAGTAAGGGCTTCTACACTGTCCCTAAGAATTTGTGCTCAAGGCTGGCACTCAATTGATTGAAAGACAGCAGAACTTCCAGATTTTCATTTTATGTGGCACTGAGGAATCAAAACCAGGGCTTCGTGCTTACTAGGCGAGCACTCAACCACCGAGCCCCAGGAATGAACAAGATATAAATAGAGATTGCTGTATATAAATATTATATACACAAAAAGAGAGCTGTCTGTATATTATTAAATTGTAGATAATATTACTACCAATTATTATGTATTAAATTATGTCTCCGTTTAATGATTTGTCCCAGTTGAACCATTAATAAAGCATTAATTAATAATTACTCAATATCCTGTTATTATTTATCATATATGAATATATATCCATACATATAATTACATTTTTTATAGAATGAGACAGATGTCTACATATAATTAAATTATGTATGCATCATGTGTTGCTACCAATTATTATGTATTTAATTATGTCTCCATGCAATTTTTATTCTGTTAGTGCTTAATAAAATATTAACCTTAATGCAGTCCTATAGTTATTATATCTAATTTTATCCTACAATGATTCACTACTAATTCAATTTGTTTATCATTTACTGTAGTGATAATTTTTCCACCTATGACATTTATTACATTTATGAAATCCTCTTACATAGCATATAGATTTGCATACGAATTATACATCCTACCTGACACTGAGCACTTTCAAAGAAAAAGAAAACATGTGTCACACTCAGCTTCTCACTCCACGATTACATTTTTGGCAGTACTGAGATCTAAACTTAGGGCCTACAAGGTTTAATTCATGAATGGATGACTGTCTGCACAGCAGCCTCTAGCCAATTCATCTGTCAGGCAGTTCCCAGGCCCTGAGATCAAGCCCCATATGTTGACTCCATATTGTGTTTAGTGTATTCATTTTATTTTTTGTATTATTCATTTATCTACCATTTATTTTATCGACTGTTATTACATATGGAATATTTATTACATTTATTACATAAGGCATAGATTTGCCTGTGTATGAAACTTCACACCTGACACCCAGGCCTCTCACACTGAAGGAAAACATGTGTCACTATGGGCTTCTTAATCCACGATTCAATTTTTGTGAGTGGTGGCATCTGAACTTACAGCCTACAAGGTCCAACTCATAAGTGGGTGAGTGTCAGCACGTCAGCCTGGGGCATATGGAGCTGACAAGCAGATCCCAGCACCTGAGATCAAGCCCCAGGGGTTGACATAATAAGAACAGATTGAAATGCAGATTGTAGTACACAAATAAATATAGATCTTTATAGTGCCAGAGATGTTTATACATTATTCAGTTCTATATGCTACATTCCTACCAATTCGTGGGTATTTATTATGACTCCATGTAATTAATATTATTGTTTTCATCCTTAATGAATTATTAATTAAATCAACCACTGTCCTGAAATTATCATGTCCATGTAATTAATTGTATTCTTTTAATGTGTCAAAAATTAATTAAAATCCATCGGCCTCCTAAAATCACTCTAATTTTATAGTATCATTCAGGAAGAACTAATTCAACCTTGACATTCAAAACTTTACATTGGTATTCCTATGAATATGAATGAGACTCTTAGATTATTCTGCCATTGGTAGGGGTCAGAACTGGGCTTTGAACTCAGGGCCTAGGTTGCCATGTTGGCCTATAGCTTCCCTGGTAGCCCGACAGCTTTCAGCAAGCCATGTTAACAACATTTTTTCGGCTGTGTCATTCAGATTCAGATCCAGGATGGTCACCTTGCAAAGAAAACAAATGTAAAACCATCAGCCATCTGCAAGTTGAACGGTTTTATTCTGTATTTATTTATTTATTTATTTCCTGTCAACGTTTGGGGCCTAGGAACCCAGGTTTGGCTGTGGATCCAGTGGCTACACCCCAGGGTAGAGTGATCGAAGCTGAGCCAGAGTTGCCACGACCTGTGTTCAAGCCCTGTGGCAAAATAAAAATGCATACATACATACATATGTACACTACAAATATTTAAAAATATATGTGAATCCTTGGCTTGGAATTCATGCCATTTTTTCTGCCAGGCCTGGGATTTGAACTCAGGATCTGGGTAAATCTACAGCACTATGGGGGAAGGGCAAGCTTAGTGTTGGAAGACAAGAAAATCAGGCCTGTTCCCAGGGCCTGAATTCAACCCTAGCACTCAAAAAAAAAAAATATTCGTATACATTTTAAATACATGACTTATATTTACTTACAATTGTTTACTGCAGGGCCTGGGAAGGTGACTCAGAGGAAGAGTACTTGCCTTGAATACCTGAGTCCCTGGGTTCAATTCCTCAGCACCACATAAGAAAAAAGAAAAAAGCCGGAAGTGTCACTGTGGCTCAAGTGGTACAGTGCTAGCCTTGAGCTGAAGAGCTGAGGGACAGCACCCAGGCCCAGAGTTCAGGCCCCACTACCAGACCCAAAAACAAATGTTTACTGCATATTGCAGTTAGTGTAGTTAATCGTTTTATTTTGTTTTTAATTATTTGTTAAGTATTTTGGTGAGTATGATTACACATATAACATTTGTTACATCCTATCACATAGGACATAGATTTGCATATATAGTGTACATCATACTTGAGACCCAGGACTTTCACTGGTAAGGAAAACATGTGTGACAATTGGCTTCTTCCACCAGGATTAAGTTTTTGGCAATTCTGTGATTTGAACTCAGGGCCTAGAAGGCCCACTTCATGAATAGGTCAATGTTAGCATACCAGTCTGATGCAAGTGAGGTTGTTGGGCAAATTTGAGGACCCAAGTTCACGTCCTAGGAGTGGCCAATATATAAACAGTTAGATGTGTAGACTGAAGTGTGTGTGTATTTACATATGTATATGCATCTATCAATAAATGTATACAGAGACAGACATTTATGTAGATTCTAGTGTATAACTCCATATAAAGTGTGATGTCTATATTGAATATATATATATTCTATTACTACAAATTATTGGCATAAAATTATACCTCCATTAATTAATCACGGTAGAAGACTTGATAAAGTATTAATTAAATTAATCAATGATCTATATTTATTGTGTACAATCTTATACTAGAATGACTAGCTAATTAGTGATTCAATTAGTTCATGTCACCATTCTATTAGTCTTCGTATAGATAGGAACGAGTTTCCTAAGATCTTCAGCCATGTGTAAGTGGCAGTCCCAGGATCGAACTAAGGGCCTCAGCGCCTGGATTGGGCTCAGGCTTCATTGAGAGCCCCCCAGCTTTCAGCTATGCAAGGACACGTAAAGTTTTCAAGCCTATTCACTGTCACCTAGGATGGTTATAGTGCAAAGGAAACAAAAGTAATACTGTTGTGTAAAACTTCCTGGTTTATTCATCCTCCATTTTTGTTGGTTTGATGTTTTATTGCCAGTGATGGGAGTTGAACTAGGGTCCTAGGATCCCTGGATCATCTGTGGGTGTAAAAGCTGCACCCCAGCTTTGGGTAATCAAGGCTGAGGCAGAGTTAGGACAACCTAATTTCAAGACCCATGCCTGCCCCCCCAAAAAAAATGTTAACACATTAACTTGGAATTTGAGCCATTTTATCTGCCATACCTGGGATTTGAACGCAGGGGCTGGGTAACTCTACTGTGATCTGGGTGACATAGGAGCTCACCCGCCTTGAAGAAAAGAAATTCAGGAACATTACCCAAGGCATGAATTCCAGGCCCAGGACTGGCAAAAATAATATTTATATATATTTATAATGTATAGCATATATATGTATGTATTTGCATAGATATTACATATTGTACCTAGGACACAAGATTTTCACAGAAAGGAAAACAGTTCAAAATTGGCTTCTTACTCCACTTATTGGTTTTGGCACTGCTGGGATTTGAACTCAGGGCCTGGAATGCCCAATTCCTCAAGTGGTCAGTAAGCACAGCAGCCTCAAAAAAATTTACTGCCAGGCAGTTCCCAGGACCTGACTTCTAGCCCAAGGAGTCGCCAATATATAAATAGATAGGTGTGCAAATTGCTGCAAAGATATATATGTGTATATATATATATACATACATAGAGAGAGAGAGAGAGAGAGAGGGAGGGCTGGGGGAGAGAGAGATTTATAGGTTTATTCGATTGTATATTTAAATATATAAAAATATTTATAGAATGCGAGATGTCTACATATTAAATTACATTTAATATATTACTAATAACTAATAGGTATTTAATTATGCCTCCATTTAATTATGTATCATGTTTTAAGGCATAATAAAATGCTTCCTTGAGCAAAAGGAGCTCAAGGACAATGTCGAGGCTCACAGTTCAAGATTCAGGACCTGCCGCAAAAGAAAGAGCCAGTAACTCCACATATCTGTGTATATATGCAAGTATTTCTATCGGTGAACATCCAGAGACACTATGAAGAAAGGAACCCAGCTAGGAAATTTGCTTTAAATAGAATGATTTCATAGCACAGCTTTCAAGACAGTGCATGTTCCAGAGCTCCCCTCACTGTTCCCAGCGTAACCTGAGGTTTTCTCCACACCCCAGGCTACTGGAGGAAATCTGCTTCATTGTTGGAACAGGCAAACAAATTACTGAGGATGAGTGTGGTTGGGCTCTAAAGGCCGGGAGAAAAAGGCCTCCTTTTACCCCAAGCTATCTCTCCCCCCAGTGCTCTGTTTTGACAGGAAGTCTTTATTTGTGTCACCTCCTGTGGCAGGACAAGTTCCCTGTACTCATCCTGTCTTTGTTATACTATGTTCCAATGTTGAGACAAACTGCTACAATTAATTAAAGAATCCTTTTGGCAGACAACTAGGGCCATGAATCTAATGAATTGATTCATAATTGGGAGTGTTGCCTCCCTAGGTTTCCGGAAGATTGCTAAATCTGCAAAATCACAATGCTTCCTGTCATCTAGGGCTGGTGAAGCTCATCAGGATTTGAAACCTTTGACCTCTCTTAGTTGGGTCCTCGGTGGCTAGGTTTGGGGTTGAACACAGGGCGAAGGTGTTGACCATGAGTTCACAGCAGAAGCTCAGTGCTTTCCCATTTGGTGTCACAGCTTCACTTCTGGTCTGTGTATGTGTGTGAGTTTGTGTGTGTGTGTGTGTGTGTGTGTGTGTGTGTGTGTGTGTGTGTGTGTGTGTGTGTGTGTGTGTGTGTGTTTGCATACACCAATCCTGAAGGACTCAGGACCTGACCACTGTACCTGAGTTTCTCCTGTACAAGGACAGCACTCTACAACATGAGCCACAAAGCACTTTAGATTTTTTTTCTAGTGATGTGGCATTGAGGATTCAAACCCAAGGTTTCATACATGCAAAGCACTCTACCCCTAAGACACATTCCCAGCACTCCACTTCAGGTTGTTTTTTTCTTATAAGTTTGAGGAGTTGAAGTCTGGGCCTGGGTACTATCTGTGAGCTCTTCAGCTCAAGTCTAGAGCTCTACCACTTGTGCTAAAGAGCCCCTTCAGATTTCTGGTAGTTCACTGGAGATAGCCATCTCAAGGAATTTCCTGCTCAGGCTGGCTTTGAACTGTGATCCTCAGCTCTCAGCCTCCTGAGTAGCTAGGATGACAGGCGCGAGTCACCGGTACCCAGCTTCCACTTCAAGTTTCTAAGTGGTGAATAGGAGATAATAGTCTCATGTGACCTTTTATGTCTGCGATAGTTTGGAACCCAGATCATCAGATTTCAGCTTCATGAGTAGGCAGAATGACAGACCTCAGCTAAAGACACCTATGCTCTGACACTTTACTGCAAGGGGTCATTGGCTCCACATGGTAGAGTGGTAGCCATGAGCCCAAGATGAAAGTCAGCGCCTACGCTCTGAGTTCAAGGTAAACGATGGAAAAAACTAAACCAAAATAATTGTCTGCAGGAGACGACTCAATAGATTTCAGTACATACATCATTTTGGCCCTGACATGGGGGCATATCTGAGCCTCAACTTTCCCATTTGCACAATCATCTTCAGGTGGAGCTCTTACAAGGACCAGATGAATGAACCCCGTGAAGGACTAGGACACAACAACTCATGAAGAACTCATCACATAGCTGTATCCCACATGCTGTCATTAGAATTAGGGTGCTTTCATCAGTATCACCATTCTTTCAGAAACAAATCACAAACCTCACAAAGTTCACATCCAATGATTTAGAGGGGTTGGTTTTTTTGGTGGGGGCGTTCAGCCACGTGGATTGCACTCAGAGGTTGGGGATACTATACTAAGATTTTAGCTCAAGCCTACAGCTCTGCCACTTTGAGCCACAGGTCAGAGTTTCGCAGACTTCATGCCAGGGCTGAGTTCTAAACCCACTAGTGTCAGATCTCAGCCCCCGAGTATCTTGGATGACAGGGGTGAGTGAGCGAGCAGCATCTGTTTCGGTGGAGCTGGGTTGCAGTGGTTTATCTCTGGCTAAGTCAGGTTAGATGTCACCTGTCAACCCCAGACTCCCAGCTTGTTCTGTGATGAGGTATTTGCAGCCTATCCTTATATCATTGCAGTCAGAACATTCTATCTTTTTTTCTGGTGCCAATACTAGGGTCTTGAGTAAGGGTCTAGACACAGTCCCTATGTTTTTATGCTCAAAGCTAGTCCTCAACTACTTAAGCGAGACAGCACAACTTTCAGATTTTTCTGTGCATGTGGTAGTAAGGAATCAAACCTAGGGCTTTGTATGTCTTAGGAGAGCACACTACCACTGTTCCCCAGGAGTGACAAGTGTACAAACAGATAAATGTGTAGATTGGTATATAGATACTTAAGTAGGTAGGTAGGTGGATAGATAGATAGATAGATAGATAGATAGATAGATAGATAGATAGATAGATAGATAGATAGATATAGAGGTATATGCTTAAAACAAGAAAGAGATGTCTGTATATTATGAAATTGCATATACAAAATTACTACTGATTATTGGCAATTAAATTATTCCTTACTTTTTAAAGTATCATGATTGAATACAAAATAAAGTATTAATTGAAAATTAATGTAGTATAATTGTTTTATATAGTTTTATAATTTAATCATACACTAGTAATTAATTTGTTACTTTTATAACATTTCATTTGTATGGATGTATATCGGAATGCGCCTTAGAATCTCCTACCATTCATTACTGGCAGTACCAGGATTCGAACTCCAGGCCTAAGTGGCCTCTTTTGGCTATGGCTTCCCTAATAGCCCGCCAAACATCAGCAATGCAAGGTCATGTACACTCTCATTTAGACCCAGGATGGCCACAATGCAAAGGGGGGGAAAAAGTAAAACCACCTTCTTGAACTACTCAGTTTTTTTTTTTTTTTGTAAGAATACCATACAGAGGAGTTATAATTACATGGCAAGATAACTAGTGCATTTCTTATCAAGCATTGTTGCCTCCTGTTTGTTTCTGCTTCCCATCTCACTTTTATCCTTCTCTTTTTATTTTTTTTTGCCAGCCCCAAGATTTGAACTCTGGTCCTAGGATCCCAGGGTTGGTTGTGGCAGAGATGCCAAGACCTGAGTTAAGCCCCATTCTTTGGCCAAAAAAAAAATAATAAGGCCCTGACTTGGAATTTGCACTATTTTTCTGACAGGCCTTTGATTTGAACTCAGGGTCTGGGTAACTCTGTGACACTGTGGGTGAAGGGGAAGATCACCGTCCTTGAAAACAAGAAATTCAGAACAATTCCAAGAGCCCGAATTGAAGCCCCAGCACTGGAAAACCTAATATTTATACATAAGATCTATTTATATTGCATGAGTTTATAGCATATGACGTTTATTACACTTATTAATTTAGTATTATTACACATATAATGTTTCATTACCTCATATCACCTAGGATATATTTGCATATGAATTATACATCACACTGTGACCAAGGACTGTCACAGAGAAGGAAAAAATGTGTCAAAATTAGCTTCTTACCCCACGAATAAATTTTTGGCCATGTTGAGATTTCAACTCACAATGCCCAATCCATAAATGGGGTCACAGTCTTAGCAGACCAGCGTGTGGCAAACTGAGTTGCCAAGAAGTTCTGAGGACCTGTGATCAAGCCACAATAGTGCCCAATATACAGATAGTTAGAAACATAGATAGATAGATGGATAGATAGATAGGTGTGTATATATATACATGTGAGTGTGTGTATATATATGCATATATATATATATATATATATATATACAGAAAGGGAATGTGAAGATGATATATATATATATAACTGATTATTAGTGATTACATTATGCCTCCATTTAATGAAGTATTATGGTTGAATACTTAAAAAATGTGTAGTTAAAAATTAGTCAATATCCTTCCATTAGGTGCTAGAATGGAAGACATAAATCCAGTCATTTGTGTGTGGCATTCTAAAATAGAATCAAGAATTAACTGCAAATTATTACTATTATAACATTCCATTAGCATTCACATGAATAGGAATGAGTTTTTCAGATTCTCCCTCCATTTGTAGGGGGCAGTCCTAACATTCGAACTCCAGGCCAGGGTAGTTTACTTCTAATGCAAACCATTGGAATGGCACTGTGAAGACTTCAGATTGTCACGATTAAAAAAAGAACAGGAAGAAAAGAAAGCCAGGTGTCAGTGGCTTCTGCCTATAATCCTAGCTCCTCAGGAGGCTGAGATGTAGAGAATGCCAGTTTGAATTCAGCTGGGGCAGGAAAGTTCCTGACACTCTTATTTCTAATAGACTACAGGAAAAAAAATACACATATGGGTGGGGCTGTGGCTCAAGGGCAGAGCACTACCCTTGAGCAAAAGGAGCTCAGGGACAGTGCCTAGGCTCATAGTTCAATCCCGGACCTGCCAAAAAACAAAAAAGAGGCAGAAATTCTGTGTCTCTGTGTATAGATGGATGGTGTATGGATGATGGGCATTCAGCAGGTTGCCTATGCCCAGCCCCCAAACCTGGGCAAGCTGGGACAAGCACTGAGACAATACTAAGTCTGAGCCTGCTGCTTGAACAAAGCATCCTTCGCTGCCATTTAAGTACTGAAGCCCCAAAGGCTTTGCCTGGGCTGGTGTGTGCAACAGGTGCATTATGTTGTGGGTGAGGTTTCCCATTAGGACACCTAGAAGCCAGCCACTGCCTCCAGGGAGACCACATTTTCTAGGCTGTAGGAGTTGTTCAAGGTTCTGGCTCCATATTCTGTAGGATGTGGGGCCTGGTGCCTATCACTCATTCATCATTCCTGATTGCAAAGTCTCAGGCTGGTCCCAAATCCTGGGAAAGATAGGAAATAACCAGTGATTTCTGCGCCGAAATGGTTAGCCAATAAATCCCACCCTCATAGCTCCTGTTAGAAGTGAGCCTTGGGCTGCAAATGTGGCTTAGTGGTAGAGTACTTACCTAGATTGCACAAAGTCCTGGGTTCGATTCCTCAGTACCACAGAAAAAGAAAAAGCCAAAAGTGGCACTGTGACTTAAGTGATAGAGTGCTAGCCTTGAGCAAAAGAAGCTCAGGAACATGTTCAGACCTTGAGTTTAAGCCCCAAGACTGGCAAAAAAGGGACCCTGCTGAGACATATTCTTCTGGGACTCAGAGGAGGGCCAAGGTTAGAAGTAAGAGGTAGAGGTCAGGTGCTGGTGGCTCACCCCTGTAATCTTAGCTACTCAAGAGGCTGAGATCTGAGGATCAAAATTACAAGAAGAAAAGAGTATAATGAGACACTTTTCTCCAATTAAACACCCCAAAAGCCAGAAATAGAGCTGTGGTTCAAGTACTGGAGTGCTAGCCTTGAGCACAAAAGCTCAGGGATACTATCAAGGTGATGAATTCAAACCCCCAGACTGGCACAAACACACACCAAGATAGAGCATTTCCCAGTTGGCCTGCACAAGTTCCATCTCTAGCAACACAATATTAAAAAAAAAGAGGGAGAAGGGAAAGAAAGAGTTGCTCCAGAAGGTGATATAACGAGTGCCAAAATTCCACAGGAGTTCTAAGATGTGGAACAGGACAGAGAGCCTCAGGCAGAAGGTACAGCATTGGCAAAGGTCCTGAGGTATGGTGTAGAGCTGGTGGTGTGGGTGAAATGAAGGTTCTGTGGCTTCAGACAAGTCTGGCAGGACATTCAAGGCTGGGTAAAGGTTTGTACTTGAGACACAGGCAGGGCAGAGGGTGGCGACCTAGAATGGGGCCCAGGGGGAAGATTAGCTTGGCTTTTCACCACGGACCCCAGCCATTTCCAGTGGCTGGAAGCCTATTTTTCACAGCTCCTGACCCTCAGAGGCCTCCTTTTCATGGATGAGTCAGGGCAAATGCAGGCAAGAACTCTTTCTTAAGAAAAGTTTCTAGGCACCAGTGGCTCAGCCCCTGTAAATCCTAGCTATTCAGGAGACTGAGATCAGATATTGTGGTTCAAATCCAGCTCAGGGGAAGAAAGTTAGTGAGACTCTTCTTGCCAATGACCTAACAAAAGACAGAAATGGAAATATGGCTCAAGTGGTAAAGTGCCAGCCTTGAGAAAAATTTAAGAGACTAAGGCTCAAACTCTGAGTTTAAGCCCCAGTACTGGCACAGAAAAAAAAATAAAGAAAAGCTTTAAGAAGCTCCTAGCCCACTGTGGTGAAAGGCCAGATCAGCTAAGTGCATGTGGCTCATGCATGTCCTCCTTGATCTTCAGGAAGCTGAGATCAGAGGATCGTGGTTCAAAGCCAGCCCTGGCAAGAAAGTCCAGGAGACTCTGATCTCCAAGGAACCACCAGAAAACTGGAAGAGGCGCTGTGGCTCACGTGGTAAGCTGAATAGCTGAGCTACAGTGCCCAGGCCCAGAGTTTGAGCCCCATGACCAACACCTGCTTGGAGCTCACTCTGTGGCTCTAGGCAGAGTACTTTCCAATGGGCCCCTGAGGGTCAGGTCTCCCAATGTCTAGGTGTCTTCAGAGCAGTCGCTTTGGCGGCCTTTGTGTATGCAATGGGCCACAGTATCAGAGAAGGGTCCTGCATTGGGGCATGGAGGTCATCAGCCGGGTCATCAGAATGGCATCAGTCATGGGTGCAGTATGCATCTAAGCAGTAAACCAATGTCTCATACCACGGTTCTGGGTTAGGAGGGCCAGGAGCTGCAAGATGGCACAGCAGGTAATGCTCACTCATGTGGGTATCATAAGTTTGCGACTCTGTCACGCACACCTTGGACATGTGTTGAGTTGGGCTCATGAAAGACTTGTAGGCTCAGGAATCCAAAGCTGGCTGGCTGATGCTTGTAGCAGTCGCTATCCCTGGAGTCCCAGGGCTCGGAGCACTGCTTTCCTCTCCACTGCTTGGGGACAGATGAAGGTCTGCACTCTTGGACTGACTACAAAGGAGCATCCATTGTGTCCTTCCCTTGGTCCTGTGGCCCTGTGCCTGGATGGAGGGGCAGCTTCCATGGAACTTACTGCCATGGCCCAGACCCACTCAGCCCAAGAAGGACTTAGGGAGAAACCACTTGATCAACTTTGAGAATTTACTATGACTATGCCTCAGGACTGCCCCCAGTTCTAGCTCAGCTCATCATTAACACCTTCCTCTGTGTGTGTGTGTGTGTGTGTGTGTGTGTGTGTGTGTGTGTGTGAGTGTGTATGTGTGTGTGTGAGCATGTGCGTGTGTGCATGCACACCCATGCATCTTGGTGCTAAGGCTTGAACTCAGGGCCTGGGCTCTGTCCCTCAGGTTTTTCATTCAAGGTTACCACTCTACCACTTGAGCCACAGCATTTCTTCCAGCTTTTGGGTGGTTATTTGCAGAAGAGAGTCTCACACACTTTTGTAGCTGGACTGGCTCTGAATGGTAATCCTAACATCTGAGCCTCCTGAGAACCTAGGAACAAGACAGCATCAGCTATTAGCATCTGGCCTCACTTTCCTTCTTGGCTAAAACAGAGTACCTCTCTCCCAGCCGAGTACCCATCTGCAGCTACCCCTCCTAACCCAGGCTTCAGAGGAAACATTCCCTCCCCTGACGACAAAGAAATAGGATCAAGTTTGAGCTTTATGTTCTCCACACAGTCAGGGGCTGCTGGGAGCTGATGTGCAGGTCAGAGGATCTAGGCCAGGGCAAGTAGTCAATGTGTTAGAACAGAAGAGAGTATGAGATGACATCCTTGTAGCTGGGTGCCAGTGGCTCATGTCTATAATCCTAGCTACTCAAGAGTGACACCTGAGGATCAATCAAGGTTTGAACCTTGAAGCTAGCCTGGGCAGACTCTTCTCTCCAATGAATCACCAAAAAGCTGGGAAGCAGAGCTACCCTAGTTCAAGTGGTACAGCACTAACCTTGTGGAAACAAACTAAAGGATACAACCTAGGCTCTGAGTTCAACCCCTGGTAAACACACACACACACACACACACACACACACACACACACACACTTACATTTGCACGTACACACACATACACATGTAACATCCTTAGCAGTTGCCAATGGCTCATACCAGCAACCCCAGCTACTCAGAGGCTGAGCTCTTAAGATGGCAGCTTGAAGCCAGCCCAGGCACGAAAGTCCACCAGACTCTTCTCTCCACTAAACTACTAAAAAAGATGAAAGGTGAGCTGTGGCTCAAGTGATAGAGTGTTAGCTCAGGGACAGTGGCCAGGCCCTGAGTTCTAGCTCTGAGATGTTTTTTCTTAATAGACACCCTTTGCCATCCTCATCCCCACGGGCCATACATCCAGATTTTCGTTATCGTAGATCTCACTTCCGCTCCTGCCACTTCCACAGCACTGCCACAAGAAGCTGGTGTGTGGCCAGCACTGGATTAAGGGAACTTTGAACAAGAGGCATATAGCCAGGTCAAGGCTAATGCCCCAGAACATTGAAGTATTGGCCATACCAGTCTTTCATCCCCCAGTTCCCTGGCCCTAGAATCTAAAGTCTGTGCCTCTGTATTCTGGGCATCTGGAATTGTCTAGAAGGACCTAGAGAGGCCTAGCTGGGGCCGTGAGATAGACTTTCCTGTGGTAAGGTACATTGACATTTCCTAGACACCGACAGATACTTCCAAGCCACCTTGGCCTCACCTCCCATGTAGCCCCGGAAGATCCTTGGTTGGGTGGCCTTCAGTCAGCTATCATGCTTGAGTTGGCCAGAGCCAGTGGCAACCACCCTTCCCCCACTCCCCTACCAGCCTCCAGGAAGGGACATGCAGCCAGAGGCCCAGCTGAGGAAAAGTACAGGACATCACATGACTGAGCCCCCGCCCCCCTCACCCTGTGTCAGGGGAGAACCTATGCCAGCCTGCCCTGCTAACCCAGAATCCCCTGGAGGTGGCCAAAGACATGGACAACCAGACTTGGTCCCCCCAAAAAAGCTGGAATATGCAGGTCTCTGGCAATTTAAGACTCATTGTAGACCCTGATAGGGGGCTAAAGGCAAGGTTGCAATGCAGGAGGGACACCATCTGAGGTAAGAAAGAGGCAAACAGCCACCAAAGAAGGGGACAGAGAAAGATGAGGGAAAAATACACACACACACACACACACACACACACACACACACACACACACACACACCACACAGGTAGCCCAAGGCTTCAGCAATCCCTGAGCACCTGAACATCCCAACCCTTGAGAAGATGGCACTACCATCCTCAGACCAACTGTAGACAAAACTCAGAGCATCTCACATGTCTGGAATGGCTCATGACACAGCATACCATTTCCTACTGTATACATCGCTATGTAGAAAACTCAGCTACCTTATTTTTGGTTGTTGGTCATGAGGTTTGAACTTTGGGCTTATGTGCAGTCCCTCAGCTCTTCAGTTGAAGATGCACGCTCTACCACTGGAGCCACAGCGCCACTTCCGGTTTTCTGGTGGTTCACTGGAGATAAAGTCTCATAGATTTTCCTGCCCAAGCTGGCTTTGAAACTCGATCCTCAGATCTCAGCCTCATGAGTAACTATGATGACTGTTGTGAGCCACTGGCAACGCCTGGCTTCAGCCACCTTCTCAAACCCAGGGTAAACCCACTTTGTCAGGCCACAAACCACATGCAGTCCTTCCCTTCAGACTTTGACACCAGTATACAAAAACATTCTTCCATGGATGGGGAGAATATAATTGACACTAGCCTCCCATCCCTATTTCCATTCACCCACTCCCTGCTTAAGAAAGGCCACGACCTCTGGAGTTCTTGGTAAGGCAAAGCCCAGCATGCTGTAACTTCACCCTTGGGGAAAACTGGGGAGTTCCTAGAAATGTCTGTACCCTGGGGCCAGCACCTGGTCTCCCAACCACAGCAACCCCACTCCTTCACCATCTCTTGCAGGCAAGGGTGTCTTTCTTTCTTGTTTTTTTTTTTTTTGGTTAAGGGGCTTAAACTCAGGGCTTGGGTACTGTCCCTGATGATTTTTGCTCAAGGCCAGTGCTCTACCATTTGAGCCATGGTGCCACTTCTGGTTGGAGATTAGAGATGAGACTCTCCAGGGACTTTCCTGTCTGTGCTGGGGAAACAAGGTACTCTCCTGCATGTGTGGGGAAACAAGATACTCCTGAGTAGCCAGGATGACAGGCATGAGCCATCTGCGCATGGTTTATGGTGTCTCAGTCTTTAGAATTTCCAACTAGTCGTCCTCTAGACACTCCCACCTAGTCACTCCTCTAGATACCTTAGGGACAGCAAAGGTATGTTCGGAATCTGGGTAGGGCCATAAGCATTAAAGTGCCCTTTCCACATCACTGCCCCTCTCTAACCTCTCATCTGTCTCCTCTGGAAGGCCTAGTCATCTGGGTCAGATCAGACTCACTAGGACTTCTGGGGCCTGCCCTGTATCCCCATGCTCCACCCAACCGGTATCTTAGGATTTCTGGGGCCAGCTGCTCCATGTCCTGGTGGAATGAAGATGTTGGGAGAGTTGCTGATAACTGTGTCCAGGGGATGCCAGGGCAGAAGAAGTGTCCAGCTCCCCTCTGTCAAAGAAGGAGACACATAAAAATGGATGGATCTATTAAGAGCTACCGGGCATAGCCATCCACCTGTCACCAAGGACCCTTGGAGTGCTGTTTTATGTTGACAGTCCTGGGGCTTGACCTCAGGGTTCAGGTGTTGTACCCAAGCTTCTTTTGACCGAGGCCAGTATTCTTCCACCTGAGCCAAGGTGCCACTTCCAGCTTTTTCTGTGTATGTGAGACCTAGTAATTGAACACAGGGTTTCCTGTGTGCTAGGTGAGCCCACTACTGCTAAGACACAATCCCAACCCTGGATAGCTGTTCTTCTGTAACCCCTCGGGCATGTCTCAGGACAGTCTTGCACATCTATACCAAGTTTCTCAGCAGCAACTCTGGCTGGAAGTGAACATGCTCCTCTATGTTGTCCTTTATATACAGCATCTTTGCTCTGCGTGCTTCCTGTCAGATACTCCTTGTTAAGCAAGACCCCTTTTCAAGTTCTGCTTCTAAGAAGCCTGCTCCAATCACCCTGGCAGAGTGGGGTCTTCTCTGCTCTGCAGGCTGTTGGCCTTGTCACGCTCTCCCTTGCTGCTGGTTTGGGTTGAAAACACATGAAGGGGAAAGCCTGGATTCCAACACCCAATTTCTGAAGGCTCTGATACACTACCCAGGGATCGGTGCTGTATCACACTCCATGAGAGGGCACTCGAGGCCCAGCCAGTCTGGGAGCAACAAGATGGGTCCATTCTTTGTGTGGGCTTGAACTGAGGATCTGGGAGCTGCAACTGAGTTTTTGTGCTCAAGGCTGGTGCTTTACCACTTTAGCCACAGCTCCACTTCTGACTTTTTGGTGGTCCATGGAGAGAAGAGTCTCCCCAGATTTCCAGATTATGGCTGGATTCAATCTTTGATCCTCAGATGTCTGCCTCCCAGTAGCCAGGATGTCAGGTGAGAGCCTGAGCCAGAGGTGATGGGCACCAGAGCCTTTCTTTTGAGCTTCTGTTTATCTCATGTCAAGTAACACACCCTAGTTAAAATACTCAGTTACAGGGGATCAAGTTCCTCTCCTAGGTCGGTTAATCCAAGGAGAAGAAATGTCTTTGGAAAAGGCTAGTCTGAGTTGGCCTGGGTGAGTATGTGTGTGTGTTTGTGTGTGTGTGTCTGTGTGTGTGTAAGTTTCAGGAATATCTACCCTATCTCTCCGGTGCCTCATCCTCCCAGTGGTGAGTACATCCAGGATCCCCACCCCAAGGAAGGCGGGTAGGGGAGCGTACCTAAGGTCACATTGAGTGGAATGATCTGAATTCTATCCTGAAACTGAAACCTGGAAAGATAATGGAGAAAAGGAGAAGTTTAGAGGAACATCAAGAGAAGCTCATTACCTTTGGATACAAGTACCAGAGAGAAGACTGAATCCATCCTTTTTGGTAGTAAGGTAACAGATGCCCATTATTCATTTATTTCATTATTTTTTGAGTTCTAGGGCTCGGATTCAGGGCCTGAGTGTCATCCCTGAGCTTCTTTTACTCAATACTGAGGCTCTACCACTTAAGCCACAGCACCACATCTGGCTTTTTTTGTGTGTGTGTTGGGGGGTGGTTGTTGGTTTATGGGAGATAAGAATCTCACAGGCTCTTGCCTGAGCTGGCTTTGAGTCACGTCCATCAGACCTCAGACTCCCCAATAGCCAGGATGATGTGCGGGAACCACGGGAACCTGACCACCACCATCCATTTATAATCTCCTAGGGCCAGTGCTGGACCACCTCCACTGCACCCCCTTGTTGTGAGTGGGAAGCAGACATGGGTGGGTTTGATACTTCACCAGCCTACATACCTTTGAGCATTGTTCCAGGTCAGTCTGATGGCGGCTTCCTCGTCATACACAGCAATGACTTGGCTCTGTCACAAGAACAAATGTCCCCCAGGAGGTGTCAGTTCTGGGGTCTTTCCTTTTCACACCATCCCCACTCCCTGAAATGACACCCCAGCAAAGCAATATAGACATAGAGTGAATTCATTTTCTTATAACCAGGTTCTGGCCAGAAAGGTAGCAGTGGGGAATCCTGATCCAGACCAACCTGAGCATATATTTGAAAGACCCCAGACTCACTGGGACACTTTCTTCAACGGGAGGGTACCCCAGGAACCAAGACTCCAAACCAGCAGATGCAATAAGCAAGAGGAGTTTATTTGACGTTTGCGCAAACGGACTCTCTGTCCTAAGCAGACAGGGAGCCCCGAGCAGAGGTTACAGACATTTTTAAAGGCAAAAATCATAGAATCAGCATAAAATACTCTTTGTGATATAATTGGCTTATGGTTGGTCTATAATTGGTTGACATTTGACCCGGTTTATGGTCTGGCCAGGTGGTCATTGTCAAGGTTTGTCCCAGGGATGGCTTAATTAACTTGGAACTGAAGAACATGCACTTATCTATAACCGCTATTCTTGTTCTGGGTGGGCTGATATCCGAACATCTGGGCCGGCCAATACTTGAGTTACTGCCAATTATCTCCCAGGCTAAAGGGGGTCTAAATGCAAGCATATTTACAGAGGCAAAGTCAGCAGTTAGCAAGTTAATAATGGTGAAGTGAGGTTCCTAATTTTTAACTCTTCAATATTGAGACTCTATCTCAGAAATGCCCAAGACAGAAAGTTTTGGCTCACATGTTAGAAGACCTGACTGGCAAGTCTAAAGCCTTAAATTCAAACCCTAATATACCAAAAAGAATCAGAGGCCCCGGTGCCAGAGGCTCATGCCAGTAATCCTAGCTACTCAGGAGGCTGAGATCTGAAGATCACAGGTCAACATTTAAAATAGGGTTGGCCTCGCCCATCAGACATCATGATAAGACCCAAAGTCTGAACTATGAGAGTTCACTCCATATTAACAGGGCTCTCATCCTTACTAAGTTTTTGCCATGCTCTTTGTCCCCCTGGGGAGCCACCCACTGTGGGCCCCACCCCAAGGTCCTCCCAAGCTCCTTCTGCCACCTACCAGGCCCAAGGAAGTAGACAGCTCCAGGACACACAGATTCCTTGGTCTTATAATTTAACAGTGCTGAGTCCCCATCAAGCATCTCACCCTTCCAGGTCCCAAGACCTCAGCCACAAAGCCCATGTACCCCCCAAAGAAAGCATGCAGAAGTTACCAAAGGATCCATCGCTCCTTGTTACAGCCCACTTCTACACTCACTCACACACACACACACACACACACACACACACACACACACACACACACACACACACAACCTGCAGGGGAGGTTCATGTTTGTCTTCCTTGCTACTCAGGAGGCTGAGGTTTGAAGATCACGGTTCAAAGCCAGCCCATTCCGGAAAGACTGTGAGGCTCTTATCTACAGTGAGCCACCCAAAAGCCAGAGGTGGAGCTGTTGCTCAAGTGAAGTGTCAGAGCAGTAGCTTTGAGCACAGAAGCTCAGGAACAGCACCTAGACCCTGAGTTCAAGGCCCAGGTCCTCTAACTCCAAACACACACAGACACAGACACAGACACACAGACACACACAGACACACAGACGCACACACACACACACACACACACACACACACACACACACACACACAGCCCAAGGCTTCAGCAGTCCCTGAGAACAGAACCATGAACTGTATCCATTAAGATCACATCCTACCCTCAAGAAGGTGGCACTACCGACATCAGACCCACTATAGAAAAACCAGTAAGCCTCTCAAATATCTGGAATGTCTCATAGTCCAACATGGCAGTTCCTACTGTACACACTGCTATGCGGAAAACTTAGCCCCCTCTTTTTTTTAGTTGGTCGTGGAGTTTGAACTCTGGGCCATGGTGCTGTCCCTCAGCTCTTCAGCTGAAGGTGAGCACTATCCCACTTGGGCCACAGCACCAAATCCTGTTCTGTGGTGGTCCATTGGACATCAAGTCTCACAGACTTTTTTTCCCAAGCTGGCTTGGAACCATGGTCTTCACATCTCGGCCTTCTGAGTAGCTAGGATGACAGTTGTGAGCCACCAGCGGCTTCTGGCTTCAGCCACCTTCACATACCCAGAGGAAACCCATCCTCATCAGGCCACAAACTTCTTGCAACCCACTTCAGACTTTGTCATCCAGCATCCAAATCCATCCTTCAATAGAGAGAATACAGACAAAATAATCCCACCCCTGCACCCATTTGCCTACTCCCTGCCTGCCACAGGCCAAGTCCTCTTGAAGCTCTGGCTTCAAACTGGGGCAAACTTGGGGAGTTCTTAAAAATGTCTGTACAGTGAAGCCAGCACCTGGTCTCCCAACCACAGCACCCCCCCCCCCCACACACACCTCCACCATGCTTTGCAGGCAAAGATGTTTTGCTTTCTTGCTTTTTTTCAGTTGTGGGGTTTGAATTCTGGGCATAGGTCCCTTCCCTGAGCTCTTCAGCTCAAGGCAAGCACTCTAATACTTGAGCCACAGCACCACTTCCAGTTTTCTGGTGGTCCGTTGGAGATGAGTCTCAGGGTCTTTCTTGCCCATGATAGCTTTGAATCGTGATCCTCAGATCTCAGCTGCTGAGTACCTAGGATGACAGCCATGAGTTTCTGGCACCCGGCCAAAGATAATTTTTCAACCTTTTCATCCTATCCTCTTAGGAGACTGAGATCTGAGGACTACAGTTGGATTCTACCCTTGGCAGCAAAGTCCTTTAGAACTCTTTTTCTACAATTAAACGCCCACAAAAGTTGGAAGTGAAGCTTTGGCTCAAATGGTAGAGTGCTAGTTTTGAACATCAAAGACAAGGGATAAGACCCAGTCCCTAGTTTCAAGATTTTTCTAGCAAAGACCCACCCAAGAAAAGGAAGCAGGTTGGCACACGGGAGCTCAAAGTTCAAACATAATACTCAAGACTCCCAGAACATACCCCATCTGGCTCTGATTCTCTAGATTCTATGTCCTACATCATGGCAGTCTTAGATGGGACTGACCATGCACCAAGTTAGGGAATCACCCAGCTCCTGTACCATCTACTCCCTGATTTAATTCATTTATGACAATGCATTTTTCATATCATAACTAAAAATAATTTTGAGTCTCTCTGATTAGCAGACAAAAATATGTTATCATATAATAGAAAATGTAGGTAAAATTTCTTTTCCCTGTGTAATCTTTTATATATCTTATCAAAAACTTCTTTTTCCTTGCATAGTCTGTTTCTGGCATTTTGCCCTAATGTCTAATATTAAATTACAAAGGACATGCCGTATTCCTTAGTTCATTTTTCCTAAAGGTTATGCTTTGGAGTTGATTCTGACTTGTTTGATTATTCTAAATTAAATTTTCTCAACAACTTGAATAATTGTTTATATTACTCTTAAGCCATTTGAAATATCAAAAATAACCGGAAATTCACTTTGGCAATAAGTTGTGAATGGCAGCAATGCTTGTGGGTGGAATGAAGGACTTGAATTACCTAGAGTTCCTTAAAAATGGCACTGTTCTTTAAAAGGCCTAAGATTTAGTAAGCTTTTAAAGGGTAGTCTTCATATTTCATCTAAGAAGATAACAGTATGCTTTTCATCACATTCTTGCCTGCAAAGCACAAATATTATTTCCCTTGTACAGTACATGCCCAGCTGCTACTGTAGTGAAACCCACAAACAATTGCACAGCTGTGTTAGGTGCTCTGGATTTTGAAATTTTCTTCCAGTAGCCCTAGTGATTTGAGCCCAGATCCATGGGATAGGCACATAATCTACAATTACAAAGCACCACAATATACAAAGACCACGTGCAAAATGAGGTTCAATATTCTTCTTTGTTGTTCCCTTTTTGTCTTATTGATTGTCTTTTAAGGAGCTAGAGGCTGTTTATTTCTCATTATTATTGATGTAACTTAAATAAATTACCAGATTTTTTAAATAAAATAAAGAGATATAAAAAGACATATTCATCCATAAAATAAACATTTCAGTGATGTTTTTTATTCTAGTCCTATTTTCAGTTATCTTCATATAGTGTTGATATGAGTCAAGTATATGTGTAAATTGACACGTATTAAGCACACAGAACTCTTGAATCTTTGGGTTTGATTTTTATATAAACCACCTAGAAATGAAAATTATCACTTGCTTCCTGTCTTAAATAATCTACTTAAAACAAGTTGTATTGAATTTTTTCTCTTAAAATATTTTTTCCCAGTCCTGAGTTATATATATTATCTTAAAGTGTGAAAATACCCTACAGAGGGGTTACAATTACATGGGCAAGGAAATAAATACATTTCTTATCAAACATTTTTATCTCTTCCTTTTTTTCCTCTTCCCATCCCTTCCCATCTCCCCGTTGGTATAATTTGTGGAAGGGAAAAAATAAATTGTTTAAATAGGGATACAGACGGACCCATCGCAACAATGAGATGTACAAGAAGTTATGTCTAAAAACCATCTTTACTAGTTTTATTAATTTTATCAGTAGATCTCATAATCTATGGAATTGATTCATTGCAAAAGTATTTGATTTCTAATTTCCACTGGATTAATATTACATTTATTTACTTTTATTACACATGAAATAATGACATTCTTGTGGAAAAAACATCCCTGGTTTTCATTTTGGTTGCCAAAATGGAACTCTTAGACATTTTCAAAATTTAACTTTAAACCCGAACCTTCAAATTTCACTAGGACTTGAATTGTGTTACTTACAAATTTAATATTAAAATAAAAAGCATTATTAAATAGAAAGCAACATTGTAAGTTATCATACCTTAGTCCCTAAAATGACTTTATGATTAAAACAATTATATTTATATAACATGATATACATACTCAAACAAACGATGAGACATGGAAACAGAAGTCTCCTTTTTTGTTTTGTGTTTGTTGTTCTTTATAGTTTGTGATGATTCTGTCTTTATCTTATGTCTGGTATATTCATTGTACGTCTTCAGGAAGGTGAGGGGTGGGCAGAGAGCTTTAGGGAAAAGGGTGAAATATTGCAGCAGTGGATTTCATTGAACATTGATGAAAGTAAACTATTTTACAATTGGATAGGGACAGGAGGGAGGGACTAGGAGCAAGTGAGGGAACCAAAGATATTTCATAAAAGGAAATGTACTTATTACTTGACTCATGTAATTGTAATCCCTCTATAAATCACCATAATAATAACAACAGAGAAATTTTTTAAAGTCAGACAGAATATTGCTTCTTAGAGTTCTAGAAGTTTTTTGTTCACTGGTTTGAGCTGGTTGAGTCTATCTCTGAAAATAGCTACATTGACATTCATTGAGTGAATTTGTGAGTTACTAGTAGATAAAAGTCAATTATGATTGCTTGTATGTTTTTTTGAAACTCTGATTTATTTATTGCTTTAATCTAATTTGTAGTATTTCTGTCTACCGGTTTTTGGTTTGGCTTGTTCTTGTTTTTCAAGTACCTAGTGGTGCACCATTAGTGCTGAATCAAGATTGTTCTAATTTATTGCTGTACGTACTCAAAGCTATAAATTTTCTTCTGAGTATTGCCTGTGTTGTTGTATCCCAGAGGAGGTAGTATTTTGTGTGTTCACTTCCACTGAATTCCATAAACGTTGGAACTTCCCTCCATATCTCTTCAGTGACTCACTGATGATTTAGCAATGTGTTACTCAGTCTCTGTGAGTTTCAGAATTTTCTGTGATGCCTTTTGATGTCAATATCTAATTTGGTCCCAACATAGTCTGACAGGGTGCAAGGAGTAATTTCATTTTTATTTTTGAATTTTCACAGATTTTCCTTGTGATTGAAGATATATATTTTGGAGAACATTTGATGGGCTCCTGAAAGAGATATATATTTTGATGCTGCTAGGTGAAAAATTCTGTATATATATACTAGTTATAAACTAGGAATATATTGTCATTACAGTTACTTAGCTCTGAAGATTTTTTTTGCTAAGTTTTTACCTGGCTGGCCTATCCAGAGGTAAGAATGATGTGCTCAAACAACCAACAATGTGTTTGGATGTATGCATATGTTTAACTTAAGTGGCATTTGTCTGATGAACTTGGGAGCTCTAGGATTCAGGGCATTGATATTTAGAATTGTTATATCCCCGTGATGGAGAGCTTTCTTTGTCAATATTTAATACCGTTTTTTTGTCTCTTTTTACTTTCATACCAATTTTGATTTAAAGCCTATTTTATCTAATATTTTTATACCTACTCTAGCCTGTTTATGAAGTCCATTTTTAATTTGTGAACCCTAAGATATGTATTCAAATGTTTTTTTCATGCAATTGTTTCCAACATATTTATAAGATTATTTCCTAGTTGCTTTGTATGTCCCTCCCCAACGGTATAACCCCTGCTTTCACTTTATTTGATGTTGATATAATTTGTGGAGTGGAAGGGAAAAAACAGATCATTTAAGTAGGGATACAGGTGGACCCATTGCAACAATGAGATGTACAAGTCGATTTGTCGAAAACGAACTTTACAACTTTGGTGAGGAGGGGAGGGAGGGAGGTGGATTCAGTGAGCGGGGAGGATGGGAAGGGATGGGAAGGGGAAACAAAGGAGGAGGCGAAAATGCTTGATAATAAGTGTACTCATATCTTGCCCATGTAATTGTATCACCTCTTTAAAGTATTTTCAAATAAAAAAAGATGATGTACAGAAGGGTTACAATTACATAATCAGATATTGGACACTCTTTTGAACAGTCTCACCTCTTCCCTGATGTTCTCCCAGATTTACCCTTTCAACCTCCCTCTCCCATAAGTTGTATAGTTCATTTTTCAATGTAGTGTTTATTGAGTAGCACTGCTACATTTGTTCACCCTTTGCCCCACCATTTCTGTGTTTCCCCTTGCCCTTTCCAAACTTACATATAAGACCAAAGGAACAAAAATCAAAACAGCAACAGAAGATAGGAGGAAAAAGCAAAATAATAAAACTCTCATTATCATTTCTTGGATATAATTTTGCTGAATATTATTTTATATGATAATACTCATATAGCTATTGAGCCTTTGTGATCTTCTCCAAAGGACTTCCTCCTTTGATCTCACTGTATAAATTTTTGGAATCACATATAATTTATCTTGTCCAAGTCTAATGTTTTCTCTTTTACCATCCAAGTGTGTTTACTTGTAGAATTATAGGCACATTCTAATACAACAAATGAGGGAAATCAGGCAACCTACATACACACACACACACACATATATATACATACATACATACATACATATGTACATATGTACATATATATACAAGACATATATAGAATTTTATTGATCCCTATAAATAAGTATATATGTATGTATATATACACATATATACATATATATAAATAATCAAATTCCATTATTCCATCATAAAGAATAATACTGCACCATTCTTAAGGAAAATGAAATACTTAGAAATAATAATATTCAGTGAAATTAACTGCACTCAGAGAAACCTCGGTTGCATGATTTTCTTCATTTGTGGTAGATAGAAGGTTCTTATAAATGTAAAATTGTTTTTTAATTAATTAATTAATTAATTAATTTTATTGTGAAAATACCATACAGAGGACTTACAATTATATGGGAAAGATAACGAGTTCATTTTTTATCAAGCATTGTTGCCTTCTCTTTGTTTCCCCTTCCCATCCCTTCCCATACAATCCCCACCTCTCCCCACCTGATCCTCCCCCCTCCACCAAAGTTGTAAAGTTGTTTTTCGACATAACGACTTGTACATCTCATTGTTGCAATGGGTCCACCTGTATCCCTAGTTAAATGATTTGTTTTTACCCTTCCCCTCCACAAATTATACCAACATCAAATGCAGTGAAAGCGGGGGTTATACTGTGGGGGTTAAACATACTGGATGGTATACAAACAGGTACAAATGAATTATCTCAAGTATCAGTGTCTATGGAGAGTGAAAATACTATTATTATTCTCTTAAAAGGGAGGTGAAGGGTAAACAAAGGAGGAGGATGCAATGCTTGGTAAGAAATGTATGCATTATCCTGCCCATGTAATTGTAACCCCTCTGTACAGTATGTTCTCAAATAAAATAAAATAAAATTTTAAAAAAAAAAAAAAAAAAAAAGATGCAATAAATGAAAAAAAAAAAAAAAAAAAAAAAAAAAAAAGATTGAGTCAAAGCCCCACAAAATAAATACCAGTAAATGTGTACTGCAAGAGAGGACAATGGGGGGCAATATGAGAGGGGTAGTAAATTGAAAGGGAAAAGGATAGAATACAGGCATTAAACTATTACATACTTCCCAGAATTGAAATATACAAAGCAAGGGGTAGTGTGAAATGGGAGTGAAGATGTTGAAGTGGTAACACAATTCCAGGTACATTGTACACATAAACTGCTTTGTTAAATGGCAAGTAATTGCATAACATTATATTGAGATAGGTAAAGACTCGGGTTGATTGGGACGAGTGGATGAGGATATTGAAAGGGGTGACATTGACCAAGATGCACTGCATCCATAAACTGTTTCAGTGAATGGCAACTCCTTTGTACAACTACTTAGAGATATTAAAATATTCAAAAAATTAATTATGATAGTTGAATAGAGAGTTGCACATCAATTCAATTCCCATTTAAAAATACTTTTAACCTGGAGTTTTGGAGAATAAAATTCAAATTATAAAACATTATGAATCTTTTTTTCTGAAAATTTGAAATTTAAATCAAAACTACTTTGCTTTTTGTCAACCATTGGGCTGTTATTAGAGAATACTTCAAAGTAAGTGGCTTAAAAACATCAGGAGTATATTACTCATACTCTAGGAGCTTGAACATTGATTATAAAAATGGTTATTCAAATCAATTCCTTGTCTTATGGGGGTCTACTTTCTAGTTCATTATACTTTATTTGCTGGATGTTCACATGGCAGAGTAGTTATATTGGGCCTCTTTTATCAGGATCATTATTTCAGGGTCATCTCTGAAAGGGTGATTCCAATGTCACCAGACAGGGGAATACAATTACAAAATGTGTATTTGGGAGGAGTTACATCGTCCAATATATTGTTCAACTTTTGCTTTAACTCAGTGTAGTTTATCATTTTGATATTATTTCATAGAAAATAATAACTTAAGGACAAACCTATAACAAGTAAAGTATGTGAATGATTCTTCTTACAATGGGAATAATTATAGTGATTGCAAAGCGAAGTATGATTGTTTTGTGGCTCTTGAACTACATCAAGGGTAATCATGTAAACATGGTGTGACCTTTCTAAGGCCGTTCTGATGTATTTGAACAATCTCCATTGAGTTAATTGCTTTCAGAAATACAGATCTCCTTTGATTTTAATAAGGTCTGCTATGAGGACTCCCACAGACACCAAAATTAGAGGATGCTAATTTCTCTGATAAAATACATAATTGTTATAATTAATATAACATGAGGATTGTAATATTATTAGCATTATAAATACTAGTGTTCACATTATATAATACATTTACATCCTTTGGTTGCATCAATTTTTAGAATATTTATATCTAAATTTATATTGTTTGTAAATAGTTATTTGATGATGTATAGAAAATGAGAAAAAGGTTTGTGTACATATTTACTACAGATGAAAAACATATTCACTTGGTTATTTCTGATCCTTCATTTGTTAGTTTCATTCATGCATAGAGAACAGGCAGAGAAGTGACAATTACAAACTTGCATTTACTAAAGGGTTAACTTACATGAAATTTATGTTCGGCTAAATAGCAGATTTTATAAATTAAATTGTTTTTGTCCCTTCCTTCCTTCATTCATTTTTTCTTTCCTTCCTTCCTTCCTTTCTTTCTTCTTTCCTTTCTCCCTCCTTCCCTCCATCCCTACCTCTCTCTTTCTCCCTCTTCTTTCTTTCTCTCTCTTCTTTCTTTCTCTCTCTTCTTTCTTTCTCTCTCTCTCTTCTTTCTTTCTTTCTTCCATTCTTCCTTTCTTTCGTTTACTCAGAATACTTCTTAAGACTATAGAAGAAATACCAAATGTTGTACTCCAAGGTGTTATGAAGAATTATGACTATTAACTAGATTAACATTAATTTTAATAACCTATGCTATATCTTAAAACAAATTTTACTAAAAACCACTTCACAAAAGTTGCAGTATATATAACAAATATTACTTTTCGTGATATTGTTTATTTCTTCAAACTAAAATAAGAATTTAGACATAATATTGTACGTGTCTCTCTGTGTATGTGTGTGTGTGTGTGTGTGTGTGTGTGTGTGTGTGTGTTTTGCTCTTGTAATTTGAACTAAAGGCCTATCCCTTAGTTTTATTCACTCAAGGATAGTGTCCTAACATTTGATCCACAACTCCACTTCTGGCTTTCTCTCTCTCTCTCTCTCTCTCTCTCTCTCTCTCTCTCTCTCTCTCTCTCTCTCTCTCTGTGTGTGTGATTGAGATGTGTCTCACAAAATTTCTTGCCAAGGCTGGATTTTAACCCCAGCTTCCAGAGTACCCAGGATGAGAAGCTTTTAGATATAATATATCTAAAAATAAAACAAATTTCTTATTTGAATTCCAGAGGTCAATTTAACAAATTAACATTTAGATATTTATTTAGTTATTAAATCTGAACCTGCACTGTGGAAAAATACTTTTCATTTTTATGAAAAAATATACACTCGAAGGTTTAAATGACAGAATCTTTGGACAAATTGAAATACTTTATTGTTCAAAAGCTACAAAAGGAACATTAATCAAATGTCTCATGTAAGGTAAAATCAATAGGCTCTGTCAGGCTGAATGAAGCAATTTGTCATTAACATTAAATTTTATCTATTGTGGCTACATGATTTTCTGTTCTTTTTACCCTGAAATTTTTTGACATAAAAATGTAGATTCATATAATTCTTGAGTATGCAGAAATCTTAGGTACTGGTCATGTATTTCTGAGGTTCAAGTACCAAGTCATTTCAGAGGTTAATTTCATGTATTTTATGTCAACACTGATTTTTAGAAATTGAATCAATCTAAATATGAGATAACTAAAGCAAGATATTACATGACTTATCCAATTATTCCTATAGTTCTGAATATAACTTATTGTTGAATAGCAGGAAAATCATATTATACCTACTCTCTATATAAGTGATAGTATTCATTTTTCTTCAACTTGAAAGAATGAACCTCACTATAGATGAAAAAAAACTTGAATAAAAATGCCATAAAATTATGAATAATTCAAGTCATTATGAGTTAGATGTAATAGTCATTTTTGAAGATAAAAAATGAAATATCTTGACGCTTCCTTATCTGTTAAATAAAATGTATTTGCACTCAAAATATTTCATTGGTCTCTCCAGCAATTGTATAACCTAACCAACTCCAAGCCAAATATCTCCTCTGATTAATTCAAGTAAATATTTAGGAACAGAAGTTATCACAATTGTACAGAAATATCTACCCACCACTCTAGAAATTAAATGTGAAATCATAAAGGATTGAGATTAATAATTAGTTTTCACTATGCTGCCATAAAGAGGTGGTGAACATTTTCAAGTCGACACAGTTGTAGAGATTTAGTAACTGAGGACTTGTGATCAATGAGGAAAATAAAATCAAAGTCCTTTCCTCCTCTTCCTTCTTTTTCTTCTCTGTCTCCTTCTCCCTTTCCTTCTTCCTCTACCTCTCCTCCTCCTCTTTTTTCTCCCTCTCCCACTCGTATTCCTCCTCTTCTTTACTTCCTCGCTTCCATAAATTCACATACTCCATCGCATGTTCCTGATATGGGGTACTGTGCCACCACCCACCCAAAGCACTGAGGATAAGAAACATAAACTGAAATGTATAAAATCAGAAGCCAAGATTAATCTGTCTTCCTTTTAGGTTGGTTTTATAAAATATTTTGTCATATTAATAGGAGACTGACATAGCATGCTCTCATTTATTATAAGGGATAAGATTTACTGGAAAAAAATCTGACCAACATCGCCGTAATGAAACGATTGCTTAAATTAATATGAAGGTAGGGCAAATCAACTTTAAAATATCACATGTACTTCAACAAGAGGCAAAATTTTACTTTGCTCCTGTAAACAACCTTTGAATTCTATCTATATTTTGTCCCTAAAATGACTTGTATTTTATTCTAATCATATTTTTAATTAACTTTAAGTACGAGATTGGGGGTTGCTGTTTGATCATGCAGTTTATAAATAGTGTTTAGTGAGTTATTTTGTTTTTCTTTTTTCTCTCATGAGTTTTGAACTCTGGGTCTGGACGCTGCCCCTAAGCTCTTTTGGATGAACACTAGAACTCTATTACTGGAGGAATAGTAGCACTTTCAGATTTTTCTGAGATTTAACTGGAGATAAGAATCTCACAGACTTTCCTGCCTGGGATGGCTTCAAACCTCAATCCTCACCCTCCTGAGTATTTAGGATTACAGGCATGAAGCACTAGTGCCTGTCTTAATACAATGCTTCCTTTTTTTTTTTTTTTTTGGCCAGTCCTGGGTCTTGAACTTAGAGTCTTGACAATGGGCAATGTCCTTGAGATTCTTTTCCTCAGGCTAGCACTCTACAACTTGTATCACAGTGCCAATTCCAGAATTTTTTGTTTATGTAGTACTGAGGAATAAAACCGAGGGCTTCACACTACTACTAAGTCTACCACTAAGCCACATTCCCAGCCCAGTACAATGTATCTTGATCATCATTTTCCCTCATTCTTCTCAATCCTAACTCATCCCTCAATTTGCATAATTTTGTAGAATATTCACTGACTCACAATATCATATATAGTCACTTAGAGGATATGCAACAGATCATATTTTATTGATTCATCAACGTACGAAACTTATGCATTACAGAATTCTGTGATTTTAATTTCTAAAATATCACTAAGATTCACCCACTACTATTCTAAAATTTTCCTAAGGTTAATGCAAATGCAAACTGTAATTCTTCGATAAAGTACAATGATTCATAGAAAGTTAGATATGGACTATGAACATCACCTTGAGTTCTAGAACATTTTATCATCACAACCCTCTCAAAATACTCCAATACTTATTAGTAGTTACTTCCTGTCATCATTTCAACCTACCACCCATTGACCAATCATTACTTCATAGTCTACCACTACAGATGTGCCAATTTTAAAAAGCTAATTCAATTAGAAAATGAAGTTTATTTTATCCATTTCTCCCATATAATATTAGTGTTTCCCAAGTAAATTCATGTAAATTTTTCTCAAGGATAGACAATATTGTTTTGTATGCATGTGTATAATTGTATAACGTCCTCAATGGGCATTTCAATATTTTATTTTATATTGTTGTAAAAGGTTTTGCTATGTATATTCTTGTACATGTGTCTCATTGGGCATGTGTTGAAATCTGTTTTGTATATAAAATTATGATTCAAAATGCTGGATAATAGAGCAACTATATGTATAATATCTTAAAGATTGTCAGTATGTTTAAAAACTGACTATATCATTTTAAGTGCTAAACACCAATGTATAAGGATTCAAATCTCTACATAGTGGTTGTGCAAACCGATCTTGTTGTATCTTTTCTTTATTGTGAAAAAACTGTACAGAGGGGTTACAATTACATGGGCAAGATAATGAGTGCATTTCTTATCAAGCATTGTAGCCTCCTCCTTTGTTTTCCCTTCCTATCCCTTCCAAGCCTTCCTCCCCCCAACCAAACCTCCCCCCACACCTCCACCAAAGTTGTAAAGTTCATTTTCGACATGACAACTTGTACTTCTCATTGTTGCAACAGGTCCACCTGTATCCTTATTTAAACGACTTGTTTTTCCCCTTCCCCTCCACAAATTATACCGACATCAAATACAGTGAAAGCAGGGGTTATACTGTCGGGGAGGGACATACAAAGCAACAAAGAAATAATCATATAAATGCATTAGAAACAAATGCATGAAAGGAAAAAAACATTTAAATACATATCTTAGGGTTCATTTTCCTAACATCATCTTATCTGACCTTTTCTGCTGGACTCATACATATACTAACTTTTGCAATTGAGGGAAACCATGGGATATATGTTTCTTTGGGCCTGGCTTACTTCACTTAATATAATTTTTTCCAAGTATTTCCATTTCCTAACAAATGGGGCAATGGCATTCTTTCTGATGGAGGCATAGAATTCCATTGTGTACCTATACCACATTTTCTTGATCCATTCATCTACTGAGGGGCATCTGGGTTGGTTCCATATCTTAGCTATAGTAAATAATACTGCAATAAACATAGTTGTGCTGGTAGCTTTAGTGTGGTCTTGTTTGTGAACATTTGGGTAAATGCCCAAAAGTGGGATTGCTGGGTCATAGGGGAGCTCTATGTGGAGTCTTTTGAGGAACCTCCATACTACTTTCCAAAGTGGTTGAACAAGTTTACACTCCCAACAACAATGAAGTAAGGTTCCCTTCTGTCCACATCCCCTCCAGCATCTATTGTTATTAGTTTTCTTGATTTTTGCCATTCTAACTGGGGTGAGGTGGTATCTTAATATTGTTTTGATTTACATTTCTTTTATTGCTACGGAGGTTGAGCATTTCTTTATGTGTCTATTGGCCATCCTTCTTTCTTCGGCAGAGAAGTTTCTCTTTAAGTCTTTAGCCCACTTATTTATTGGGTAGTTGTTTCTTTGAGGATTTGTTTATTTCCACTAATCTCTATATGTATGCAATGTCTAGGTATGTTATGATCTTTCCATATGTTATGTGGTTGTTGATATATTATTACAGAGATATGTATTTGGACTTTTTGATAACTTAGTCAGGAAGGTAATGTTTTTCATTGGCATTAATATGCTCTTAATATATTTCTGATTCAAGTCTCTTTAAATAAGCGTTTATGTATGCATACTATGTGTACGTATGCATATATTCATACTTACATGTGTATATATACAAATAACTATATATGTATACACATAAATGAATATACAGATGTATACATACATGTATATAGACATATATGTATATTAATATTTTCATTTGTCCGTAAGCTATCATTTTACTTTATTTGCCAAACATGTCCTTTATTGACTTTAGCATTAAGCCGTCTTAAATATAGGCTCAAGTCTAAAATTTTAGTATTATCTTAGACACCAATGGCATTCTATTCTAATAAGCCATGAGCCCACCGACTGTTGACTAAATTTCTTAGTTTGTTTACACAATTATTATAATTATGTATTTTCTCATCTATCATTGTTTCATTTCACTACAGAATCTGTATTTATCCTTTATGTCATATTTGAGTACCAATGCCTTTGGACGATATTTATTAATTGGTGTATATTAATTTTACGAAGAAATCGTATTGAAATATTTTGCACACTCACATATTTATCAAGGGCCTGATTAACCTGTTTCTGTCTTTCTCCATTCCCATAGCCCTTTATTTTTCAATGGTTTTCTGTGAATATATTTGTGTTATCTCCACACATAGTCAAAATGTATTTCAGTTTTGTTCACCCACCATCATTGAAAATTATACCATGCTGAATATAAAGACTAAATTCTATATAAATAGAGACATACAATTTTTATGGATTGGAGGATGCATATTGTCTCCTGCTTCCTCCCCCCTCTCCCTTTTTTTTGGGTCATTCTTGGGGCTTAAAATCTGGGCCTGGGTAATGTGCCTCAGCTCTTCACCTCAAAGTGAGTGCTCTACCCCTTGAGCAACTTTGCCACTTCTAGATTTCTCGTGGTTAATTGGCTATAAGGGTCTCACAGACCTTCCCATTCCAGCTGGATTTGAACCACAATCCTCAGATCTCAGCCTCCTATGCAGTAAGGATTATAAGCATGAGCCATCAGCACCCAGCTTCACAATTTTATTTATAAGTTTTTGACAATTTCTTAAAACACCTGACCAACATTCTTTGATTCATTGACAAAGGAATATAAACTGGAATATATTTCTCTGTCCAATATTAAAGCTGTTAGTGTAAAATTGTCATATTTGTAGAGGAAAGATTATATAGCTCAATGGGTATCTAGGGCACCAGATTAGAGCCACATAAATATTATCAAGGAATATTTTATAAAAGTGTAAAACCAATCTCTTGTGGAATGACATTCTCTTTAATAGTGGTGATAGATTAGAGAGTATTAGGGAGAATTAAAAAGTGAATGCTGACTTAAATATAACAATTTTTTCAAATATTATCTTAAACCAGGTTTTGAAGGTGGCATATAAAACAAAAAAGTGATGTAAATATAAATAAAGGAAGATGTCTTGACAATTTTGGAGATGAAGCATACTTAAATATGGCATTAAAATTATAGGAAAGGAAAACTTGATATAGTGAAACTCAATAAAAGTTTAAAATAATTTAGTCTGTAAAATCTCATATACAAGTAGTGAATAGAAGTTTGGAGCCGGTGGCTCATGTATCACATCCTAGCTACTTGGAAGGCTGTGATTTGAGTATTGCTGTTTGAAGGCAGCCCACAAAATAAAGTTCCTGAGAATCTTATCTCTGCTTAATCAGTAAAAAATGTAGAACTGAGGCATGACTCAAATGGTAAATTGTTAACAAAATGCAACAAATCTCAGGGGCCCTGAGTTCAATCCCCAGGACCATACATACATGTAAAAAAGTAATAGTAATAATACTAATAGTGATGATGATGATGATGATAATGATGATGATGATGAAACGTGCCCATAGTAAGGATAAAATAATTACAAATCCTGTACCTGAAGACTGCCTCAAATCTAGAGTCTACATAGAACTCTCAAAACCTAATGTTAAAAAAATCAATTAGACAACATCAAAATACCTCTTGTGAAAAATAAGCACAAGAAAATAATCATTGGTAATCAAATGAATGCACATTAAAACTAACATGACATCATAAAACATGTATGAGAATTACTTCACATAATACAATAATGTCCATACTAAATGCGATCAAGAAACAGAGAAACTGGATGTTGGCAGGAATGTCAAATGGGAAAGCTACTTTTGAAAACATTTTGTCAGTTTCCTAGAATATGAAATATGCAACCACCCACAGTATAGCACAGGAATTGAGCTCTTCAGTCTTCGTCTCATGGAAATAATATGTTACATTCACCCAATGGCCAAAACACAGAGGTTTATAGCAGCATAATTTCCTCTAGTCAAAGAAATGGAAATCAGTTCAGGGTTTCTTTAGGTGATTTGAAACGAATTATGCTACATTCTATAATGACAGAACCAAAGGCAACTCGTGGGAATACAATACAATATGAAGGCATACAACAACTGGCAATAATCTACCATAGATTTGATGGCAATCTTAAAAGCGTATTTATTGCATGATCTAGATGTCGGAGCAAAAAAAATGTGTTGGTTTCCAGTATGAAACAGGTTTTGGATGGGACAAAGAGAAGTAGTGGGTTTAATTATAAAAGGGAAACATGGGACAGACACATTTTTGGTAAAGAAACGTATCTGTAAATATGATATATTAATATAGAGTTGATAAAATTATATTGGACTTAATATTGCACAAAATAATTAAAACAACTGAAATTTGCATAAGGTACTTGTGAAATATTAATATTCGACTTACCATATCATACCTATAAATATTTAAAGAAATGGGAAAATATTCAAGGGATTTCTCTGTGTTCTTATTATAACATCATAAAGAATCATACTAACCTCAATAGAATGTAAAGATATACAGAAAATAGAAGTCAATATTGAATATTTACATTGAAAAATATTCTGAGTCCAAACTTGGAATGAAATGTACCTTGCTAATTAGAAGGCAGAACTTTAGAACACTGAAATCCAGGGCCAGTTCTGACAAAAAAAATCGTGAGAAACTACAAAAACAAAGAAAGCTAGATATAGTGTAATTTCCCTGTTATCTCACATTTGTGGAAGCCATAGGAAAGAGATTATTGCTCAAGAGAGGCTTGGCTAAAAAGTAAGACCTCATCTGAAAAATAATCTAAAGTGGTCAGAGCCTTAGCAACTTCAAGCACCAGTAGTGCCAAAGGAAAAAAAGAGAAGAAGAAGACAGAAAACTAAAGGAAAGGATAGAAAAGGAAAACTATTTCCTTTTTATTCTTGTAGTTTCATGTCATTGAATACAGGAATTGAGAGTAATTTGCATACTGATTTAGGATTTAGGCCTCTCTAACATGAAAGGATTTATTTCTAGTAATTATTTTATTATTACCATTTATTAAGTTATTATGCGTTCTTAGAGACTGAACACCTGGTTTTGTACATATTACTATAGTCCTCCAACTGAGCTCTACCCCAGCTATCTTGTATAACTTAGAATTTTGCTTTGAGATAAGAGGGAAATCGGCTATTTTATGACATCTATTAAAATTATATACAGATATATGTATTTCACATGCATGATTGATTCTTAGTGTTCGTTGCAATATGGTCATATGCACATAGTTATTGAGTCATTGTGATCCTCTCCTCAGAATAGCTTCCCTTGTTTTCACCATGTGAATGCTTAGAGTGCTGTTAGTTAATCATGTCCAAGTATAATTATTTGTCTTTTACTACCTACTGGATTAACTTGTAGATTTATGGACATATTCTAGTTATTACAAACGTGGAAAACAATGCAACATATATTTAATTGGATCTGTCTTATTTCAATAAATATCATTTTTCCAGTCTCCCTTTATCCTCAGGAATGCGGTAGTGCCATTCTTTCCAATAAAAGCACAGAATTCCATCAATATAACAGAATTGAAGACCCAGAAATGAATCCACTCCTACAGGCACATAATCTTTGATAAAAGAGACAGAAACACAGGATGGAAGAAAGACAGCCTCTTCAAAAAATTGTGCTGGTAGAATTGGCTGTACACAGAAAACTGAAGTTAGATCCTTATATATCGCCTTGCACCAGAATCGATTCCAAATTGATCAAAGACCTCAATGTAAGTCCAGATACCTTTAAAAATGTTACAGGAAGGGTTAGGGGAAACATGAGGCCCCTTGGCATAGGTCAAAACTTCCAAAGATCACGAAGCACAACAAATCAAAGTCTGGGTAAATGGGATTACATCAAACCAAATCAATCATTTGTCACATTCAAAGGCCATGGAGAAAAAAACTGATAGTGTAGCACAGATTTATTAGGGAGCAAACCTACAGATGAGAGCATCAGCCAATGCTAAACATTTAATCCCTTTTCTAACTAGGTTATGTATAGTGGGTTTACATGAATATAAGAGTTTTCTGTGGGGATTAGAAAGAAAACAACTAATGCTAAGACATAGATAGCATGTGAAATGAGTTGTAGCTTGAGAAAGGGAGGGATTAAAGCAGTGGGGTCTAGTTCAAAGACTTGGTTTGGTGCTAGCTAAGTAAGGCAAGGGAAGGGGGGTAAACCAGGAGTGGTTATAAACAAAAGCTCTGGTTTGAAGCCTCAAAATAAGACCCTTGTCTATGTGAATCAAACAGTCTCTAACATGAGGTTTTATTTAAATTAACAAGAAGGAGTTTAAATTTTTGCAGAGTGGGATGGTGCATATTCACAGGCAATGTCTGCTATGTCAGGTTATACAATCTACTCTTTCACATGCTACCCAAAAGCCAGGTTTCAACACAAATTAGTACAAAGAGATTGTACAAATGAGACTGTTATTTTTCCCTCTCATGAATTTCAACATTTCTCATGATCTTTTCTACTATTTTGTCTTCATTATTGATGTTCATAGTACTTTTTATTGTTGTCTTCTGTGTATATGCCATTTTTATGGCTTGAACTCAATGTTTAATGGTCGCCATTGTATTTTTTTGCTCATAGGTGATGACACTATTCCTTGAGCCACATCCTCACCTTCTCCTTTTTGCTGGATAATTGGAGATAAATTTTCACATTTTTGTCTGTTTGCACTGACATTGAACTAAAATCTTCAGGTCTTAGCCTCCTGAGTTTCTAGGATTTTACACAAGAGCCGCTAACACCAATCTTTGCCTTACTGTTATTTTAATTATGTGGTAGAAGAAAGTGAAAGTATATTTGTGTTAAGTGTGCAATTTTCAAATACAAGTTTGAATCAACTTGTTATAATGTAACTGTTACCAATTTTAACAGTTAAATCAATGAATATTACACATTCTCA
This sequence comes from Dipodomys spectabilis, assembly GCF_019054845.1. Classification (NCBI taxonomy): domain Eukaryota; kingdom Metazoa; phylum Chordata; class Mammalia; order Rodentia; family Heteromyidae; genus Dipodomys; species Dipodomys spectabilis. The sequence continues at coordinate 3,217,449 of NW_024870782.1, read as the reverse complement.
CAGAAATATAATTGAAAACAAAAGGCATAATTGTTTTCCTAAAACAAGTAATGGAACCATGAATTTCTTTCACTTTACAATTCATACTTTATATAACTTTAATTAGCAGACTTCCATGACTAAAAGTTAATATATTAATTGTATACCATAAGAAGCAACGTGATTATAGTTAAGAATAGATATTTCATCATAGCCAAAAGACAATGTTTTGAGCAGTCTCACTAAAGAGAAATGTCTCAGAAACTATTGGATATGATATAGCTTGATCATTACACAAGATATAAATGAATGGGATTACAACTCCATACTTCATAAATGTGTAAAAATAATTCTGAAGTAGGTGCCAGTGGTTCATACTTGTAATCCTAGCTACTAAGGATTCGGAGAGCTGAGAGTCATGGTTCAAAACCAGCCTAGGCAGGAAAGTCCATGAGGCTCTTATCTCCAATGAGCCAATAAAAAACTGGCAGTGGCTCAAGTGGTAGAGCACTAGCTTTGAGCTGAAAAGTTGAGAGAAAGTGTCCAGACCCAGATTTCAAACCCCATAACCTCCAAAAATAATAATAAACAGGTAAAAATAAATATTTTTACATAAATGTTAAAATATATATTCTAAAACTCTTTAAATCTTCACTAGATATAATAGTTTACATAAATGTAGGGAAGTGTTTTGTGGCCTTAGTTGTCATTGAATCAATTTTGTAAATCACACATTTCTCACTCAATTCATATGTATGTTTATATAGTTATATGTCATAAGTATAATTCACTGATAAGTGATAGCCAGTGCTGTTTATGGAATCTCTCTTGACTTTCTAACATTAACCCTTCTACCCTAAAATTTATATGCCCTCCAATCTTGCCAGAGGTTTCATTTACAGTAAAGTTACTCATCTCATTGAAGCAGAAAAGTATAAGCCATCATCATTGTTTGGAACAACTGTCACATTTACATGCATTTCACTTAGTTTAAGAACCATACCAGTAATAGCAAAATGTCTTCTGAGCTATTCAATCTCTTAAGTGATGAAAATCTTTAATTATACACCTATTTTTTGACTAAAATCCTATTCCTTAGAAAGATCTTTTTGTGAAACTCTCTGTTCCTGATTAGAGGCTGGAACAAAGGCAATAATGAAAATAGCCAAGGAAAATACTTGAAAACATTTTAAAAAGCAATAACAGACACTCTTGTTTTCACTGGTTTAAATTTCTGAAATTTAAATTTCAATTAGCAGTGTAGAAGGGAACAGAAAACTTTGTTTGAAGACAGCTTGACTTTGAACAATTCAAAATAAGCATAATGGATTCATCTTGTTTTTCTGTGTAGTTGCCAAAATAATAGAGAGCAACGCCCAAAGGCAGGAAAACACCTGAGCCAAAGCAATAAACTTTTGTCTATAAAATAATTGTGAGGGTCTGACTCTTTCAAAATCAGGCTTGCAAAGACGAAAAGTGTATTTGCTTTAGTGTGAACAATAAAAAAATAAAAATCCTTTATTAATGTTTTACATATCTTGACTAGGATTTCTCTTGTTGGAGAAGAGGAAAGGTATGAAAAAGATCAGGATTGTTTGACTATTCCCAAAGATCATTCTTATTTATTAGCTATAGCAACACAAGTAGACTTGGTTTCTCTTAGCATCATTCTTTTTTACATTTAGAAGCATTATTTGTTGCTGGGTTATAAGCTGCAAGCCCTTAAGTATTAATAATGAGTCATTTCCTATGAGAGGAAAGTTGCTGTGTAAACAAACCTAAAATATCAAAGACAGAATAGTGGAAACTATTTTCTAGCTATATCACAATCTGTAGGTGTAGATTTTGTTTCCCATTGTTCCAAGGGACCCATTTTTGTTATCTTCTTTTTCACCATCTAGTGATCTTATAACATCCTATACCATTCTGGGATTGTTGTATCTTTATTGGATTCTCTAATTTCTGTTGGAAAGTTAGGAAGGATAGAAAATTGAGTTTCTGTTTCTGTTTTACTTTATTTTTCATTACTTTAGAACCTATAACTCAAAATGACATAAATTATCTTTATAATATTAGGAGACAGATTTCATTTCCATATTCTTACCTTAGCTTTCTACATAACTGTAGTAATTAGTGATCCCCAAATGTGAAAATAAAGATAGGGAGCTCCTTACTTAGATATTATTTAGAATTTCAAGACTTCATTAATGCAAGGCCTTTAGTAGTATGTACATCATACATGGATACAAAGCCAGTGGCAACTTTTTCTTATTCTCAGAAACTAGGACATGTGGTGTCCCTGTAGTTGCATCAGTAAAAGGCTGTAGTTGACTTGGTTTAATCTATCAAATCTGTCAAATTTCGACAAGTTAAGTGGCTTGTATAATCCATATTTATCATTTTAGTTCTAAAGGACAGAAATCTAAAAGAAGTCTCACTAGATTAAAATCGAGCCACCGACAGAGGTGAAATACTTTTCAGATGATTCTAGTGGAAACGGCATTTACTTCTTGTTCTGCTTTCCAGATACTTCAGAATCTGGGTCGTTGTCTTTTCCTCTATCTTCTAATGTAGCATCTTTACATCATTCTGAGGGTTCTTACCTTAATCATGTCCCTTTCCCACTACAGCTGGGACTTTTAAGTACCCATTTGAATATACATCCCCCATCTGATAATTATTCAAATTTGTGCTCCTTGAGTAATGAAAGGTGATTATTTTACAAACTTGTATAGATAGATAGATAGATAGATAGATAGATAGATAGATAGATAGATAGATAGATAGATAGATAGATAGATAGATAGATAGATGGATGGATGGATGGATGGATAGATACATACATACATACATACATACATACATACATACATACATACATACATACATACACATATACATACATACATACGTACATACATATGTATAAAATGCAAATCTACATTTGAGGAATTAGATGTTTGGGGATGATATTTTGAGAAGGTATTTCATTGCTACCACAATAAGTGTGTAGCATTCTTTCTACTATAAACTGTTATCCTTTCATTATATTTGAACAACATATTTCTTCTATGAAATATAACTAAAATAAATTTAGTCCCTGAAAGCAATTAATCTAAATCCCAGAGAGCAGCTCCTGAAGCAGTGCTGGCACTGGCACTTTTTATACATTCTGTTTAAAATCTTCTCTTTTCAAGAACATTTGACTGCTATTATTTTGGAATTATGGTTAATATTTACTTGACAGCTATTTTTAAAGACTATACCGCCCAATACTGGTTCTCTTTTTCTAACTTTTTGTGTCATCTATTTCTGAAACACAGTTATTTGAATTACATGAACTGCTTATTGAAATTGAGTCAGTGTGGAGAGGAAAAGAAGAAAAAAAGTTTTCTCTGTGTGTATGTCACGTTAAAATGTATCTAACAGCTATTTATCTTAAAATCATTTATTTTTCATTATGTTTAGATTCTGATAACATTTAGCCTCTCAACTCACAAAATGTTAATGCAGTCTTATTTATTGCCTGCCAAAAGCAAACAACACATTACTATTTATTTAAAAATTATTTTTAACATTTTTTTAAAAAATTACTATTTATTTTAAAAAACTATTTTAAAAAATTAGCCAAGGCAAATGGTTTATTAGATATTTAGAGTCATGGTCCCACACTATAGTGGAAGCCAGACAAGGAAAAAATCATATTTTTATTCTTCTTCGAGCCACTCTGATTTACTTCACCTATTTCTGAAAGAATGAAATTCTGGCTTTGAAGCCTTTTGCTTGATATCTACAATGTGTCATTCTTAATTTATTAATAGGAGAATTTGGCAAAAGGATGAGAATTCACAGTAGAAAAAGGAGAAGAGGAAATGAGAAGGAGAAACCTAGACATTTTTTTCTTCCTCATCGCAATGGCAAGGTCTGGATTATGATTGTGGATATTAGATACAGTGGTGTATAGTGATTAAACACATGTATAGAAAAAGATAACCCCACAAGTGATCACATGGAGAATGCATATTTATAAAAAAAATGTATAGCATCAAACAGGAAATGTTATCTATTTGTTTAGTTCTTCTTTAGTGTTTGTTAAATTCTGGTGTGCTATAGTCAACTATCATAAACATATACAAGAATGGTAAAAACTGATATCTTATTCTAGTATTATCTTAGTTTTGCCTGTTTTATATATGTGTGTGTGTGTGTGTGTGTGTGTGTGTGTGTGTCTGTATTTGAGTTTTGCCTCTATTTCACATGCTATATTCTTCCAGTATATAAATTGAAAGAAGTCTACCTCTAGAAATATGCTATTTTTATGGCTAAGGGAAAACAAGTCAGCTGCTAGACACAGACAATGGATTAGAAATCTTCCCCTAGAAATACCCTTTGACCACTTCTGGTTTATTTTTGTAAGCTGAAGTAAGTGACATGACCCATGTTGACATTGCAGAGTAGAGGTAAATCTCAACTATAGGAAGCTGATGCAGGACAGAGAAATATGCCAAGAAATACAACACTTGAGAAAAGGGGAAAAAGAAGAGAACTATAATACAATCAATCATACTTGCCATCGCATGTCTCTGCAGGAAGGAAGCTATTATGTACCTTTGTTTCTAAAAATACTGAGAACTTCAAATCATGATTCTATGCTTGGATGTTACAGGAATTAGAGAACATTTTGATACTGAGACAGCATAAAATCTCAAAGAAAGCTGGATTAATCATTTCAATATTTCATTTTGTTCTTCTAGGAGAAGAAATCATTTTATAGATACTTTATACTTTCTTACCTAGTATCTTTTTTTCCAGAAATGGATTTTGATAACATATGTGACTATCCACCAGAATAAATGCCTTAATTTATCTGCATCTTTTGCAGATAGCATAGTCAATTAGATGTATGTGGGAGTTCATCAGTAGAACTTTTTAAAAATGCAAAATATGTGGACAGGGAGCCAATATATATATTTTTCCACCATCACCTTCCATATCCTCCTTCTTCCTTCCTAGGAAACACACCCAATCAATAAATAGTCATAGATGTTTAGCTCTTGACCTTGAAAGTGGAAGCAGAATGTTATCGATGTCAGAGATGACTGTTAATGGTGCTTTACATAATAATGTCACATGTAACAGCCCTATGAGTCCTGCAGGTTTTTTTTTTATTGTAAAGATACTATACAGAGGGTTACAGTTACATGAGTGAGGTAATGAGTACACTCCTCTTGAACATTGTTACCCCCTCCATTGTTTTCCCCCTACCATCCCCTCCCTCCCTCCCTTCCCCGAGGTTCTTTTTTTTTTTTGATTGTGATTAAGTGATTACATAATTTCAAAGTCACAAGTTCATTCTAACTTCCCTGGAGCAAATTGTCTACCACAGTCTGTAATATATAACAGTGTTCACATGTTATATACCATATTTGTGATCAGCAGCATGGGGATATTTAGTAGTGGTTCAACCAGATGAGCAGGAGTTCTTTGTTTCTTAAGTCCTGTTAGTTTTGTCGTATCACCTAACATTTTGGATTTAGCATCCACTTATCAGGGAGACCATGTACCGTTTGTCTCTTCGTTCTTGGCTTACCTCGCTCAACATGATTCCTTCTAGCTCCATCCATTTCCCTGCAAATGCCATTATTTTGTCATTTCTAATGGCTGGATAATATTCCATTGTGTATAGATACCACATTTTTTGGATTCATTCATCTGTGGTGGGGCATCTAGGTTGTTTCCATATCCTAGCTATTGCAAACAGTGCTGCAATAAACATGGAGGTGCACGTGTCATTGTATATTGGTTCCTGTTGTTCAGGGTAGATGCCTAGAAGTGGTATGACTGGGTCGTAAGGGAGGTCAATCTTTATCTTTCTAAGGACCCTCCAGACTGCTTTCCAAAGTGGTTGTATAAGTGTACATTCCCACCAGCAGTGTAATAGGGTTCCTCTTTCTCCACATCCCCTCCAGCATTTGTCGTTGGCTGATTTGTGGATGTGGGACATTCTGACTGGGGTGAGGTGGTATCTCAGGGTTGTCTTTATTTGCATTTCCTTCACCACCAGGGATGATGAACATTTCCTCATGTGTTTCTTTGCCATTTTTATTTCTTCATTTGAGAAGTCCCGCTTTAGTTCCCTTGCCCATTTAGTAATTGGTTTGTTAGGTTTGGGAGGGATTAGTTTCTTGAGTTCCCTGTATATACAGGATGTTAACCCCTTGTCTGATATATTGCTGGTAAATATTTTTCCCCAATTAGTTGGTTGTCTTTCTAGCTTAGTTGAGATAGATTTAGCTGTGCAGAAGCTTTTTATTTTAAGGTAGTCCCATTTGTCGAGTCTCTCTCCAACTTGTTGTGACCCTGGGTCTCTGTTCAGGAAGTTCCTTCCTGTGCCTATTAGTTCAAGTGTCTCTCCTACTCTGTCCTGCAGTAGTTTCAGAGATTCAGGTTTAATGTTAAGGTCTTTAATCCATTTTGAGTTGATGTTGGTGCATGGTGATAGGCTGGGGTCCACTTTTAGTTTTCTGCATGTGGCTGCCCAGTTTTCCCAGCACCAGCGGTTGAAGAGGCTGTGTTTCTTCCATTGTATGTCTTTGGCTCCTTTGTCAAATATCAGCTGGCTGTAGGCCTGTGGATTTATATCTGGATCTTCTATTCTGTTCCATTGGTCTTTGGGTCTGTTTTTGTGCCAGTACCATGCTGTCTTTGTTATTATAGCTCTGTAGTAGAGTTTGAAGTTCGGCATGGATAGCCCTCCCATATTGTCTTTATCCCCTAGAATTGTTTTGGCTATTCTAGGTCTTTTGTTGTTCCATATAAATTTTTGGACTGTTTTCTGTATTTCAGTGATGTACGTCATTGGGATTTTAATAGGAATTGCATTGAATTTGTATATTAATTTTGGAAGTATTACCATCTTTACTATATTAAGTCGGCCTATCCAGGAGCATGGGAGGTCTTTCCATTTCCTAGTGTCTTCTGCAATTTCTTTTTTTAACTTTTTATAGTTCTCATTAAATAGTTCTTTTACATCTTTGGTTAGGTTAATTCCTAAATATTTTATTTTTTGGGAGGTTATTGTGAATGGGGTTGCTCCCTTTATTTCCCTCTCTTCCTGTACGTTATCAGTGTATAGGAAGGCAACTGATTTTTGTGGGTTTATTTTGTATCCTGCTATTTTGCCGAAGTGACTTATGATTTCTAAAAGTTTGGGGATGGAGTTTTTGGGATCGTGGAGGTATAGTATCATGTCGTCTGCAAAAAGGGATAGTTTAACTTCTTCTTTCCCTATGCGGATCCCTTTAATGTATTTTTCTTGCCTTATTGCCCTGGCTAAGGGTTCTAGGACTATGTTGAAGAGGAGTGGAGACAGTGGGAATCCTTGCCTTGTTCCTGTTTTTAGGAGGATTGGTTGTAGCCTTTCCCCATTAAGTATAATATTGGCTATTGGTCTGTCATAATTGGCTTTTATTGTTTTTAGAAATGTTCCTTCTATTCCTATTTTCTCCAGAGCTTTTAGCATGAATAAATGTTGAATTTTATCAAAGGCCTTTTCTGCATCTGTGGCGATAATCATGTGATTCTTGACCTTGGCTCTGTTGATATGTTGGATTACATTTATTGACTTACGTATGTTAAACGATCCCTGTGTCTCTGGGATGAAGCCTACCTGATCATAGTGTATTATTTTTTATGTGTTTCTGGATTCTGTTAGCTAGAATCTTGTTAAGGATCTTTGCATCTGTGTTCATCAAGGAAATTGGCCTGTAATTCTCCTTTTTGGTTGGGTCTTTGCCTGGTTTGGGGATGAGTGTGATATTGGCTTCGTAGAATGAGTTTGGGATAGCTCCCTCCTTCTCTGTTTCTCTGAAGAGCTTGAGGAGTATGGGTATTAGTTCTTCTTTAAAGGTCTTATAGAATTCTGCTGTGAATCCATCTGGTCCTGGGCTTTTTTTTGTTGGAAGACTTTTGATAGCTTCCTTTATCTCATTATAGGATATTGGCTTATTTAATTGGTTAACTTCTTCTTTGCTCAGTTTGGGTAACTTGTACTTCTCTAAAAATGCATCAATTTCTGCCAGACTTTCTTCCTTTAGAGAGTATAGCTTTTGAAAGTAGTCTGTTAGAATTGTTTGGATATCTTGGGTACATGTTGTGATGTTTCCGGTGGCATCCCTAATCCTATTAATATGGGTTTCCTCTCTTCTATTTTTAATTAATCTTGTCAACGGGCCATCAATTTTGTTTATTTTTTCAAAGAACCAGCTTTTTGTCTGGTTTATTTTGGTTATGGTTTTCTGATTTTCTAATAGGTTAATCTCTGTTCTTAATTTGGTTATCTGGCTTCGTCTAGTAGCTTTAGGTCCCATTTTTTCTTGTTTTTCTAGCTGTTTTAGTTGCAACATGAGATTATTTACTTGGTCTGTCTCCATTCTCTTGATGTGGGCACTGAGGGCAATAAATTTGCCCCTCAGGACTGCTTTTGCTGTGTCCCACAAGTTTCTTTGTGAGGTGTTTTCATTTTCATTGAGTTGTAGGAAATGCTTTATTTCTTCTCTGATCTCTTCTGTTACCCAGGTATTGTTAAGGAGTGTGCTGTTCAATTTCCATGTATTAGAGAAATTTCTGCGGTATGCTTTGTTATTGAGAGCTAGCTTGATTACACTGTGGTCAGATAGGATACAGGGGATTATGTCGATCCCTTTGTATTTGCTTAAGTTCCTTGCATGAACTATGATATGGTCTATTTTGGAGAAAGTTCCATGAGCTGCTGAGAAGAATGTGTACTGTGTTGTTTTAGGGTGAAATACTCGGTAGATGTCAGTTAATTCCGCTTGAAGTATGGCCTCACTTAATTCAGTAGCTTCTTTGCCAATCCTCTGGTTGGTAGACCTGTCCTTTGGTGAGAGTGGCGTGTTAAAGTCTCCTAGTATTATCGTATTGGGATCTATTTTATTCTGTAAGTTTGAGAGCATTTGTTTGACATATCTGGGTGCACCGATATTTGGGGCATATAAGTTGATGATGGTTATATCCTCCTCTTGGATTGTTCCCTTTATTAATATGTAGTGTCCATCCTTGTCTTTCTGTACTGATTTTAATGAAAAGTTTATTTTGTCAGATATCAGGATAGCTACACCTGCTTTCTTACTGGGGGCATTTGATTGGTAGATCCTTTTCCACCCCTTCACTCTGAGTTTGTTTGTATGTTTGGCTGAGAGGTGGGTCTCCTGAAGGCAACAGATGGATGGGTCTTGTTTTCTCATCCAGTCCTCAGTTCGTTTTCTTTTAATTGGCGAATTCAGCCCATTTATATTAAGAGAAAGTATAGAGAGATGCATTGTTGTCCCTGCCATTCCGTTTTCCTAAGCTTTTCTTCTTTCCTTTCCTCCTGTGCTTGCTCAGTTAGACTTTGAGTAATGCCTATTTGGGGCAGGTCCCAGTTCCTGGTTGCTTTCTTCAGGTTGTGTCCCCCCTCTTAGAATTCTTTGTAATGCTGGCTTAATGTTTATGTATTCATTTAGTTTTTCTTTGCTATTAAAAGTTTTCAGTTCTCCATCGAATGTGAATGCTAGCTTTGCCGGGTATATCAGTCTGGGTTGGCAGTTATTGGCTCTCAGGGCTCGTATGGTGCTTTCCCAGGCTTTTCTTGCATTCATTGTTTGTGTGGAGAGATCTGCAGTGATTCTAATTTTTTTCCCGTTGTAGTATAGCTCCTTCTTCATTTTTGCTGCATGCAGGATTGTTTCCTAATTATTCAGATCCATCATTTTTACTATAATGTGTCTAGAAGTGTTTCTCCTGGGATCTTGCTTGTTGGGTGTTTGACAAGCTTTTGTGATGTAGTTAAGATGGTCGTTTTTGAGGTGGGGAAAATTTTCATTGACTATCTTGTTAAATAGGTGTTGCATTCCCTTGCTCTGGAATTCCTCACCTTCGTCCACTCCGATTATGCGAAGGTTAAATTTTTTAGCATTATCTGCTTGCTCTTGAATTTCCCTTTGGTTTGATTTGAGTGATTTTTCCATATCTGTCACTTTTTGGTCCAGTTGGTGTATTCTGTCTTCTGTATCTGACACTCTACCTTCCATTTCATTCACTCTGTTGATCGTGGCTTCTATTGTGGTTTGCATGGAGGAAATGGATCCCTTTATGGATTCAATGTTGGTTCTCAGAGTACTGATCTCACCTCTCAGTGAGGTACGGTCAGTATGCATTACCTCTAATTTGGCGTTTATCTCACTTCTTACTGAGGTTTGTGCAGCTTCTATTTTTGCATCCAACTTTTGTTTGATATCCTGTATATCTTTTGATAGTTCATCCTTGTGCTCTTTCAATTTCTGATCCATTTCTCGCTTTATTTCTTGAGTCATTGCCTCCAGCAACCCTTGGATGTAGCTTTTGTCTTCCATTCCTGCTTTGCTCCCACTGGGGCTCTCCCCTGCGTGGCTGCTGGCTTTTGAGGTGAGCTTGCTGTCGTGGGTAGTGGTAAACCTTATGATTTTTCTCTGTGATTTTCGCACGGGATTTCAGGAGACTGCTCTTCAATTTTGTTTTGGTGTGTCTGTCTTTGCTTGGTTGCTGATTCTGTATTGGTAGAGAGAGTCTGTGCCTGATCTGGATTCTGTTGGGAGCCTATTTCCAGCTGCTATTCTGACTTACTTAGGATTCTCAGCTCTCTGCTGTAGATTGCTGGCAATTCCCGCCTTTGGAAGGGTTGAGCAGCCTAGACTGCTTGTGTTTGCACCTGTGGGTGCTCTTGGGAAGATCAGATGCTCTGGATGCACTCTCCCAAATACTGGAGTCTGCTATGGGCTCCTGATGTGTTTTTGTTTGTTTGTTTTGGGCTGGTTGTGGGCTTGAACTCTAGGTTTGGGTGCTGTCCCTCAGCTCTTCAGCTCAAGGCTGGCACCCTACCATTTGAGCCACAGCACCACTTCTGACCCTTTTTGCTTTTGTGATGCTGAGGAATCAGATCCAGGGCCTCATACTTCCAAGACTATCACTCTATTGCTGAGCTGCCTTATCAGCCTGAGCTCCTGCTTACTATCAGGTGCTGGCAGCCTGTGTTGCCCAATTCCCAGCCTAGGGTATATGGGTGGATTTTTGGTGGGGTTTGGGCTTCTCTTGTCCTGAGCCTCCAGGTCTTTTGTCACAGGCGTGCTTCCCGGGGAGTGCTGTTCCTTGTTTCTCTCCCCTCTGTTGAGGTGTATGCTCAGCTTTTTACTTCAGTTGGGAGGAGTTGGTTGTGTTGCTCAGGCGCCGGTCCCCAGACCTGGTTCCAGCCCCAGCATGGAGCCCGCTCGTTAGGCCTGTGCTAATGTGTATACCACCTAGGTTATGCAGCCTGGAGGACACAGTTCAAATTTCTTCTACTGTTGGTAGTCTTGACCCAGGGGCGCTGTTCCTGGCTTGGGCATTTAAGCTCCCTTCCAGGGGCACTGTTGCTCTGGCCTGGCCAGCAGAGTGTGCTCCACCGGCTGGTGGAGCTCTCGAACAGTTCCCAGTTTTAGTGGGTCCTGTGGTCCGGGTGTTGGGGTAGGGAGTCTAGGTCAGGGTCTGGTGATTCCCTCCAGCTCTGGTCTCCCTTGAGGGATTCACTGTCCCCTGTGGGGTACTCACCCTGTAGGTCGTCAGTTGTTGTTGCAGTCCGAGTTCAGTTAGGGTGGTTGCAGGCTGGGTTGGGCGGCCCCCACCGGGTCGTTGCGATTGCGATCCGGTGGGTGGTCTGCCGACAGGTCCCTATGTCGCACTGCTGATGCCGGGCGGCTTTGGCGGGATGGAGCCTCTCTGCTCCTGTGGAGAGTGAGGGGTGGGAGTGGGATTCTCATGGAGACTCCCGGCTGGTAGGTTTCTCTGTTCCTGGCGATCCGCTGTTCTGCAATCCAGTACCTGGTGATCTGCAAGCAGCCTCCTATTTCTCTGGGGCTCCGGCAGCCCCCGCTGGGCCAGCTGGCCGGCTGCTTGGCGCACCGCCGCGCGGCCAGTAAAGGTTGGGGGAGGGGTCTTCGCTCTTCTCTGTTCTGAATTTCTTCTTTTCCTCTCTGTCTTTTTTTGTTATTTTCCACCTCTGGTTTTTCTTTGAGTGTTTGTCTTTTTGTTGTTGTCGGTCTCTTGGGGAGATTAAGCGTTGGAACTCGAACTCTCTTTTTGGTTGGAGAGAGCTGTGGCGTTTCCCTACTGCCCCGTCGCCATCTTGGTCAGTCCTGCAGGTTTTAACACTGTATTTCATTAGTGATGTGTTAGGAATGCTAGCCATACTGAACTTAGTATTGTTTTCCACTTTTTTTATATGACCTGGCCAAAATTATAATACATAGTAATGGAATGAAAAAGTAATGCCATCTTAAAGTCATTTAGGGCTCTGGGAATGTGGTTTTATGGTACAGTTATTTCCTAGCATGCATGAAACCCTGGGATCCATTGCTTAGTACCAATTACACAGAAAAAGACATGAGAAATGGTACTGTGGTTCAAGTGGAAGAGTGCTAGCCTTGAGAAAAAAAAAAACTCTCAAGAACAGTTCCCTGGCCCTGAGTTCGAGCTCCAGGACTGGCAAAAAATCTTTTAGTTAGTAAACACAAAATAACCAATGCATGGAATATATAATTGCTCCTTCCATACTGATACCTAATAGCCCTTAATTCATATATTTTAACTATATTAGAAATCTGTATTGAACAAAAATTTTTGTTAATAAGTCATGGCAAATAATGACAGGAATGTGTTTAGATATCAGGTTTTAGATATCAGGTGAAGATTAATCCTGGAAATTCTAAGATTCCAGGCTTTTGAGTGCTCAATGCTAATCACAATGAGAAGGGTAGTCTAAGTGAGATTTTGGAAATCTTTTTGTCAGGCATGGCACCAAAAAAGCAGAGGCTAATGAATAGTTTTGACAGAAGAGAAGGAATAACTCCAGATGGAAGGAATAAATTATAATAATAACTTATACCAAAAACAGTTCTAGGGAACCATTTTTGGTTATTGAAGAACTAGTTATTATTGCCTTTGGCATTCTAAATTTCTTTGGCTAGTTCTTAATTCCTGTGAGATAAGTTTTATTTCCTTCTTTCATACTTGATCTATTTCCTTTCTAAAAATCTCAGTCTCTATTTCCCTATGAACAATTTCTGCTGCTAAGTCAGCATACGCAGACAGCAGAGGATGCTAATGTAAGAGTTCCATACCTCGTGAGTCATTAATGTAACAGCATGGAAAAGGAGGACATATTTATTGCTAACTCAATTTTTCTGAAAACCTACAATGTCATCATTTGATTCAAATTTCCATTCTTTGTCTACATAGTGTCATTACCTGCACATAAATGCAAATATGAGCTGGGTGCTGGTGACTCATGCTTGTAATCCTAGCTACTCAGGAGGTTGAGACCAGAGGATTGTGGTTCAAAGCCAGCCTGGTCAGGAAAGTCCACGAGACACTTATCTTCCTTTAACCACCAGAAACCTGGAAGTGGTGCTGTACCTAAAGTGGTAGCATACTCAACTGGAGCTGAAGAGCACCCAGGATCAAAGTTCAAGCCATATGGCCAACAAAAAAAATGCAAATATGACTTAAATTTCCCCAAAAGGAACTATGAAGTCAATAGTTATCTTCCCAATCAGAAAAAATTCCAAAATGATTCAGTGCACCTACTTTTGCTGAGTTATTTAAGTTATGGCTTCTTTGCTGGACATATTCTCTTCTTTTAAAAATTGTCAAATATTAGTTTTATAGTAAACTGCATCTAGTATTTCTTGGTTCAAAACAGAAACCTTGATATGTTTGATGTCACTTGGCTTTCTTACTATCTCAGTTCAAAGCCAACCCATGCAGGGGAGTCTGTCAAATTCTTATCTGTAATTAAACACCAAAAAACCAGAAGTGGAGTTTTGGCTCAAGCAGTAGAGTACTAGATTTGGGGGCAGTTGGACATGGAAGACAATTGTTCACGGACAGGGTCCAGCTTCTGAGTTGAAGCCCCAGAACCAGCACCAACTAAACAAACAAACAAGCAAAAAAAACCCCACATATTACTTTGGGACCATCGTTAAAGCACTGGTTTGAGAAGAGGCTCCTTTTTCTGATCATACTCAGTTTATTCTGCTTTTTTAGAATCCTTATTGTTATGGAGAACTCAGGACCACAGAAAAGGAATTGATAACTGACTCGCAATAAGAAAATCATCTCAGGAGTGAAATATCCTTCCATAAGACACTTTAAAACCTACGTGTCTTTGTTTCTTTGCAGTAGAACACTTTTTAAACAAAGTTATTTTTTTTCCTATGATGGCCTTCAAGTGGCATATTGTTTCCTTTTGTAATACTCTCAGCTACAAGTTTACAGACAAGTTTTATGAGTAAAGAACACACTCGAATAAGCCCAGGACAGAGTTTCCTTCAAGCCTTGCATTCTTTTCTTAACTTGAACTTTGTCATTTCTCTATGTTCAATTCCTCTCTTGAGATCAGTTTCCACTTGCAGTAACAGTTCCTTCCAGTTATATTCAGTAACTATCTATTGTGCTGATCCAGGTAAAATGAATGTTTTCTGTCTTCATTGAAATAGCACAAAGACATCGTTGGACATGAGGTAACACATGTTTCAGAGGCAACTTAGTGAAGACAAAATATGGAATTTAAATGGCTTATAAAAACATTATTAATGTACATATGGCCATATAAGATGATGTTAAGTGAAATGAACCCCAAGATAGGGACACATCTTGTTGTTTCTTTCTTGCTATTTTTTTAATATATCTAAAATATATTATGTGATTTTTTTTGGTTTCTCTTCTATGTTCTTCCCCTACATATATCCCGTTTTCACTTGATATGATTCCTAACCAGTATGAATTCACTTCCTCTCTCCCCACCACTACACACAAATATTTAAGAGTTTAAACAGAATCATTTCAAGTAATATACTGTAAATATTACTACAATATCATGTGTATATCTAAAATTCCCTTGAAAGTAATAAACTACTTTCTATTGAAGGTCAGTCATTTTATTTTAGGAAACTTTTGGAAAAATAGACTGTGTAAATTTGAAATGAAACAAGGTCAAAAAATAGTAGCATAAAGTTTTAGAAGGTGTCTGTCTTCAGAAATATATGTGTGTGTGTGTGTGTGTGTGTGTGTGTGTGTGTGTGTGTGTGTGTGTATGTGCATAGAAAGACACATTTTTAGAAATAATTTGTCATCAGAAATATATACGTATATCTAAATTTCTGTGTAGAACAATGTACATTATAATGAAACAAAGATCTTAAAACATATTAAAATTTAAAAAATACATCAAACCAAGTGCCAGTAACTCACGCCTATAAATGGAGCTATTCTGGGTAATGAGATCTTAGATTTGTTTTTGAAACTAGCCCAGATAGAGAAGTATTTTTAGATTCTTATCTCCAATTAACCAATATAAACAGGAATTAGCTCTGTGCCTCAAGTTGTAGAGTTCTGGTATTGAGCATAAAAATGCTTAGGGACAATGCACAGGCCTTGTAAACAACAGCAACAGCAACAGCAACAAAATATATTACATTAATTTCACAAAAGCATCTTTTAACTGCTGTGAACATTTCTTAGACACATGAATTCTTGCCCCTGGAAAATGTTAAGTAAAAGTATAGGATATTTATATCTATGTTAAATACCTGACTATTTAGATTATTTAAGATATTTAGGTAATGATTAGGAATTAAGAATAATGATAACATATTGAGACTTGTCTTTTATTCTATTTTATGATTGTAATAAAATAATATTTGTAATGATTACGTAAAATTACTCTTGTTTGGTAGTAGAATTATAATAAGTGTTAAATATTTTTAAATGATTTCCATAGGAAAGAATCATTTTTTAATGGTATTAATTCTTTTGCATTTTCAAAACAATTAAAAAATTTATTCCAAGGTTGGTTACTCTAAGACTGTATTTGTTTTCTTGTTCTAGTTTTCATATGTTGGTAGAAATAAAAATTCCAAAAATTCAGTGGATGTTGGCATTCAGGAACATCTTCAAAAATACTAATATTGGAGTCCCTTAAATGGAATTGCTTTATTTCATTTGTTATTTTCACAAATAAATCAAGATTATTGTGCATTTTGTTTCTTTTCATTGCTATTGGCTCTTATCTTGAGAATACTTTTTTTTTTCCTAACAAAGTAGAGAAAAGCAATTGGATTGAGCAAGTAACATATGACTTTCATAAAACGCAGGTGCACAGATTTGGGTCTTCTGTCATTTGCTAAACGTTTCTTCCAGAAAAGGTTATCAATTACTTATAAGTGATGCATAATTCCTAGGTATTCCATTTATCACATACACTTTTTTATTGAGTTATCTCTGCAAAACTAAAATAAACAGATCAAAAAAAGTCAAAATAAACAGAAATCAAATCTTTGTTCTAAAAGCTGTACTTTACAAATAGTTTTTAGCCAACACCAAAAACATCTTTTCAGGTATTCTGCAATTTGTGTGAAGTATTTTTAACAATAGTTTTTTTTTTGTTGACATGTAATTTACATGCCACATATTATCTCCTTCTATAGTATACATTTTAGTGCTTTGGAAGTGAATTGTAAAAACATAGATTTTCCAAGCCTAATTTTCACTTGCATGTCTTCAAATAGAAATGCTGTAAATTTTAGAACAGACATTAAAATTGATATAAAATTCACTTACAAGAATTTGTCCAGCATACATTCTCTATAGTGTGTCTCTTCAAAATTCGTTTTTGGGGATTATTTCAAAGGTTTTCACACAGACTATTCAAGTGCACTGTCAATGAACTACATTCTATGTCCAAACAAGTTTTTTAATTCTCTTTAATACATACATAGAAGTGTAATGGCTGAATCATATACAATTCTTTTTGACCTTTTGAAGACTTGAAAACTTGCTTGCTAAAATGATTGCAGTATTATACAAATCAATCTACTATGTGGAGTATATCAATTTCTCCACAAATGCATTACTATATTTTGCATCATCTTTTTATATTATGGTCATACTAGTGAGTTCTCATTTTATTTTTTCTTAGAAACTAAAGAGGAGCTTATTTCATATGTTCCTCCTTTTGAGTATTAATTTACATATGTTCTTTAAAGAAATACCCTGTTCGGGAAAAATTATATAGAATTAGAAGATATAAAAGTACTTAAGTCTCGGGATCATTGTAGCATTAACATTGTAGCATTAACCAATATGTGCCCTCTATCTGTTGGATATGTTTTCACTTCTTTCATAGAATTATAAAAGGTTATCAGTTGATATTAACCAGTATATTCTTCTTTTCTTTAGCCAGTAATGCTTTCTATGTTAAATTTTCAGAAACCTTTACTGATCCAATGTTATGAATTTTTACATTTATGTTTTATAGGTTTTTACATCTCACATTTAGTTTGATAATCATATTTTATTTTAAAATTTTGTATAAGGTTTGAGGAAGTATTCTAAGCTCATTCTTTAAATCTAGAGAGGCAATAGTGCCAATACACCCATTTAAGATTCTATTTTTATTTCATAAAGTCATGTCATCCTCTTCAACATCTGTTAACCATAAAACTAAGAATATATTTTTGATAAATCTGGTACATTCTTCTATGTGTCTGTTCTTATAGTAGAGCAATGTTGTCTTCACTACTAAACATGGTAATAAGATTCAAATCTAGTATGAGAGCTCAAGCTACACCATTTTACAAAATTGTTCGGACTGACCTGTATTCCTTGAATTTACCTACAAGTTTATTGAGCAGGTGAACCAATATTCTACAGAGTTATCGAGATGTTTGATAGTCATTCATATTTTGTACTTTGAGAAAACACACGATCCCAGATATTACATATAGTAAAATGTCTTAAGAGAATGCTTGAAACAACTAAAATTAATTTAGGATTGTGTTAAAATTTAGATAACACTATAGCACAATAAACCTGAATGATAATGACTTGAGCTGTACTAGAGAGGAGAGTGAGAGGGGGTAGAATAGAATGATGGACCGCATAGAGCTGTATGTCATTGGTTTTGTGATTCAAAAAACAGAAAGTCTTCAGAGAAGAGAAGGAGGAAAATAATTAAAGTGTCCTGAATCAAGGTTCTTTTTAATTCACCTAATAGTGTGGACTGAGAGTCAGAGAAGATGGGAAAAATAAAATAGAAAATAAAGCATTGTATAGACCTGTTACAATGGAAAGAAATTGTAATAAGAATATGATAATTAATTACCAAAGAAATAAGAGAAAGAATAGGTAAACTCTAAAGGCAAAAAGAATGAAGAGAGAAAAGAAGCAAAGTAAAACCTTTATCCACAAACGCAAGAGTTTGGAAGTGGAAATATTCTAAATAACATTAAAATAACAATAACAATTGCTAACATGGATAGAATATGGATCACATTCTAGCATATACAATTTTGAAAATACTAGGAATGAAAATTTAGAAGTCATAATTTAAGGCACTATTTACATTACAACCGCACAATATATTTCAGTGGTAAAAAGTTGGTCTAGCATATGTGAAAAAATGTTGTGATATCCCAAGCATTACAAAGTACACACAAAGTATACACACACAAAAACCACATAAACACACATACATACCACATACACACAATTGGATTATTATTATCATATTAAACAAAAGAAATTACCACAACTAGTAAAAGTAATTTAATATAGGAAATCATAATATTGCTTGTACTATTTAAAAGTTTAGTAGAAATAAAATAATCACAATATACTTGGATTCTTATAGATTAAGTTAATTGAAAAATAAGAAATTGAAGACATGAGAACCTTTGCAAACAAGTTTTAAATAATAAACATTTTGAAACATTTATCCTTTTATTTTAACAAAAGATTGATGTTACTGGTGATAATCAGCTGCTCTATATCTCACTAGGAATGGCTATATCTCTAATCATTTCAATCTGGATATTTTTATAATGAGGTCTAAGTTCCTCAGGCTCTCCTGAATTACAAACCCTATTCACAGTTACTACCATAGCTAGAAAATAGAAGCCACAAATCACCATGCCCAGCTCAAACTTTTTTTTAAATTCAAGTAAAAATATTTACAAAAAAGTGACCAAATTATGAAGTCTTTCTTAATAAAGTATGTGCTTCTTGGAAATATAGTAAGTATTTGTTTCCTGGAAAATATGTTTAAAATATAAGAAAATAAATTTATTTAAATTCACCTACCATAAATAAATTCAGGAAATAATTTTAAATATTCAAATCTTAAATATTTTAAAAGCAAAATATATGTCTGAATAATTTACATGTGTTAAAATCAGGCAAAATTAAATTAACTAATCCATTAACAATGAAAAAAGAATTACCCTAAAGAAACAAAAGAAGTTCAAAATTTGAAATTTAGAAAATGGAATGAATTGTACTGTTTAATTGACCTAAATAACTGCAAACCATCTGTATATCAATTTTATAATGAAAATACATGAACAAAGAAAGCAAAAGTACAGTAGTTCTTTGAGTGTACAAATAAAATCATTGGAGAGGATAACAATGTTCCTTCCATAAGAAATGTACTCATTACCTTACTTATGTAACTGTAACCCCTCTGTACATTACCTTCACAATAAAATTAAATTGAAATTAAAAATGAAACAAATAATATACCAATTAAGGATTCTTAAATGCCATTGTTTAAAAACTTTGTAAAATCTGCCCCAAGTACCCAAAGGAAATACTTTGATGATAATATTTAAATACATAAATTGCAGCAGAGAAGCAAAAAGTTTAAAAACTGTTACAAAGTAAAGTAATAAATCAGAATACAATACTATAATAATCATTAGCTGATTTTTTTAAATTTTAATTTTAATTTTTACTGTGAAAATACTGTACAGAGGGATTACAATTATACGGGAACGATAATGAGTATATTTCCTATCAAGCATTGTAGCCTCCTCCTTTGTTTCCCCTTCCCATCTTCTCCCCGTCCCCGCACCCAATCTTCCTCACCCCCCACCAAAGTTGTAAGTTCATTTTTCCAATTAACAACTTGTACATCTAATTGTTGAAATAGATCCACCTGTATACCTATTTAAACGATTTGTTTTTTCCCTTCCCCTCCACAAATTATACCAACCTCAAATACAGTGAAAGCAGGGGTTATACTATGGGAGAGGGACATACAAAGAAACAAAGAAACAATCTTATAAATGTGTTAGAAACAATCACCAGAAAGAAAAAGAAAACATCGAAATACATATCTTGGGGTTCATTTCCATAACATCAACTTATTTGACTTTTTCTACTTGACTCAGACATATACTAGTTATTGCAAATAAGGGTAACCATGGGGCCTAAGTTTCTTTGGGCCTGACTTACTTCACTGAATGTAATTTTTTCCAAGTATTTCCATTTCCTAACAAATGGGGCAATATCATTCTTTCTGATGGAGGCATAGAATTCTATTGGGTATATATACCACATTTTCTTGATCCATTCATCTACAGAGGGACATCTGGGTTGGTTCCATATCTTAGGTAGGGTAAATAAGGCTGCAATAAACATAGTCGTGCTGGTAGCTTTAGTGTGGTCTTGTTTGAGAACATTTGGGTAAACGCCCAAAAGTGGCATTGCTGGGTCATAGTGGAGATCTATGTGGAGTCTTTTGAGGAACCTCCATACTACATTCAAAAGTGGTTGAATAAGTTTACACTCCCAACAACAATGCAGTAATATTCCGTTCTGTCTACATTCCCTCCAGCATCTGTTCATTAGATTTCTTGATTATAGCCATTCTAACTGGGGTGAGGCGATATCTCAATGTCGTTTTGATTTGCATTACTTTTATGGCGAGAGAGGTTGAGCATTTCTTCATTTGTCTATTGGCAATCCTTCTTTCCTCTTCAGAGAAATTTCTCTGTAAGTCTTTAGCCTACTTATTTATTGGGCAGTTGTTCCTTTGAAAATTTGTTGTTGGGGAATTTAATTTTTTTGAGTTCCAGTTATATTTTAGATATGAGACCCTTGTATGTTGTATGGCTAGTGAAGATCTTCTCCCAATCCGTGAGCTTTCTATTGATCTTGCTAGCTATGTCCTTTGCCATGCAGAAGCTCTGCAATTTCATGCAATCCCATTTGTCCAACCTTTCTTTGATGTGTTGTTTCTGGGTCTCTATTAAGAAAATTTCGGCCTGTGCCTAGGAGACCTAAGGTTTGTCCTATTCCAGAATGTCTGGAATAGGTTTGTCCTATTTCAGAATGTCTGCTTTGACTCTGAGGTCTTTGATCCATTCGCAGTTGATTCTGGTGCAGGGTGATATATAAGGATCTAGCTTTAGTTTTCTACAAGTAGTTAACCAATTTAGCCAGCACTATTTACTGAAGAGGCTGTCGTTCTTCCATTCTATTTTTTTAGCTCCCTTATCGAAGATTAGATATCTATAGCTCTGTAGGTTCATTTCTGGTTTTTCAATTCTATACCATTTTTTTTGTGGACCTATTAAGAATGGACTTGCTTTCCTAATTTCAGCCACACTTTTGCCATTGTTGGCATACACAAAAGCCATTGATTGGGCTGGGAAGATGGCTCAGTGGTAAAGTGCTTGCCTTGCATGCCTGAGGCCCTGGGTTCGATTCCTCAGCACCACATAAGCAAAAAGCCGGAGGAGGCGCTGTGGCTCAAGTAGTTGAGCGCTAGCCTTGAGCTGAAGAGCTGAGGGACAGCGCCCAGGCCCAGAGTTCAGACCCCAATGCCGGACTCCAAAAAAAAAGAAAAGAAAAGAAAATCCATTGATTTTTGAGAGTTAATTTTATACTCTGCTAATTTGCCAAAGTTTTGAATCAGCTTGAGTAATTTAGGAGTGGAGTCTGTGTGATTCTTTAAATAAAAGATCATGTCATCTGCAACGAAGGAGAATTTAATTTCTTCTTTCCCTATTTGGATCCATATTATGTTTGAATCTTGTCTCATTGCTGTAGCTAGGCATTCTAATACTAGATTGAAGAGCAGTGGAGTGATTGGACATTCTTGTCTCATTCCTGAGCTAAGTGGAAATGGCTTTAGTTTTTCACCATTAAATACAATGCTGGATGTAGGTTTGTCATATACAGCCTTTATTGAGGAATGTTTCATGGATTCCTAATTTTTTGAGAACCGTCATCATAAAGGGGAGTCGGATCTTGTTAAATACTTTTTCTGCAGCTATTGAAATAACCATGTGGTTCTTATAATTTCTCTTATTGATGTGATGAATTATATTAATAGACTTGCGTATATTGAACCAGCTTTGCTTCCCTGAAATGAATCCTGTTTGATCATAGTGTATGATTTTTGGAGGAAATTTTGAAGTCGATTGGCCAAAATTTTGTTGAGAAGGTTTTCACCAATGTTCATCAAAGAAATGAGTCTATAGTTCTCTTTCTTTGATGAGTCCCTGCCTGGTTTTGGGATGAGAGCTATGATGGCTTCATAGAATGAATTCGGTAGTGAACTTTCTCTTTCAATTTCATTGAAGAGTTGGAGGAGAATTGGTGTGAGCTCTGCTTTGAATGCCTTGTATAATTCTGCAGTAAAACCATCTGGTCTTTGGCTTTTCTTAGATGGGAGGTCTCTTATTGATGTTTCTATTTCAATACTTGATATGGGCCTGTTAAGATGATTTAATTCATCTTGTTTTAGTTTTGGCATGTCAATATTCATTAGGAAAAGGTCCGTTTCTGCCACGTTGTCAAACTTATTAGCATAAAGTTTTGAGAAGTATTCCCTTATAATGTTCTGAATCTTGGTTGTTTCTCTAGTAATGTTTAAATTCTCATCTCTAAGTTTATTTATTTGGGTGTGTTCTCATCTTTTTCTGATAATATTTGCTAAGGGTCTATCAATTTTGTTTTATTGGAAGAACCCACTCTTTGTTTGATTGATTTTTTCTATGTGTTTTTGGATTCTAATTCATTTAATTGATTTAATTTTGGGATTTATATTGCTGCTCTTTTTCAAGGAGGCTCAGATATCTCAATAAATTGTTGGTTTCAGATCTCTCCAATTTGTTGATGTAGGAACTCAGAGCTATAAACATGCCCCTGAGTACTGTCTTTCCTGTGTGCCAGAGGAGCTGGTGATTTGTGTGCTCATTTTTGTTGAATATCATGAACATTTGAATTTCCTTTCTAATCTCTTCCATGACCCACTAGTGATTCAGCAGTGTGCTGTTCAGCCTCCAGGTGTTACCGGACTTTCTTTGGTGGCTTCTGGTGTTGAGTTCTAATTTTATTCCCCTGTGACCAGAGAGAATGCAAGGTATAACTTCAATGTTTCTGAATTTGGACAAGTTTGCTTTGTGGCCTAAAATGTGGTCTATTTTAGAAAATGTTCCATGTGCTGCTGAGAAAAACATGTATTCTGAAGCTGTTGGGTGAAATATTCGGTAGATATCTGTTAAATCTAGTTGATCTATGCAGTTGTTTAGATCTGCGGTTTCTCTGTTGAGTTTTTGCCGAGTTGATCTATCTGGTGAGGAAAGTGATGTGTTAAAGTCCCCAACAATTAATGTCCTTGGATCTATGTGGGATTTGAGCGAAAGTAATGATTCTTGGATAAATTTGGGTGCTCCGTTGTTTGGTGAATAGATATTTAGAATTTTAATCTCCTAGTGAAGGTGAGATCCCTTAATTATTATGTAGCGACCTTCTTTATCTCTTCTTACTAATTTTAATTTGAAATCTATATTATCTGATATTAGGATTACAACTCCCGCCTGTTTATGGAGGTCATCTGCTTGGTAGATTTTGTTCTACCCTTTCACATTGAAAATGAGTTTGTTTTATGGGCAAAATGTGACTCCTGAAGGCAGCAGATAGAAGGATCGTGATTTTTAATCCAGCTAGACAGTCTATGTCGCTTAATTGGAGAGTTAAGTTCGTTAATGTAGAGATAGGACAGAGAGGTATTTGAGAGTTCCTGCCATTTTATCCACTTTCTTGGGGGCTGCGGCAACTGGGTTCTTCCTATGGTTCTTGGATTCTCAGTTTGGGTGCAGTTTCTTGGCCTCTATTGTGGTCTTGTTGGTTTTCTATGTGTAGGACATCTTTAAGAATCTTTTGTAGGGCTGGTGAGGTAGAGATATATTGTTTCAATTTTTCTTTGCTATGGAAGGTGTTTAGTGACCTTAGGTTATGAAGGAGAATAGAGCTGGATACAGTATTCTTGGTTGATAGTTGTTTGTCTTTAGGGCATGGCATACATAATTCCAGGCTCTTCTTGCTTTGATTGTCTCTGCTGAGATATCTGAGGTGATTTCAATTGGTTTCCCTTTATATGTGATTGATCTTTTCTCCTTGACAGATTTAAGGCTGTTTTCTTTGGTCTGAATTGATCCAGTGCGGATTATAATGTGACAATAGGATGTCCTGTTCTTGTCTGGCCTATTTGGAGTTCTAAAAGCTTCTTGTATCTGAATAGTCCTAACTTTTTTGCATATATGGGAAGTTCTCTGCTAGAATGCTATGAAACAAATTTCCTAGACCATTGACTTCGGTCTCTAAGTGCTCCTCTACACCCATTGTCCTCAGATTAGGCCTTCTGATGGTGTCTTCCAAGTGTTGAATAGATCTATCATATTTCTTGGATTTGTCTTGGATGGATGTATGTTCTTTCTCTGTAATATCTAGGCTGTCTTCAATCCCCGAGATTTGATCTTCTACGTGGTCTAACCTACTGTCAAGACTTTCTATATTGTTTTTATTTCTTTTCTTTCTAGTTGGTTGGCTTTGATGGCTTCAAATTCTTTGTTTGAGTTTTATTTTAGATCTTGTATGAAATTCTTTACTTCCTTAATTTGTTGTTCAGTGTTTATTCTCAAATCACCTAGTTGATTGGTTATGGTTATGGTTTCCTTGGACTCCCATTCCTTCTGTTGGTTTGCATTCAGCATTCCCTTTGTGGACTTCCTGAGTTCTTTCAGCTCTCTATTTATGGATTCCATGATTGCCTTTAGTGATTTTTGTGTATTCTCATCCTGCTCTCTCAATTTCTGTATTACTCTTTGATTAGCTTCCTCAAGTTACGTGATTCCTGTTGCTCTCTTTGTGTATTTTTAGCCTGCTCATGCTATTCCTGACATTTTCTTTGTCTGTTCTCAGCCAGCTCCCCCAATTCCTGTCTATCTCTTTGACTGGTCTGAACCTGCTCATGCCATTCCTTTATTTCTCTTTGAGTGTTCTCAAGCTGCTCACACAATTCTTATATCAATCTTTGAGTACCTTCTTCACGCCCATGATATTCCTTTATTGAACTTTGGTTTGCCTCATCTCTCTCCCTATCATGCTCATACAGAGTCCTTTGCAGGTTTTCAATCTTTTCATTTACCATGTTTACCAGTAGTGTTTGTAGAGCTTTTTGGGAACTGTCCAATGGATTATTCATTATCTGTTCTGTCCCCTGAGTATCATGAGTGGGAGTAGGATACCCGGACTTGCCATTTTTCTTGTGTTTTTATGGCTTGTCCTGCCCATTTGGGATGAAAGTAACACCAGTTTTGTGTTAGAACACTGTCTTAAGGTAAGCATCAAACAAAGTCTGTAGTTGCAGCGTTAAAAGTCTGAAGATACACTCTAGTTCAACAGATATATCTATTCAACATCTAACAACTATGTATTAATGGGCTACGAACTGCAAAGAAGAATTTGGCAAACCTGAAATTATCAGGGTTAGGGAGAGATGTGGGTAAAAATAGGAATACAGGGATGTGGAAAGGCAGAGGGTGCGTTAAGTAAGTCCTAATCTCAAAGTGGGAAATTGGTTGAATAGAATGTTAGTAGAGAGAGAGAAAAAAAGATAAAAGAAAGAAAAAATGAGACAAGAAAAAATAGAAGAACAAATATTAAACATTAAAAAGAGAAACACTTAAAAACTTAAAAATTATGCAAAATACAAAAATAATATTCAAAGAAGAATTTGTATAGGATAAGATAAGGGTAGGATAGAAAGGAGATATGAAAAAGTTAAAAATAGAAATGCTTAAAATATTATATAGATATAAAGAAGTAGTACTGGTATTAAGGAATTTAAGTCTAAAAGGTTTTGAATTGAGTAATAAATTCCTGGATTAAGTGTGCACACAATGGGTGATAAGGTCTAATAATCGACTATGGGTATATCTGAGGAGGAGCAGAATAGCAATTAAGTCATGTAAAGAAGAACAAAAGAGAAGAAAAGGTGAAAAGAATGAGAAGGAAAGAAAAAAAGGATCAAAAGGTCAGTAGAGCTAAACAAAAAAATTTATAAAAAGAGAAAAGAAAAAAAAAACAAGTAAAAAAGCACACACACTTATACCATGAAAATAAAAATTACAAGAGGAAGAAAAAATTTTAATAGAAAACAATTTTTTTTTAAAAATGTTAAAAATTAAAAATTTAAAAAAAGGTTTTGGAAATTTTTTTTATAAAAAACTAATAAAGAGTTCTTTGATTTTTTTTGGGGGGGATGGGAGGATCCTGTATCTCCCTTGTGTCATTAACCAGTCTCTAGTTGGAGTCTGGTCTGTTTGTGGTGTTTGATTTTACTGTGGCTTGCTTGGTTTCTAAAGTCGGTAGTTTGAGCAGGCAGAAAAATGCTCTGCTTTACCTAGGGTTTTGTACTCCTCCTCCTATGCTGGTTCAATGGCAGGGAGATCTGCTGTGAGTATCACAAAAGTGGGAGATGGCTGTTTCCTCTAGTTTGGAGATGCTGTAATGAGGCTAGGTTCTGGATAGAGTTGAGGCCTTTCAGCAAACAGTAGCTTTTCCCTGAGGGACTAGCTTGTGAGACACTCACAGGGCCCAGCCTGGAGCCTTTCTCAGGGTTTAAGTTTACTGAATTTCAATTGTTTGTCAAGGCTGCTGTAGGGAGGGGCAGCCTCTGGCTCTGCTTATCCAGTGAAGAAATCCACTCCTTGGGCTGGCGGAGCTTGCTCGGCCCAGGCTGGGTGACTTTTCGCTGGGTGGAGCTGAGTCTAGCAGGTCAGGTTAGGTTCCTGTGACGTGCTAAATGACTCTTGTTTTCTTCCAAGGCCTGAGTTGGAGCTACCAACTCAGCCTGGCCTTTGTTAGTATCAAAGATGGAGATCTCTGGTAGTGGGCGGAAGGGGTGGCCTTCCCTCTTTTGCTCCCTGAGAAAGAATGAGGATGTCAGGCTTCTACTCACACCGAGTCTTGGTTCCTGGGTTGTCCCTTGTCTGTGGACTGCAGGATGAAGATGTCTGCTTCTTGTCAGTTCTTGCTGGGTTGAGTAGAATTCGCTCACCCGCATCCAAATTCACTTACATTCTTTTATTCTATTTCATTTACTTTCAAAAAAACTTGGTTTTCATAAAATGATGCATAAAAAAGCCTATATACCCACTTACATCTTCAGATCTTAACAATATTTATTTCAGAAATGTCTTTAACTCTATAGTCAATGAACTGAAATAATACTAAAATATTCAAAGGCTTTTCAGAATTTGCAAGACTCACTCTGGGTTGTTATTTATATTGGAAAAGATATTCGAAAAGCCTTATTTGTTAGAATTGTGATAGTTACTCCCACAAAAGAGCCATTAGTGAAGATCCCATTGCATGTACAAAACAACTTCAAATGCATCCACAATCTGGAGGTGACACATGCTTTTTGTTTGTTTGCTTTTGAAAGGTATATCTAACAATCATATCCACAATACTGATTTTCCGTCAATATGATGGGATATTCAAACCTAATAAATACAGGATTGATTATCTTAGTGAGAATAGATATGATGTTACAAAGAAAATTATTTTCAATAGAAATCCAGAAAGACTTTATCCACCTTGTGTTTCACAGGAATAACCAGAGAGTAATGCCTGTTTGGTCAAGTCAGTCAAACTCACTCCATGAGTATATCTTAAAAGTATAAGCAATTTAAGAGGTCAAATACATATTTTGTACTGACAGTCATCTTACAGCAATAACTTATTACCTAATTATATCTGTATCTTCTTACCTATCATATAATAAGAGCTGAAAGTGCTCTCTTTTATCTAACTAAATGTTGTATATGCTTTGATTATGATGATGTTATTATTTGACAAATAAAATGTACAGAAGGGTGGCTCCAAAGAAATGACATGAAAGAACACTGATAAATAAATACATTGCAACACAGTTAGTTCTTTTCAGCCTCACCCTGTCCACATTGGAAAGCAACATTGCAACAGCACATGCACACATATACACATACACACATGTGTGCACATGTACACACATATGCTTACATGCTAAATTCAGGGTTTAGTACAAATAAAATATTAGTGATTAGGACAAACGTTAATTTGCCTTATTACAAAGTAATACACAATCCAGTCACCATGGGTGTTACATTTTACTTGCTTCACCACACGTGACCACTTAATTTATTTTAATTAATTAATTAATTAATTCATTTATTTGGTGCTAATACTAGGCTTGAACTCAGGGCCTGGCTCTGTCCCAGAATTTGTTGTTATTTTGTTTTAGTTTTCTCAAGCCTAGAATTTTACTGCTTGTCCAACAGCTCCATTTCTAGCTTTTGCAGGTTACTTTCAAATCAGAATTTAATGGACCTTTTTTTTTTTTTGCTTGGTATGGTTTCAAACCACAATCCTCAGATTTCATCTTTCTGATTAGCTAAGATAAACACATGAGCCACCAGTGTGGCGTCTAGATTTTCCTCTATAGCTATCTAATGCACATACTTAGATAGTAATTTAAAACTTAGAGTATAGAAGCAAGTTGTACAGTGATGACATTGTCCTGTCAGAAATTTAAGCTAGTAAATTTCTTCTTAAAACCATAAACAAAAATACCATGATATAATATAAGATAACTCACTATTGAACATATGAGTTTTAAGAGCTTTCTAATAGATCCATTATTTGTTACCCAACATCTGTATAATGCAGTAGTAAAATAGAAGTCCTTTGTAGGAATGCTTAATTACCTTGTTTTTAAAGACACTTGTATTCATCTAAAAAAGTAGGCCTCTCTATTGTCTTCATGTGATTTTGATGTGGTTAATGAGAAGTCAAAGTGTATTACTAATCCTTTGCTATCAATTACATCTCACCTTTTCTTCTTGGAACATATAATGATAAAAGCAATAGTTCAGAATAAGCAAACAATATTTCAGATTCACACTTCCAGTGCAAGTGGATCACCAGTAATTAATCCTTGATACCATTTTCCACAAAGTTTTGTCCCAGAGACAATCGGCCTGCCTTCTCTGGCTGCTTTCCTAGCCTGGACCTATTCCTTCACTCTACAGGAAAAGTGTGATACAACTGATTTCAGTCAGATCTGTTACTAGAATTATCAGGGATTTAGATTCTTGTCTGTAATTTGGTAAAAGCTATATCTCTTTACGTAGGCTATTAAAATTTATGTACTAATTTCAATAAATACATAAATTCTATTTTTAAAAAATAAAATTGTTTGCTCTATAAATTGATCAGAGGCATGGATTTTGTGGCTAGCTAGGTGATTGCACATCTGTCTTTCACTTCCTCTCTCCCTTTCACGGTTCTCATAGATAATATGACTGATCCATAATTATCCTAATTTATTTTGCTTTTATATTTTTGGTTGCATCATTTCACTTTCTGCTCTGCCATTTCCCAAATCATTTACATAGAAGGCATTATTTCATATTTTCTCATTCCTAGAATAGCTGCACATGAAGACACCACTGGTCCTCATTTTCAGTCTGTACCTTTGAATATGGAGGAAAACCTTTCCTCTGCTCTCTATCAATTCCCTACTCACCAGTTAGAATAATTTCGAATAGTAAAAATGGAAAAAGTGAAAAAAAATCATGGTGAAATAACAGATGTAGAAAATTCACTGGATTTTTCTGACCAGTTCAACCAACGTGAACTATTGGGGAATACATATACACCCCATTCCCACTGGTACTCATTGTCTCTGGTTAGGCAATTCTGATGAAGACAAGGAACAAGATGAAAAAGTGAGGAATGATATCATTTGTAAAAAAAATGGAGAAGTATTCAAGCAAATTTTTCTGTGGGCTGCTGAAAATAATTGGCTTACTACAGTACAGAGACTACTTTCCAAAAAGGACATTCATGTGAATACTAGGGATGATGATGAGTATACCTCTCTTCATCGGGAAGCCTAAGTGGACACTTTGACATTGTCCATGTGTTGGTGGCTCAAGGCAGATATTCATGCAATAACTGTGAATGGCTGGACACCCCTGCACAGTGCTGATATGTGGAATAATACCAGAGTGGCTTCCTTCTTAGTTCATCATGATGCAGATACCAATGCCCAAACTAAAGTCCTCTTGACCCCCTTGCATCTTGCTGCTTGGAATAGAAATAGCAAAGATATGCTGGATCTCCTTCTATTGAACCATATATGAAACCAGGTCTGAAGAACTTGGAAGAAATTGCATTTGATGTTGCCAAAAGGATAAATATGTATCACTACCTCTTTGAAGTTGTGGAAGGCTGTAAAAATTGTTCTCCTAAATCATAATGGTTTGGTTAAGTTTCTTAAATTTCAAAAATGCCAATCCATCTTTGTGTCCATACAAAATATTTTCACAATACAAAGCAACTGCAATATCTTACTTTAAAAATTCATGGATTCCATCGTATTTTTCAAGTGAATTGCCTGACTTTGATGTCAAAATGTATTCAAGATTTGTTTGTATACATCTATAATGATTTCTGCTGGGTTTGTGATTATTTAAATCAGAAATCATTTTAACTTATCTGTTGAAATGAGTAGTACAAAAACTAAAGATATTTCTGGTGCTTGTATGAAAAAATTATATTTTAAAATAATCTGTATTTTGTTTGTATAATGTCCATAATGTGTTTCATTTGTTCCTGGATATAATACTTTGAATTCTACATTGTTTTATAATATATAGGTTCACGATTAAATGTGTTATTTCAGATAGCATTCCATATAGAAACAGTTTAAGATTCCTTTTTTTCCTAGGTCCTTATAGTATTTTATTTCTTTGGGATAAAATGACAATGATATCTAATTTGAAAAGTTTTGTAAAGATTATGCTATGTAAAGGTTTTTCTAAGTTGAGGATTTAGTACACTGATGTCAAACCAACTTTCAGTTCAATGAATTACATTTATTGTTACATTTGTATTTTTGTAATTAATTTTTAATAACTGTTTTTAATTTCTTGCATCTGAAGAATGACAAATATGGAATACTTAAATTTTCATATCATCCTTGTGCAAGTGCCATGTTAATCTCTATATTGTAATTTGGGTAAACGTGCTGCTGAAGCATGTAGTATCCTGTAAATTTAAGTAGTTAATGATGCAGTCTTTATACAGGCATATATCCTTGGTTGACTGTTTGTAACTAGGAAACCTTATTGTTCCTAAAAATGCTATTTATCTTACTTCTCTAAAATTCTGGGTAGATTGGAAAAAACTTATATTGTTTGGTCAAATGCTCACATTTGCAATTTTTTGTCAATGACAATTTTAAGTATTTTTCATTTTAAATTTGATCATACTTTGAAGTCTTTATAGCTAGGTCCAAAGGTGATGGCTTTACAAGTAATTATTTATCAACTGAGTTAGCTTTGTGGAGCTAATGGATTCAAATTAAACCTTGCTTAAGAGCTACTTCTAAACTTCTGTAGCTTAAAATTTCCTAAATGAGGTCTTACTGGCAAAAATGTCTACCTGACCCTTTACTCTTCTTCCATGTAGCAACAGACCAACCAGAATATCTTACCCTGACAGCATAGATTTTCTTATTGGAACAAAACTAATCTTAGTTAAAAGGGATCATAGAGAGATGAACAGTTAAACTAGAATCGTTTAGACTTGAAGGTACTTTATCAAAATATAATTGTTTTTTATACCTAACATTTCAAAAGTAGCTAAAGCCAAGAAGGTGAAAATTTTTTCATATGTATGATTACCTAATGTCATGGCTAATCTACCATACTACCAGGCAGCAATCTACACTACTGCCTTTCATTCACCAAATATTTTCATAGTTAAAAGAGAAGTCTATATGTTTCTCCTCCATATTAGGCCTTAAATTGGTAATGTTTTAATCACAGTGTTTCCTCTTGTCTCTAGGCTGTAAATCTACAAATGTTAAAGCTTTAGGTCCAGCTCTACCAAACACTGAGGTAGAAATAATGGAATAATACATTAAAACACAGTTGCCTTTGATACCCTAACCATATCAGAACATTGCAAAACATGTGCCTTTTTCTTATATTTTATATAGTTATATATTTTATACTTATACATGCTGATATCTTATTTCACACTGTGAAACTTACCAGAAATAATTGATAATTTGACAAATAGATATAAATTACAATTAATAGACTGGAATATAAATAATTAGGTTTAGAATATATATCAGAATATGAAAAGTATCAATGCAATGTCTTCTGTATAAACTTGTGATAGGTTCTAAGTGTTCTTGGTCTTCAGAATTCACATTGTAAAAAAAAATTTGTTTTCCTCTAATCTATAAGGGAATTTACTCTGCTGCTCTGTTTATTATTTTAACTCACTGGTTCCAAAATGTTTTTCTCCATATTTCTGATTATACGCAAATTTTGCTGATATGATGTCTAAAAGGTATTATTCTTTTGCAGGACACACATGTCCTAGGATCCCAGGTCTCAGTTATCAGCATCATCAAGTAACAATGGCAAGACTTCTCATCTAGGTCCATGCAACATCCCAACAGAAAGTAATTGAAAATCCATCTCAATTCTTGACGACACTGGAATTAGCAGTAAGCAATTGTGAAATGCAAGGGAACTTAAAATGAAATATGAGATCACAAAATCTGAAAGAAAGTTCAGTAATTCAAAGTTTCAATTTACAAATGACCAGCCCATATGAGCGAACAAGATCACAAATGTCACAAATTATTTTTAATACCCCTCTCCTAATAATTACTGAAAGATTTCAGTCCAACATAAGTAGGCAAAAAAAAAAAGAGTTCCTAGAACGATAGATCCATAATTGGTCTACCAAGGCTAGGAAAACTTGACTTACCGGTCAAATATAATTCACAAAAACATTATTTGAGAAGATCGTTAATGCTTCAAAATACTGGTACTTCAGGAAAACTTGGTTTTCTAGTATAAAAATGTTATCATTCACAAACAAATGATAACCTATATTTAATCTCCTGAAAACAGATTCCTATTCAAATAATCTTTTAAAATCATATTCATCAAAACAACAATTGACAAGTCGATGATAGTTAGTGACATTACAAACTTTTCAAGTTTAGAGTGCAAGTTACAATTGAGTTGATTTATTTACCCAGCACTAATGCCAAACAGGTTCAACCATTCATTAAAGTGTAGAAATAGTACCACCCACCATTTGTGTTGTTCAGTAGATGCCTTCCAGAAATGTGTCAAATAGAACAACCTCCCATAATTCAAACTCAAACACTAGCTAATAAAGTATATTTCATCACTTAATAAGGTACATTATAAAAAGTCACAAATAGTTGCCTTATCATATGTTGTTTTATGTTTTCCCTATCTGTCTAACATAGTAAGAAATATGACTTAAAGTCATGAATATGGGTACTCATCAAAGATGTGACAAACAAAATCTGTCTTCTATTTCTCTCATATTCCTCTATAGTAGTAAATCGTAGTTTTCTTCTTTTTCCAAAACTTAGAGGTAGTAGAAAATATTATCCGATGTAAAATAAAGTAATCACAAGCCTTTTTACAAAGCGATTTATAAAATTTGGTAGTTAGGAATATATTCTAAGCCATTTTTAAACTTTCTTGTTAACTAAAGATTAATCTTCCAAATGGATGAGAATAAAATCATGTCTAGGTGCTTCACGTCTCCAGTCTTGCAAATTGTTATTGCAGATGAATGAATTATGGAAATATAAACTGACATCAGTTCAAGTATAAGCAGGATTGAAACTCCATGGAATGTATATAAACCTTTCAAAATATTAACAGTTTAACAGAATGACTATCAGGAAGTTGAAACCAGAGAAGAAAGACATAGAATGAATGAAAAATGGAACAAGGGGCAAGTACAGCTAGAATACTCAATGTACACATGTGACTAAAGAAGTGGTAAATCTGAAATAAATCTTGGAGAAGGGGTTGGATGAGAATGATAGAAGGAGTCACTCTGATCCAGGAACATTGGACAATTTGATGGACATATTTATTGTAATATACTTGCACAACCTCTTGAGATTTAGTTTTAAAACACAACAAAAAACAAAAACACACAAAAATCACAACCAAACAGCAATCTCTAGAGAGGATGAATATGACCTCTCAAAATTTTAAATAGTTAATGAAGGGTAGTCTTGGGAAAAGCAAACAAAGCTGTTCAAAGAGGACAGTTTGGGGTAGCAGAGAATTTTGAACAGATTTAAATAGATTGTCTAAGGTTAAGAATAACCAACATCTGCTGTAAATATTTTCTTCTGTGAGTTCTCTTTTTCTACAATGGATACTCCAGTACTCAGCCACACTTGATAGCTTGTGAAGATAGAATGGAAGAAACAAGATCAAGAACCCATTACTCCACTGGAGACAGAAGAGTCCTCTATGTTTTCTCTCCTCTCTCTTCAGAACTCTTTCTTCATTCTTTTAAGTCAAGTGATTTTGAATTATATCTTTCATTCTTTGTTCTGGCAAAGTAATTAGCAACACCAATTTACTAAATATTATTTTCCTTTCTTTTCCTACCATGCTGTTTACTTATCCAAGATAGTCCATTAAACTTCATCCTTGCATTTGGTTGCCACGAAAACCCAACATCTATGTTAATGAGGACAAACTCTAATGTAAAACTTTGTCTACATAAAACCAGTCCAATAAGCTGTGATCACAAGTATTTAGCTATACTTTTTTCTTTTACCTTGAAAGTCTTCTTGTGTCTAAAAGGCCACTAAAATTACTCCCACACTTTTTGGTTCAATCACTTCTAACCTAAAAGATATGTTTTGCTAACAAGATGCTTAGAGGAAGTATACTTCACTTACTTTAATCTTCTCTCGTAAGACGCTCTTAGATAACATATCAGGAAAAAAGTTATTCTTTCCAAAATTATTTCAATAGATTATTTTCTCTTGGTCTTACATTTGCTCAACTAAATGTATGGAGAAAAATAGAGTTAAATCGCCCATACCTTGTATGACAGTGTCTGTTACAACAGACAATACTTCTTTGTCCTACTTCTATGTCCTCCTCATAGTCCTTTCTTGATTTCCAATTAATCACACCTTCTTGGCTTCAAGTCTAGTGAAGCTGAAGGAGTATAAGGCTTCCCCCACTGCTACATCTTCCTGATTTCTCTTTTTAAATTCTTTTATTTGGTTGTGGAATTTATGTTCATGTCTTCATCCAATCTGTTCTGCATTGTATTGAGCCAAATAGGCTCTGTAAAATCACTTTAGGTAGCAAAAATATTAACAAAATCTATATCAAAAAGTTTTGGAATCCCTCTACTGCTGAAGCCAATACTCTTAGCTAGGGCTTCTAAGAACACCTTTTCTTACCTTTTCAATTTGCTCAATTCTTTTCTGATCCCAAAACTTTTTGGCTAATGTAACAAGAGAAGTCTTCACTATCTCATGTTAATAAGGATATTATATTTTGTGAGCTACTTAGAAATGTGAAATCATTGGCTTGAGGTATCCAATCAGATATTTTTCTTTGTTTCAGGGCTTCACATGCAAAGATATTGTGTAAAGTATTATAAACAGAAAAGTGTATACCCAATACATTCTTTCATTGTTGAGGGCACTTTCTCCCAAAATATTTTGCCCCAAATTATCTTTTTCAGAGAATTTCTGTTTGGTAATTAAAGTCAATTCACACATTTTGATGTCTTTTTTAAAGAAATTTGAACTTAAATTCCACTACAACCTTGTTTCACACAGTGAGAGTATTTGTCCTGGGTAAGGATAATTCTCAGGGGAACCTACAGGATTTATAGCAAGGTTTCTGAAGTTTATTTGTTTAGTGTGAAAATGAGCCATCTTCACCCACATTGCTTCCTCTCAGCTAAGTCTCCATGGATTTCTTTGCATGAAAGCCTATTTTCCCAGGCAATTTTAAATTTTCTTAATAGGTTAAGTTGCTAAAAAGTTTGAACAATTAAAATTTACCTGACATAATTTTAATTTAATAGCGAATTTACCAATCCTAATTCCACCTTTACCATCAAAAACTGTTACCATGCTGTTTTCATGATATACTGTCCATGAAACTATTATTTTCCATTGGCTTTGTTATGCATATAAATGACTATATAAGCTGATGCTGAGCAAAATGAACTCCAAGATATTGAAACAAATTTTTATGTACGGTTTGAGTTTTTAATGTACTATGTGATTTCTATTTTGGGGGGATTTTTTCCCCTATGGTTTGTCCCCGGCTGTATTTGATTTTGGTACCTTGTGTATTGTGTATATATTTACCTTAATTAGGGAAGGGAAGAGGAACAGCAAAATGGTGAGAAAAAGGACAAAGGGCAAACCAATGCAATAGCAATACTCACAAGACAATATGTTT
Source organism: Dipodomys spectabilis (assembly GCF_019054845.1). Classification (NCBI taxonomy): domain Eukaryota; kingdom Metazoa; phylum Chordata; class Mammalia; order Rodentia; family Heteromyidae; genus Dipodomys; species Dipodomys spectabilis. Next base: position 3,180,913 of record NW_024870782.1, on the reverse strand, counting down.
GAAATGTACATTACAACTTGTGAGAAGTATTGAGGTGAAGGAAAACTGTGAGAAAAATGAAGGAGGGGGTAACACCTTTGAAAAGTTATGTATTAACTACCTTACAATTACTGTAATCCCACTGTACATCACTTTGACAATAAAATTAATTTAAAAAATAAGTTGCATGAATAAATTTCACTGTATTGGTATAGTAAATATTATTCTTTATGTAGTAACTTTTTAAAAGTTAATACTATTTTGCATCTCATTTGAATTATTTAACCCTTTTTAATCAGAGGACCATCAACTTGAATCCAACTAGACAATATTTTCACAATATACTTGACAATATTTTGAAAAAAGAATAAATTTAGTACTTTCTCATACTCAAACCAAAAACAGTTCAATTCTATGTAAACCCATAATTTTAAAAGTAAATAAGTTGTTAAGAGGAGAGAATATATGTGTTCTTCAAAATTCCTATGACTGATAATTACTCATTTTCAAATTCTGAACATTCCATACCTGTTGGCATGTTATGAAATTCTGCAATAGATGCAGTTTCCAGTGGGGTGTTACAGATTGAGAAATCAACAGAAAAATAGCCACATTCTGGTAGAGGATAAAACTATGAGGCACCTGTAATAATTAATTCTTCAAGAGTAAGCAATTGTTAATCAGAGTAAGTTATTATTTCTATGACCATCAATCCTAAGATTTATGCCATAAAGTCATCCTAGCCCAACAGTTTCCAACTTGGAGGGAACACCTCAAAATTCCCTTAATGCACATTACGAATAGCTTATCTCTATTGTGAAAAAATACTACACCTCTGCTAATGTGATGCCCTCTGTGTTCTGGAAAGAACACCACAATAAACTGGGTTGCAACATTTTCCCCCACTGGTATTCTTGAGATCAAAACACTTGTAAATATTATTTATACTTATGCTTTTTAACTATCATAGATATTTAGGATGCTAAGATCAGCGGATTACCATTCAAAACCCACCCAGGTAGGACGGTTCCCTAGATTCTAATCTCCAAGAAACTTCTCAAAAAAGCCAGACATAAGTGGCACTGAAGTTGAAGTGGTAGGGCACGAGCCTTGAGCATAAACAGGCTCAGAGAGAGTGTCCAGGCCCAGAGTTCAAGCCCTATGACAAATCAATAAAACAAAAACAAAAATAAAAACAAACCCCAAACCTAGCAATTTTCTCATTGTATACAGAGGCACATAATTTAGGAAATTGCTTCCTGTGTTACATACAGGTAGAAAAAAGAAGATGTCATACAATTATACTCTTCATACAATGTTCTACCAAAGCCTCAAAAATTGCTGTTTTCTAAATTTATAAGTTAACATCATCTATTTGTTGGCAACTCTGTCTACATTATTCACATTATCATTTTATACATGAACTGTTGGAATTATCTATTAACTAAGTTCTAATTATAACTCTCTTGAAAGAATATTCTAGGCAAGTAGAATGCAAGAATCATTTGTAAATTTGTCAATTAAACCCTCTACTTAAAAAGAATTGTGTAGTATCTTATAGAATATGAAAATAAAAACAAAACAAAAACATTTATTTTAAATCTAAATTCTAATTTAGCAATATCTACAAAGACATGCATTAGACAAATTCGCTTTTTCTCTGGGCTTAAGCTTTTGTAATCCTTCATCAATTCTTTGGAATCCAACAGAATTATGCTAACTTTGGGTGAGAATTTTGGATGGGAATCAAGAGCCATTTTGCATCTAGAAATGTTCTGTAATGAAGACAGCATTGCAAACACAACTGAGGATTATATCTGAGTTACATTGTAATTGGAACCTTGACTTCCCAAAACATAGTGAAAAAATTAGCCCAAACTTCCAACTGTGTATTCCTTTCTTGTTTGGTTTGTTTTATGAAGACAAAATTATATTACCTAGTTCAGGGAAGATATCACCATGTAATTTCACTCTCTAATCTCCTGTCAGTCTGAGTGCTAGAATTCTAGCCTTGTATCACATTGCCCTGCCATAGTTTCTTGGTTTATTTAATCTAGATACAGACTAGCAATTCTGAACTTCTCCAGTGATATTATCCACTAGACTTCTCAGACTGTTCATGTACTATTTTCAAAGATGTTCTAATATTTGACACAGGATATGAACATTTTCAAATGCACCTGCGGGGTCTCTGATTCATTCTTCCATGGATCCAATCAGTTTAATATTGATTACTTGACTCTCTTCCTATCTCTAGCTTACCTATCTAATATTCTCAAACTTTTTTGAAAAAAGTTCACTTGAGGATTTTCTAATTTTAAAAATTATCACTTGAGGGGCTGGGAAGGTGGCTCAGTGGTAGAGCGCTTGCCTTGCATGCCTGAGGCCCTGAGTTCAATTCCTCAGCACCACATAAGCAAAAAGAAAAAAGCTAGAAGTGCCACTGTGGCTCACTGTGGTAGAGCACTAGCCTTGAGCTGAAGAGCTGAGGGACAGCGCCCAGGCCCAGAGTTCAGGCCCACGACCGGACCCAAAAAAAAAAAAATTATCACTTGATTCTAGTCTTACTCAGGACATATTTTCTATTGCTTTCTAAATTTTCTACATATTCTGAGAGTTGTATCATTTCTGTATTTGTGTGTGCACATTTAAGTGCTTCTGTGTTTATGATTATGTTTGTTTCTATGTATGCAAAAACCTCAAGCTCTTATTTATCAGTCTTGCTCATGACTGGTATTCCATGACCTGAAATATTCTTCCAATCCAGCTTTTGGAAGGTTAATTATAGATAGTGTCTCAAAAACTGTTCTGCCCAGGCTGGATGCAAACTGAACTTCCCAGACTCCTTTATATTTGTAGCTTTTATTTATCCAGTAGAATCAGCTTTTAAACTACAAACATTTTTGTGAGTGTAAATTCTAAGCTGTATCCCAGATTTTTAACTCAAGAATTCATATAAAGATAGATGAGCATACACATTACATATACTGAGTGTACACTGTTAAGAAATGTTATCCTAAGCTGGGTGGCAGTGAGATCTGAGGATTGGGGTTCAAAGCCAGCCAAGGTAGGAAAGTCCCAGAGACGCTTTTCTCCAATTAACTGCAAGAAAAGTGGAAGTGGCACTGTGGCTCAAGTGGTAGAGCATTAGCCTTGAGCAGAATAGCAGAGGGAAAGTGCCCAGGCCCAGAGTTTAAGTGCCAAGACCACCACCAAAAATATATATATATAAGCAAAGGAAAGAAAAAGAAATGTCATCTTAGTCACCAGTTCATTGCTAGTATATTCCCTACTCTCACAAGATGGACTTTTTTTCCCAGTTAAATCCATGCTCTTATGTCTGACTTTTTTAGAAGCAGAATTATACTTCCATTCTTTCTACAAAGTTGCTTGATGAGCAAGCATGATTTAGAAAAGGAGTGCCCTCAGAATTCGTGTTCCACATAGGAGTAATGCTTTCTCTATATCACTCCCATAAATCTACATACTGGACTTGGCTTTATTGTTTCAATGTTGTCTTATTTGTAGATTCTTTTTATACTATATTGAACGCTTATACTTAAAAGCAGAACTTCTCTTTCTCCTAATATTGCTATTGTTTCCCTTACTGTTAATGCATGTACACTTGGGAAATAATGCGCATCACATACACTCTCAAAAAGAATGACATGATAACCTTCTTCCCATTTAAAATTCTCTTTAATATACAGAGAACTTACAAAGTTTGAACTCAATGTAGTCATTGATAATGTATTTATAAGCAACATAAATTTCATATTTTCTCTTTACTAAGTTGTCCTGAAACAAGTGTTACCTCAGGTCCAAAGTGTCCTTGTGTTATTTCAATGATCCCAGAAAACTTTCATCATACCTCAGGCAGCACCATCGATTGTGATTAGCAGTGACAACACAAAATCCTGGAATCTTTGAATTCCCAGAATTAATCTTCACCTGACATCTAAGTACATTCCTGACATTAATTGCTGTGACCTAATGAACAAAACTTTTTTCAACACAGTATCCTAATATAAATAAAGTACATGAATTAGGGACTATTGTCAGAATGCAATTATATATTGCAAGTATGTGTTCTTTATTTTGCATTTACTAACCAAAAAAAATTTTGTCCTGACCCACAGACCACTTCCAGAATGAGAGGGCCACCTTGGGTTCCAGCCACATGGGGACGCTGGGCTACCTCCTCCAGCACCCATTCAATCAGTTTCTGTGAGAGAGAGAGAGAGAGAGAAAGAAAGTAAGAATTACACTTGTCAGGTGCCTGTGGCTCAGAATTCTATTGCTAAGTACACAGGTGGCTGAGATATGAGGATCATGATTCATAGCCATCCCGGGCAGGAACGACTGTGAGACTTTTATCTTCAAAGAACCACCCGAAAACTGGAAGTGGTACTGTGGGCTCAAGTGGTAGCCTTGAAGTGAGGAGCTTGGGGACAGCGTCCAGGCCTAGAGTTCAAGCCCCACGAATGACAATCAGTGGACTTCCCACCACAAGAAGTGGACTGAATAGCAGCCATTGTCCGAGAGTGCATAGTAGAGAAATCAGGCTGAGCTTCCTGTGAACTTGAGGTCATTAGTAGGTCACCTGGCTTCTCTGTGCCTCGATTTCCCCAGCTGCAAACACAACAGACTGAAGGATCCCCTGCCTTATGGGGATAGGTTAATGATGAAAGAGAGCCATGTTTTGTTTCATAATACCCACTTGTTGCATGATTAATAACTGGCCCCACCTCAGCCCTTTTTGGTATCTTCCTGTCATATGCTCACAGAATTGCCAAGAACCTTATCTGAAGGCTGCTCCCTCTGTGCCTAGCCATGCTCTAGAGATCCCTCTGTATAAATCTATTGTTTCCTGACAACTCTCCTGTGAGGAGACTGAGGTCTGAGGGTTGAGGCCCTACCCAGAGCTTCACCTGTGGCCAAGAATCGGCTACTGTGTACTAAGAGTTTGGGTTAATCCATCTGAACCGATGACTGAGCATGGCACTACATGCCTACCATCCCAACTACAGAGGATCAGGCCTCACATAATATAAAGGTGCCATTTTTATTCCAGGACTGGGATTTTTACTCATGGTCTGGGTAACTCTGTTGCACTGTATGGGAAGGGAAAGCTTGTTTCCCTGAAATCAAGAGATTCAAGTATTTTCCTTAGGCCTGAAATTGATCCCCACGACTAGAAAACATCCTATTCATGTACAATTTATACATATGATTTATATTTATATACATATGTTGACTCCATATTGTGTTAAGTATAGTTATTTTATTTTTTATTTTATTCATTTATTGAACGTTTATGTTATTGACTATTTTGGCACATAGAACATTGATTACATTGATTAAATAGGATATAGGTCTACATATGTATTCTACTTCATACCTGACACCGAGGACATTCACAGAAAAGGAAAACATGTGTCACCATCAGTTTCTTACTCCACGATTCATTGTTTGGGAGTTCTGGCATCTGAATTCATGGCCTACAAGGCCAAACTCATGAATGGGTGAGTGTCATCACGCCATCCTGGGGCAAATTGAGTGGACAGGCAGTTCCCAGAACCTGAGATTGTGCCCCAGGTGTTAACAAAATAAGAACAGATTGACATGCAGATGGCAGTATGCTAATAAATATATATTTTTATAGAGAACCAGAGATGTCTATACATTATTCAGTTATATAGACTACATTCCTACCAATTCTTGGGTATTCATTATGCCTCCATATAATTAATGTTATTGTTTTCATCCTTAAACTATTAATGAAATCAATCAGTGTCCTCAAATTATTGTGTAATTAATAATATTCTTTTTATGCTTCATAAATAATAAATAAAATCAATCAGCCTCCTGAAATGATGCAGTCTAAATTTATTATATATATATATATATATATATATTTACTGTGAAAATACTGTACAGAGGGGTTACAATTACATGGGCAAGATTATGCGTACATTACTTATCAAGCATTGTAGCCTCCTCCTTTGTTTCCCCTTCCCATCCCTTCCCATCCTCCTCCCTGCCCCCACCCAATCCTTCCACCCCTCCTCCCCCACCAAAGTTGTACTGTTCATTTTCGACATAACGACTTGTACACCTCATTGTTGCAAGGGGTTCACCTGTATCCCTATTTAAGAGATTTGTTTTTCCCCTTCCCCTCCACAAATTATACCGACATCAAATACAGTGAAAGCAGGGGTTATACTGTCGGGGAGGGACATACAAAGCAACAAAGAAATAATCTTATAAATGTATTAGAGACAATCGCATGAAAGAAAAAAAAAACATTTGCATACATATCTTAGGGTTCATTTCCCTAACATCATCTTATCTGACCTTTTCTGCTTGACTCAGACATATACTAGATATTGCAAATAAGGGAAACCATGGGACATATGTTTCTTTGGGCCTGGCTTACTTCATTTAATATAATTTTTTCCAAGCCTTTCTATTTCCAAACAAATGGGGCAATGTCATTCTTTCTGATGGAGGCATAGAATTCCATTCTGTATATATACCACATTTTCTTGATCCATTCATTTACTGAGGGGCTGGTTCCAAAATAAAAGACCCGGAATAGCAAAAACGATCCTCAACAGAAAGAATACTGCTGGAGGTTTATTGCAGTCTAATTTTATAGCAGAATCATTCACGATCAACTCATTCTACTGTGACATTGATAACATTCCATTGTTATTCCTATGGATGGGAACCAGTTTCTTAGTATCTCCTGTCATTGGTTGGTGTCAGGACGAGGATTAAAAATCAACACCTATGTTGCCACGTGGGCCTATGGCTTCCCTGATAGTCTGCCATCCTTCAGCAATGCAAGGTGATGTACCCTTTGCAACAGTGTTTTTCAGACCCAGGAGGGTTACCGTGCAAAGGGAGAAAACTTAAAAAGGCCATATTATTTCTGTGCAATTTTTTCCCTGCAAGGCCTGGGTGTCTAGGATCCCAGGAGCAGCTGTTTGTCCAGTTGCTGCACCCCAGCATTGGGTGATCAAAGCTGAGGCAGAGTTGCCACAACCTGAGTTCAAGCCCCATGCTAAGGAAAATTTTTTTAAAAAATTAGCTCCCTGGCTTTGGATTTGAACTCAGGATCTGGGTAAATCTGCAGCAATGTGAAGTAAGGGGAGTATCACTGTACTTAAACATAAGAAAATCAGGACTGTTCATTAGTCCTGAATTCAAGCCCCAGGCCTGGAAAACATACTATCTATATGCATTGTAAAGATAGGATTTATACTTACCTCTAGTTGTTCAGTCCATACATATTTGGTTTTGTTGTTCCTTGCATTTTTCGTTTTATTCATTTATTTAGAGTTGATTTTACTAGGATAAAACACATTCTGTTTATTACATTGATGACATCCTAACACAGAGCATCAAGATTTGTAGAAAATGTTCTCCATCATGCCTGACACCCAGGATTCTCAGAGAAAAGGTAAACAAGGTTCACACTTGCCTTCTTACTCCATGATCCACGTGTTGGTAGTACTGGGATCTGAACTCAGAGGCTAGCAGGACCAATTGGCCAATACGTCAAGGTGAACACACCAACCTGTGAGCATCTAAGGAGCTAGGCCATTCCCAGCATCTGACATTGATCCCTAAGGTGGTGCACTATAGTCATAAATTCATAATTTAAACATAGAATCTATATTGATATACATGTGTGGACATCATTTTGAATTTGGTTTAGGTCTCCTTTTTTGTCTATAATTCATGGAGGTATTGTGTATTTTACTAAGTATGGTGACAGCTATAACTGTGCTAACATGGATGATGACCTATTCCCATGGTTATAGAGTTGCCTATGTGTTCTCCACCCTAGTTGAGACCCAGGACTTTCACAGGAGAGGAAAATGTGTGCAACAACTGGCTTCTGACATCAGGATGAATATTTTTTCAGAGCTGGGATTTGAACTCAGGTCTGGGCAGCTCTGTTGCACTGGGGGAGAAGGGGAAGCTCACGATACTTGAAGACTTGAATGTCAGGACTGGTCCAGGGCCTGATTTGAAGGCACAGCACTAGACAAAATAGCAATCCCACCTTTTTTAAACATAGGATCTCTCTTTACCTATAGGTGTGGTATGCATCTTGCGTTCAGTGTAGTTATTCTTTTCATTTTGTGTCTTATTCATGGATGTATTTTGTATTTTATTGAGTATGGTGCCAGATATAACTGTGCTGACATGGATGACAACTTGTTCCCATGTCTATAGAGTTGCCTATATAGCATTATCCATCCTCGATGAGACCGAAGACATTCACAGGACAGGAAAACATTAAACATGTGCATCCTTGGGTTTCTCACATCAGAATGAATCTTTTGGCAGTGCTGGAATTTGAACTGAAGGCCTAGCAGACCCAATTGGTGAATGGGTCATGGTGAGCACAACAGCCTGTGAACTACTGAGGATCTAGGCCATTCCTAGGACCTGAGATCAAGTCCTGGTTGGGGCTAATATAGTCATAAATTCATAATTAAACAGAGGCTCTATATTGACAAATATGGCTAGGCAGCATCTTGGTTTCGGTGTAGTCACTCTCTTTATTTTGTGTCTTATTCATTGATGCATTGTATATTTTCTTGATTATAGGATGACAGATATAACTCTGGTGACCTGGATGACAACCTATTCCCATGAGTGTAGAATTGTCTATACATTTTCCATGCTAGGGAGACCGAGAACTTGCACAGCATAGGAAAATATGTGTAACGACTGGCTTCTCACATCAGGGTGAATTATTGGCAGTACTGGGATTTGAACTTGGAGCCCAGGAGACCCAACTGCACAATGGATCCACATGATCACACCAGACTGTGAGCCACTAAGGAGCTTGGCTGTTCCCAGTAACTGAGATTGAGCCCCAGGGAGGCCAACATAGTCCTCAATGCATCATTGACACATGGGATAGTATCCACATCTATGAGTGGACTGCATCGTGCATTGAGTGTAGTTATTCTCTTTCTTTTGTATACTATTCATGGATGTATTGTGTATTTTTTTGAGAATATGATAACAAGTATAACTGGGCTGATATGGATAACAACTTATTCCCATGGCCACAGGGTGGCCCATGCATTCTCAAATCATAGCTGAGACAGAGGACTTGCATGGGAAAGGAAAACAGGTGCAACAATTGGCTTCTGACATGAATATGAATCTTTTGGCTGGGCTGGGATCTGAACTCTGGGCCTAGCAGGTCCAATTGGTAAATGGGTCCACATGAGCACATCAGCCTGTGAGCCACAAAGGGACTAGGCCATTCCCAGGACCTGAGATTGAGCCCCCCTGGGGGGAGATTGTGGAGAACAATAGTCATCCATTCATAAACTGAAGGGAGTATGCAAAAAAGTACATATTTGTATAGAGTAGGAGAGATGGTGACCTGTGATGGAATCCAATCTGTGTGACTACCAATTCTTGAACCTTTCCTGATGCCTCCATTTCATGACTGTGATGCTTGTTGTCATGTTTCATCAACTCTTCTTTACAAATAATAAACACCCATGAGTCTTGCCTATCATTTCCTACTCGCATCATGCACTAATTACTCATTCAAGGATGAGATCGATAGCATTCCATGACTCTTTCTAGGTCCAGAAACCAGTATCTCAGGATCTTCCACCATTCCCTCCTCATAGCGGGGGCTGAATCAAGCCTCAGGCCTGCAAAAGATACTTCTTATATACATTTTAAAGGTAGGATTTATACTTCCCTACAGATGTTCAGTCCATATTGTGTTTGGTGTGGTTATTCATTTTATTTCTTATTTTATTCATCTATTTACTATTTATTTTATTGACTCTGATGACACCTATACCATTTATTAAATTGTTTACATCCTATCATATAGCATCTAGATTTTAGATGTGTTCTCCATCACGCCTGGCAATGCTAGGATCTGAACTCAGGGGCTAGCAGGCCCAATTCATGAATGGGTGAGTTTTAGAATGGCAGCTTCTTGCCAATGAAGCTGTGAGGGGGTTCCCACATACTGAGATTTACCCCAGGTTTGGCCAAAACAGCAATACATCGATAGGCACACAGTGGTATACAAATCAATATATATTGGTAAAGCATGCAAGAGCCATCTATCTATGATTGAATGACATCTACTACGTTCCTACCAACTCTTAGGTATTTATTATACTACTATGGAAGGAATATTTTTCTTTTCATGCTTAATAAACTATTAATTAAGATCAATCAGCGTTCTAGGATTATTGCATCCAATTTTAGACTAGACCGATGCAGCCGTTTAATACTCTTTCAATCAGTATTCCTATTTATAGGAATGAGTCTCTTGTGATCTCCTGCCATTAGTGTCAAGACTGGGATTTGAACCCATGGCCTATGTTGACAGGTTGGGCTACGACTTCACTGATACCCCACCAGCCATCAGCAATGGCAGGTCAGGTCCACTTTGCAACCGTGTCATTCAGATCCAGGATGGTCACTGTGCAAAGAGGAAAATCCTAAAACCCCAGCCCTCTGCAGCTCGCCAATCCTTATACTTTCCAGCTATTTTTTTTTCTTCCTGAAAGCCCTCTGGGCCTAGGATCTCAGGCTCGGCTATGGTCCCAGAGACTGCACCCCAGCCTCAGGAGATCCAAACTGAGGCAGAGTTTCTGCAACCTGTCGTAAAGCCCCATGGTTGGCCAAAAATAAATAAATAAATAAATAAAAATCCAAAAATAAAAATAAATAGATAAATAATTTAACTAGATTAAAAAAAATAAAGCTCCCTGTTTTGCAATTTCTGCCAGTTTTCTTTCCTAGCCTGGGATTTGAACTCAGGATCTTGGTAAATCTGTAGCAATGTGAGGGAAGAGTCCAAACCCCGTGCCAACCAAAAATGAAAAACTAAGTCATTGACCTCGGCAGAGGGAGGAAGTTGTGGAGATGGGAGGGAAGGGATGGTAGGGGAAAAACAAAGGAGGAATCAACAATGCTCATTAGTAAATGAACTCATTACCTTGCTCTTGTATCTGTAACCTCTCTATACAACATTTTTAAAATAAATAGTTACAAAAGAACAGGAACAATGTAGTTCTCAGAGAAGCACTTTGGAGTTAAGGGAAGGATGTTCGAATAACTGTACAAAATTCTACTATGCCTTTTTTTAATATTCAGTATGGAACTGTAAACATAACTGCTTCCATTAAAAAAAATAAGTAATTGTCTTGGAAGTGGGGCCAGTATTTCCATCATTGCTAGGATTGAGCTCACCGTCCAAGTAACTCTTTTGCACCATGGGTGAAGGCGAAGCTCACTGTCCTTGAGGAAAAGAAGTTCAGGCTAGAGGTCCCTGGGCCTGAATGAAGGCCCTGCAATAGAAAAAGTATTTCATTACATGTGTAATATATTACATATACTTACATATATATGTTAATTTCATATTATGATTTTATTATTGATTTTGTATTTCATTTTTATTTGATTCATTCAAATTTCATTTTTATTTGATTCATTCAAATTTCATTTTTATTTGATTCATTCATTTATTGATTATTGTATTTATTATACACAATATTAATAAAAAAATAAATAATAATAAAATACACATTTTGCACATCTATTATGAAATTATATACAACAATAATTATATACAATAATGTAGGACATTGTCTCATTTTCATTAATATTTTAAGTGTTGAAACATAATACATAATTAAATGGAAGCGTTTGTCACAGTATTCAAATGTTTAGAGTCTCTCCCAAGTATGAGTTTGTCTTATATTTGGACATCTTCCTATTGGGATTTCTTTAGATGATTTATAGTCAGATGCCTTTTCTTGAGGATATGAAAGTGAGGGATACAATTGTAAGTGTGGGGCTAGAAATGTGGCTTAGTGGTAAAGAGTTCGCTCAGCATGCATGAATACCAGGGTTTGAAACTGCAGTGCCACATACTTAGAAAAAGCCAGAAGCTGTGGTGTGGGTCAAGTGGCTAGCCTTGAGAAAAAGAAGCTCAGAGACAGTACCAAGGTCCTAAGATCAAGCCCCAGGACTGTCAAAAACAATAGGCCAGATGCCAGTGCTCACACCTCGTATACTAGCTTCTCAGGAGGCTGAGAGCTGAAGACCACAGTTCAAAGACAGCCTAGGCAAGGAAAGCCTATTAGACACTTATCTCCAGTGAACCACCACGTGGCACTGTGGCTCAAGTGGTATAGTGTTTGCCTTGAGGTGATGGGTTCAGGGACAGTGCCAGGCTTAAGTTCGAGACACACAATTGGAAAAAAGTGAGGGTTAATCAAAGTACTTTTCCTATTTGCTAATTATGAGAACATTCTTTGGAAAATGAACACTGATGGACACCAGAATAGAAGTAAGAGCTCCAGGCTCAAGTGTAGCAGATCCATATGCCCAGCCTCTCAGACTCTAGCATTGTAACCTTGTGTCTTACCGGATTCTGAAAGGTCCAATGTTGAAAGACTTAATATGTTCCCCAAACCCTTTGTGATAAGCAGTTGACTTGTATTGTCAATGTCATTGCAATTCTGAAGCAGTAGCTCAGGCCCGTCACCTTAGCTCAGGAGACTGAGGTGTCAGGATCACAGGGTGAAGCCAGCCAGGGCAGAAAAGCCTATGACACTCAGACTTCCACTTATGAAAGGTCAGACATTCAAGAGCTTCCTATGTTTTCTTTGGTGATGAGAAGTACTTTCACTCTAAATGTTCTTAGAGTTCTTGAGCTATAGAAGCAGGAAAGAAACATTATTGACCCATCCTGGGTTCAAATGAAGTTCTCAGGATCCAAACCCTAGCTGTGTTAGCAGGAAGAACGACAGTGTAACACTGTAATTGAAGGCAGAAAACAGTTTCAAAAGCCAAGCTAGATGCAGAGACCAGGCCTACAGGATTAGGAGGCAGAATGTATACACTCATCAGGGAAGGGAGCTGCAAAATCACTTCATTCATTCCAGGAACAGCCACCAATGGGGGAAACCTGAAACAGTTGTTAGAGTTAAACTAGGGTAAGGCTTTTCTCTGCCTCTTCAAACAATGAATAATTAACCTTCCTCCCTCAGGTGAAGGGAGCCTCAGGCTATCTTTTGGTAACCAATAGAGAGCCAGTTTAGTGGGTGAGAGGGGAGGAACAGAGTAGAAAAACCCTGCTCTCTGTTCTTAGGGAGTGGGTTTTTCACTCTCCATCTGTCAGATTTCTAGGCCCTTCTTCTTTCTCTGCCAGTCCTTTCTCTTTCCTTCATTCTCCACGTCATTAATGCAAATCCCCAGTCCAAGCCCCTGAGTTAGAACCTAGGTCTGCCCATTTGACTGTGGGGCCCTTGGCTGCCTGAGAAGTGGAAAAGTGATAGTCTTCCTGCCCTGTGGTTTTGTGAAGGCGATGCTGCTGGCCTGGCACACTGCAGAAGGCCTCATGACTGGGAATTGTTCCCTTCTTTCCTCCTGATATCCAAGACCAGATTCATCTATCATCTTTCTGTTTATCTATTTAATCTATCTATGTATTTATCTAGGTATCTATGTATTTGTGTATCTATGTATGTTTGTATATATATATGTATGTATGTATGTGTGTATGTATGTATGTATGTATGTATGTATGTATGTATGTATGTATCTATCTATCTATCTATCTATCTATCTATCTATCTATCTATCTATCTATCTATCTACCCACCTACCTAGGTATCTCTTTGGCAGTACTTGGGTTGAACTAAAGGCCAGGACACTGTCTCTAGCACTCTACTACTTGAGCCACAACACTGATTCTGGATTTTTCTGTGTATGTGCTCCCAAGGAATCGTACCCAAGGCTTCTTGCATGCTAGGCAAGCACTCTCTCAGCAATCCACATTCTCAGCATCCTCATCTTTTCCTTAATGGTAGTTTTACATAAGTATGCTACCATTTTACGTCCCCAGGTTTAATTTGCTGAATACTGGTTACTTCTATGAAACCTGATCTTCACTTCCCCTGTCTGATTTGTGACTATTCTTGCATCGGTCCTATAATAAAATGTAAATAAATGCTGCTGAGAGCTTCAGTGTGCATCATATAAGGACACAGGTCTGGAACCCTGGAAGAAAAAAGCCATGGGCTTGAAATGAAGATAATGATGCAGTATGTGCAAGGAGCATATCTGAAAAATGAACCAGTAAATAAAAGGACACTAATTGGATATGGTCTGTTTGCACTCAGGAAGGTAATATACACACATAACTGCATAGGGCACTGATACATAAACTTGGCCTTCTCTTTTTGAAAAATTTTTGTGGCCATCACAGGGCTTGAACTCAGGGCCCGATGCATTCCTCAGCTGTTTTTCACAAGGCTGAGGCTTTACCACCACCACAGATCCACTTCCACCCATCTGGTCATTAATTGGACATAAGCGCCTCCCAGGCTTTCCTGTCTGGTCTAGCCTCTGTCTCCTGCTCGGCTTTCTCTATGAAAGCTGCAGCTCTACCCTCTGGGCAACTGCTCCACTTCTGGTTTTCTGGTGGTTTATTGGAGATAAGAATCTCACATAATTCCTGCTCAGGCTGACTTTGAACGGCAATCTCCCAAGAGGCTTCAAGGGGCTTTCCTTAGTGATTCACCCAGTAGGCCCTCCACACAAGCCCTTAATCTAAATTTTAAGAGGCACTAGAGAAAAAGAGATACATGAAGATGCTTCTAGTGTGTTCTAGATACTTAAGGTTAGAGACACACAACATTCATAATTATTAGATCATTTTATAGGCTAAAGGAGCAATGCAGACAATATGAGGTTTGCTCCAGCTTTTGGTTCTCTCATCCTGAGACAGTAAACTCACTGCAGCTCAATGCTAAGTGACAGAACTGGCATGTAATATGGACATTAGCTGCCAAATCGTGTGACACTTACTTCTCACTTTTGGCTTCAAACCTGTGACCAGAGGAGAAGATGAGGAGAGAAAATCCTTCTCAGAGAAAGCAGATGTAAAGAACATTGGGCTAGTTAACTTATAAATTCAAGCCATTGGAATGGCCCTGTTAAGAAGTCAGATTGTCCAGATTAAAAAATGAAGAAGAAAAGAAAGAAGGTGCCAGCGGCTTTTCACTTTAATACCAGCTCTTCAGAAGCTAAGATGTAGAGAATCTGAGTTTGAATCCAGCCAGCATAGGAAAGTCCATGACACTGTTATTTCTAAGAGATCACAGGAAAACTCAGAAGTGGGGCTGTGATTCAAGGTTAATGCATTGCCCTTGAGCAAAAAGAGCTCAGGGACAACGCCTCGGCTCATAATTCAAAGCCGGGTGTGCCACCTCATAAGGAGCCTGTACTTCCATGTTTTTGGGTATGCATGGATGTATTCCTATAGATGAAGTTCCTGAGTAGCTATGATGAACAGCACCAAGCTAGGAAATTTGTATTCAAGAAAATGATTTCATAACAGAGATTGCTTTCATGACAGTGCATGTTCCGTGGCTCCCTTCACTGTTTCCAGTGTAAACTGAGGGTTTCTCTGCATCTCAGGCCTTCTGCAAGAAGTGTCTCTCATTGTCTGAACAAGCAGACAAAAGGCCTCACTCCTGTACAGCTGTGTAACAAACAACTCCATCCAGGTCAGATAGTGAGAATGATTTTGGGTGGGCTCTGAAGGTAAGGAGAAAAAGATCTCTTTGTACCCCAAACTATCTCTCTCCCCAGTGATCTGGTTTGACAGGAAGCCTTCATTTGTGCCACTTCCCATGGCAGGCCAAGTCCTGTGCACTTATCCTGCCTTTGTGAGACTATATTCCAGTATTCAGATACAGTGCTAAATATAATTCAGGATACCTTCTGGCAGACAACCAGGGCACTGAACCTCATGAGATGTTTCATTGAGGGCGATGATAGGCCTCTGATGCCTCTCCTAGGTTTCCAGAAGCTTGAGAAATCCAAGCACATATCTGATATCACAAAGCTTCCTGTCATCTAGGGCTGGTGAATCTCATCAGGTTTTGAAACCTTTGACCTCTCCTTGTTGGTCCCTGGGTGGCTAGGTTTGGGGTTGAACACAAGGCTGGGGTGCTGACCATGAGCTCAGTGCAGAATCCCAGTGCTTTACCATTTTGTGTAACAGCATCACTTCTAGTGATGTGTGTGTGTGTGTGTGTGTGTGTGTGTGTGTGTGTGTGTGTGTGTGTGTGTGTGCTTGCACATGTGCTCGGGCTCATACACCATTCCTGGAAGTTGAACTCAGGACCTGAGCTCTGTACCTGAGCACTGTAATTAGTTTCTCTTGTACAAGGATAGCCCTCTTCCACTTGAGCTAGAGCCACTTCAGGCTGTTTTTTTAGTGATGTGGTCCTGAGAAATCAAACCCACGGTTTCATATATGCAAAGAACTCTACTCCTAAGGCACATTCCCAGCCCTCTACTTCAGATTTGTTAGTTTGTTTCTGTCTTTTTGATGTTGTTGTAGGAGTTGAAGTCTGGGCCTGGGTGCTGTCCCTGAGCTCTTCAGCTCAAGTCTTGTGCTCTACCATTTGAGTCAAAGCACCATTTCAGTTTTTCTGGTGGTCCATCGGAACTTAGTGTCTCACGGACTTTCCTGCTCAGGCTAGCTTTGAACCATGTTCCTCAGATTTCATCCTCCTGAGTAGCTACTATGACAGGCATGAGTGACAAGCACCTAGCTTCAACTTCAGGTTACTTAGTGGTGAATTGGAGATGATAGTCTCATAGGAACTTTTGTGTCTGGGGTAATTTGAACCCAGATCCTCAGATCTCAGCTTCCTGAGAAGGCAGGATGACAACCTCAGCTATAGCCCCCTAGGTGGCTCTCTGCTGCAAGGGGGTCCTTGGGTCCATGTGGTGGAGTGCTATCCCAAGAGGTAAGGGGCATCAATCAGGCCCCTAATTCAAGGTTCATGAGTGAGAAAAACAAAAACAAAAAAAATTTCTGCAGGAGACAACTCATTACTTTTCAGTAATACATAATTTTTTCTCTGCCATAGGGACATATCTGCGCCTCAATATTCTTGTCTGCATAATCATCTCAGTTGTGGAGTTCTTACAAGGACTTGATGAAAGAATGCACCCTGTGAAAGACACAGCACATGGCACTCTTTGCATGACTCAGCACACAGCATCCTGTGAAAGACTCAGCACCCAGCACCCAATGCAGGACTCAGCACACTGCACTTTGTGAAGGACTCAGCACATAGCACCATGTGCAGGACTCAGCACAGAGCACCTCTTGAAGGTCTCAGCACGTAGCTCTATTCAACAAGCTGTCATTAGATTTAGGGTGCTCTCATCAGTATCACCATTCTTTGAGGAACATTTCACAAACCACACAAGTTCACATCTAATGGTTTATTGGGGTGTTGTTTTTGTTGTTGTTGGGGTTAGCCATGGGCTTGAACTCCAATCATGGGGTCCTTTTCTAATACCATTTGCTCAAGGCTAGAACTCTACCACTTCAAGCCATATTTCAAATAGTCTAGCAGACTTCCTGCCAGGTTTTAAAGCCCCTGAGCAGCCAGGATGTTGGTGGTAAGCCAAGGTAAACCAGGATGACAGCAGTTTACATCTGCCCAAGTCAGGTTAGGTGGCAGCTGTCAGCACCAGACTACTAGCTTTCTCTGTGATGAGGAAGTTGATGTCCTGTCCTTCTCTAGTTACAGTTGAACATACTACCTTTTTGTGGCATCAGTCCTGGTGCTTGAGTAAGGGCTTTGACACTGTCCCTAAGCATTTGTGCTCCAGGCCAGCAATCAATTGATTGAAAGATAGCAGAACTTCCAGGTTTTCTGTTTATGTCACACTGAGGAATCAAACCCAGGGCTTTGTGCTTACTAGGTGAGCACTCAACCACCAGGCCCCAGGAGTGAACGAGGCATAGATAGAGATTGCTGTATATAAATATTATATACACAAAAAGATGTCTGTATATTATTAATTTAGAGATAATATTACTACCAATTATTAGGTATTACATTATGTCTCCATTTAATGATGTGTCCAGTAAACAATTAATAAAACATTAATTAAAATTACTCAATATCCTATTAGTATTTATCACATATGTACATACACCCATGTATAATAATCACATATTTTATAGAATGAGACAGATGTCTATATATTATTAAATTATGCGTCACCTGTTATTACCAATTATTAGGTATTTATGTTTCCATGCAATTTTTATTCTGTTAATGCTTAATAAAATATTAAACTAATCCATGTCCTGTAATTATTGTGTCTATTTTATCCTAGAATGATTCACTACTAATTCAATCTTTTTTTTCATTTATTGTAGTGACATTCTTCCACCTATGACATTTTTTACATTTATGACATGCTATTACATAGCTTATAGATTTGCATCTGAATTATACATCCTACCTGTCACCGAGTACTTTCAAAGAAAAAGAAAACATGTGTCATGCTTGGCTTCTCACTCCACAATTACAGTTTTGGCAGTGCTGGGATCTAAACTCAGGGCCTAAAAGGTTCAATTCATGAATGAGTGACTGATAGCACAGCAGCCTCTAGCCAATTCAGCTACCAGGCTTTCCTAGGCCCTGAGTGTTAGGTTTTTAAAAAGAGGTAGGTGAGTAAGAACTGCAATAGCACGCACGTGGTATTCAGGTAAGGGGTAGGTTTATTCAGTAGACCTGCTGGGACCAGGCAAGGTTGGCACTCCACGTGGCTGGGAAAGGCCTGGGAAGGAGAGAGAGCTGGGAAAGAGAGGAAAGAGCTAGAAAAGAGCAGAGAGAGGGGTAAGAACAGTAGCACTCACGTGGTATTCAGGTAAGGGGTAGGTTTATTCAGTAGACCTGCTGGGACCAGGCAAGGTTGGTACTCCACGTGGCTGGGAAAGAGGAAAGAGAGAGGAAAGAGCTAGAGCAGAGAGAGAGCAGAGAGAGCTAGAAAAGAAGAGCAAGAGCTAGAAATGAACAGAGAGAGAAAAAGAGAGAGTCTGGGCCTGGGCTAGCCCTTATCTAGGGTATGGGTGGGGAAAGGTATGGCCACATCAAATTCAGATGTGACCTCAGCGGATGCAGATGTGACCTCTTCCAGGTGTCTCAGTTGCCTAGGTAATGCAGGTACTGGGTGGAGACTTTGCTGCGAGGAGGGTGGAGTCTGCTTGCCATCCAGGGGCAGACCTTACACTGAGATAGAGCCCCAAATATTGATCCCATATCCAACTTAGTATAGTTATTAATTTTATTTTGTTTTATTCATTTATTTACCATTTATTTTATTGACTGTTATTACACATGAAATATTTATTACATTTATTACATAGGGTATAGATTTGCCTATATGTGAAACTTCACACCTGACACCCAGGACTTTCACAGAAAAGGAAAAAATGAGTCACCATGGTCTTCTTAATCCACAATTCAATTTTCGGGACTGTTGGCAACTGAATTCACAGCCTACAAGACCCAATTCATGAATGGGTGAGTGTCAACACACCAGCCTGGGGCATATGGAGCTGACAAGCATCTCCAGCACCTAGTTAGAGCCCAGGCATTGAAAAAATAAGAATAGATTGACATGAAGATTGTAGTACACAAATAAACACAGATATTTATAGAGTGCCAGAGATGTCTACACATTCTTCATTTATATACACTACATTTCTACCTATTCTTGGGTATTTATTATGCCTCCATGTAATTAATATTATTGTTTTCATCCTTAATGAAATATTAATTAATTCAACCACTGTTTGGAAACTGTTGTGTCCCTTTGAATGTGTCAAAAGATACTCATTAAAATCCATTGTCCTCCTAAAATCACTCTGTCTAATTGTATAGTAGTATTCAGAAACAACCAATTCTACCTTGCCATTCATAATCTTCCATCAATATTCCTATGAATAGAAACGAGACTCTTAGGATTTCCCTCCATTTGTAGGGAACAGGAAGGGGCTTCTAACACAGGACCTATGTTGCCGTGTTGGCCTATGGCTTTCCTGGTAGCCCGCCAGCCTTCAGCAATGCCAGATTATCAACATTTTTCAGTCGTGTCATTCAGACACAGGAGGTCACCTTGCAAACCAAACAAATGTAAAACTGGCAGCCATCTTCAAGTTGCCATTTTTTTTTTCTGTGCTCCATTAATTTTTTTTCCCCTGTCAGTCTTTGGGGCCCAGGAACCCAGGTTCAGCTTTGGGTCCAGTGGCTGCACACCAGCCTAGAGTGATCAAAGTTGAGGCAGAATTGCCACGACCTGAGTTCAAGCCCTGTGATTGACAAAATAAAAAGAAATGAATAACTACATACATTGATACAATAAAAATATTTAAAATATTATGAGGCTCCTTGTCTTGGAATTCATGCCCTTTAATCTGCCAGGCCTTGAATTTGAACTCAGGCTCTGTGTAAATATGCAGCACTGTGGGGGATGGGGAAGTTCACCGTGCTGGAAGACAAAAGTCAGGCCTGTCCCTAGGGCCTGAATTCAAGTCCTAACATACTAAAGAATTGTATGCATATACATTTTAATACATGATTTATATTTACATACACGTTTACTGCATATTGTGATTAGTGTAGTTACTAATTTTATTTGTGTTTTATTTATTTTTTACGTATTTTAGTGAGTATGATTACACATATACCATTTTTTGCATCTTTTTACATAAGACATAGATTTGCCTATGTACTCTACATCATTCCTGAGACCCAGGGCTTTCACCGAAAAGGAAAACAAGTGTGACAATTGGCTTTTCCACCAGTGTTAAGTTTTTGCCAGTTCTGTGACTTGAAATCAGGGCCTAGCAGGCCCACTTCAGGAATGGTTAAATGTTAGCATATCAGTCTGATGCAAGTGAAGTTGGCAGGCAAATTTGAAGACCTGAGATCAAGCCCTAGGAATGGCCAATATATAAACA
Organism: Dipodomys spectabilis; assembly: GCF_019054845.1. Classification (NCBI taxonomy): domain Eukaryota; kingdom Metazoa; phylum Chordata; class Mammalia; order Rodentia; family Heteromyidae; genus Dipodomys; species Dipodomys spectabilis. The sequence continues at coordinate 3,160,065 of NW_024870782.1, read as the reverse complement.
GATAGATGTTTAGATTGCAGTGTACGTGTGTGTGTGCATGTGTGTGTATTTACATATGTATATACATCTATAAATATAAACAGAGAGAGACAGACTTTTATGTGGATTCTGGTGTGTAACCCTATATAAAGAGTGATGTCTATAGCTTATATTTATATACTCCATTACTACCAATTATTTGGTCTAAAATTATGCCTCCATTAATTAATCATGGTAGAACACTTAATAAAGAATTAATCAATGACCTATATTTATTGCATACAATCTTATACTGGAATGACTATCTAATTAGAAATTCAGTTAGTACATTTCAAACATTCTATTAGTGTTCCTATACATAGGAACGAGTTTCCTAGGATCTTCAGCCATGTATAAGTGGCAGACCTAGGATCGAACTCAGGGCCTAGGTGTCTGGGTTGGACTCAGGCTTCACTGACAGGCCCCAGCCTTCATCCATGCAAGCTCACATAAATTTTGAAGCTGAGTCATTGGGACCCAGGAGGGTCACAGTACAAAGGAAACAAAGGTAAAACTGTTGTGTAAAACTTCCTGTTTTTCTCCTCCTCCATTTTTGTTGGTTTGATGTACTTTTGCCAGTGCTGGGGGTTGAACTCGGGTCCTAGGAACCCTGGATCATTTGTTGGTGTAAAAGCTGCACCCCAGCCTATGGTAATCATGGTTTAAGACACAATAAAATGGTTCGTTGAGCAAAAGGAGCTCAGGGAAAATGTCTAAGCTCACAGTTCAAGCCTCAGAACCTGCCACAAAAAAAGAGCCATTAATTCCATGTGTCTGTGTATGTATGTATGTATTTGTATCAGTGAACATCCAGAGTTTTTATGAAGAAAAGCACCCAGCTAGGAAATTTGCTTTGAATATAATGATTTCATAGCACAGAGAGTGCTTTCAAGACAGTGCATGTTCTGGGATTACCCTTACTGTTCCCAGGGTAGCATGAGGGGTTCTTCATACCCCAGGCTGCTGGAGGAAGTCTGCCTCAATTTTAGAACAGGCAAACAAAAAGCCTCACTCCTATAGAGCTGTGTAACAAACAATTCATCTGGGCCATTTAGTGAGGATGAGTGTGGGCATGCTCTGAAGATCAGGAGAAAAAGACCTCTTTCTATCGCAAGCTATCTCTCTCCCGAGTGCTCTCTTTTGACAGGAAGCCTTCATTTGTGCCACCTCCTGTGGCAGGCCAAGTTCCCTACACTCATCCTGTCTTTGTAAGACTATGTTTCTGTTTTGAAACAAACTACTACCATTAATTCAAGAGTCCTTCTGGCAGGCAATTAGGGAGCTGAACCTAATGAAATAATTCATTATGGCAACGGTGCCTCTGTGTGTGTGTGTGTGTGTGTGTCTGTGCGTGCATGCGCCCAAACGCACGCGTGCATACACCAGTCCTGGTGCTTGAACTCCAGACCTTATCACTGTACCTCACTTTCTCCTGTACAAGCACAGCACTCTACCACTTGAGCCATAGTGACACTTCAGGGAGGTGGAACTTTTCTATGGATGTGGTACTGAGGATTCAAACCCAGGGTTTCACACATGCAAAGCAGTCTAACCCTAAGAAAAATTCCCAGCACTCCATGTTTCTTTCTTTCTTTTCTTGTAAGTTGGAGTAGTTGAAGTCTGGGCCTGGGTGCTCTCTCTGATCTTTTCAGCTCAAGTCTAGTGCTCTTCCACCTGAGCTACATTGCCCCTTCAGGCTTTCTGGTGGTTTATTGGAGATAAGGATCTCAAGGCATTTCCTGCCCAGGTTAGATTTGCACCATGATCTGAGATAGCTTTGAAACGAGATTTTCAACTTCCTGAGCAGGCAGGATGATAAACCTCAGTTAAAGACACCTAAGCCATGACACTTTGCTTCAAGGTGGTTCTTGGTTCCACATTGTCAAACGTTAGCCATGAGCCCAAGAAGAAATTCAGCACCTAGGCTCTGAGTTCAAAGTTCATGATGGAGAAAACTAAACCAAAACAGTTGCCTGCAGGAGACAAGTCACTGGAGGTCAGTATATGCATAAATTTGGCCCTGCCTTGGGGATCTATCTGAGCCTCAACTTTCTCATCTGCACAATCATCTTACTTGTGTAGCTCTTATAAGGACCAGATGAAAGTAAACAACTCATGAAGGACTCAGCACATAGCACCCTGTGAAGGACCCAGCGCACAGTACCCCATGAATAACCCAGCACCCCGTGAAGAACTCAGCACCCAGCATCCCAGGAAGGACTCATCACATAGCTTTTTCCATAAACTGTCATTAGATTTAAGGTGCTTTAATCAGTATCACCACTCTTTCAGATACATGTCACAAACCACACAAGTTTACATCTAACGGTTTAGAGGGGTGTTTTTTTGTGGGGAGTGTCATCAGCCTCGGTTATTGCACTCATAGGTTGGAGGTACTGTCCTAAGATATTTTCCTCAAGGCTAGAGCTCTACCACTTTGAGGCACAGCTCAGAGTCTCCCAGACTTCCTGCCAGGGCTGAGTTTTCAACCTACCAGTATCTGATCTCATCCCCCGAGCAGCAAGGGGTGAGCCAGCAGCATCTGGTTCCATGGTTGACCTCTGGCTAAGTCAAGTTAGATGGCAGCCATGAGCTTCAGACCCCCAGCTTGCTCTATGATAAGGTATTTGAAATCCTGACCTTCTATACTTGCAGTCAGAACATTCTAATTTGTTTTTGGTGCCAGTCCTGGTGCTTGAGTAAGGGTCTAGACACAGTCCTTAAGCTTTCATGCTCAACTCCAGTGCACCACTGCTTGAGTGACAGCAGTACTTCCCGCATATTCTGTGCATGTGATAGTGTGGAATCGAACCCAGGGCTTTATACATACTAGGTGAGCACTCTACCACTGAGCCCCAGGAATGACAAGTGTAGAAATAGTATGTAGATTGTTACACATACACACATATATATACATATATATATATACACACATATAGAAGTATATATATGTATATATGTAAAAAACAAGACAGAAATGTCTGTATATTAGTTAATTATATATACTATATTACTACCAATTTTCGATAAATTATTCCTTCTTTTTTTAAGTATTATGGTTGAATAAATAACAAAGTATTAATTGAAAATTAGTCAATGTACCATAATTATTGTGTATAATTTTATAATATAATCATACACTAACTACTAATGTAATTGTTACTTTGTAACATTCCGATCGTATGGATATATATATATCAGAATGCGTTTCTTAGAATCTACTGCCATTCATAGGTGGCAGTCCTGGGATTCGCACACTGGGCCTAGGTTGCTGATTTTGGCTATGCCTTCCCTGATAGCCCACTAAACTTCAGCAGTGCAAGGTCATGTACACTTTCCGGGCCCTTTCATTTAGAACTAGGATGGTTGCAATGCAGAGGAAAAAACAATGTAAAACTGCCTTCTGGGACTTCCCAGTTTTATCCTTCTCCTTTATTTCCCTCTCTTTTTCCTTTTTTTTTTTCAGTTTTGGGGCCAGAACTATGGGTCTGGGTGCTTTCCCTCAACTTTTCAACTCAAGGCTATTGCTCTACCACTTGAGCCATAGCACTACTTCCTCTTTTTCTGCTTATGTGGTGCTGAGGAATCGAACCAAGGGCCTTATGTATGCAAGGCAAGCCATCTATTACTGAGCCACCTTCCCAGCACTTCTCCTTTTTTTGCCAGTCCCAAGGTTTGAACTTGGGTCCTAGGATCTCAGGATGGGCTGTGGGTCCTGAGGCTGCACACTAGCCTAAGATGATCGAAGCTGAGACAGAGTTGCCATGAGCTGAGTTCAAGCCCCAAGCACGGCCAAAATAAAATTAAGGCCCTGGCTTGGAATTTGCACCAATTTTCTGGCAGGCCTGGAATTTGAACTCAGGGTTTGGGAAACTCTGTGGCACTGTGGGGGAGAGGAAGACAAGAATTTCAGCCTAGTTCGTAGGGCCCAAATTCAAGCCCCAGCACTGAAAAAAATAATATCTGTATATGAGATCTATTTACATACATGTGTTTAATCCTTATGACATTTATTACCCTTATTTTTATTTTATTTAGTAATATTACATATATAGCATCTATTTCATTTATTACGTCTTATCAGATGGATCTATTTGCATAAGGATTATACATCTTATTGAGACCAGGACTTTCACAGAGAAGGAAAAAAATGTCTCAAAATTGGTTTCTAACTCCACATATAAAATTTTCGCCATTCTGGGATTTGAATTTACAGCCCACAATGCCCAATTCATGAAAGGGTCTGTTGTAGAACAAAAGGCTTTGGCAAACTGAGCTGCTAGCCAGTTCTGAGGACCTGGGTACAAACCATAGTAGTGATTGATAGATATAGATATAGATAGATATAAATATAGATATAGATAGATAGATGTATAGTTTGCAATATATATGAGAGTGAGAATGTGAGGATATTAAATTATATATATTATGAATTATTATTAAATTTTGTCTCCATTTAATGAAGTATCATGGTTGAATACTTATTAAAGCATTAATGTAAAAGGAGTCAGTATTCTTTAATTGGGAGAATCATACCATGGTGCTAGATTGGAAGACATAATCCACTACTTTTTGTGTGGCATTCTATAAGAAAATCATGAACCAGCTGCAAATTTAATTGTTACTTTTATAAGATTCCATTAAGCATTCACATGAACAGGAAAGATTTTCTCCAGATCTCCTTCCATTTGTAGGTGGCAGTCCTGGCATTCAACTCTAGGCCTGGGTAGTTTACTTCGAAATGCAAACCATTAGAATGACACTGTGACGATTTCAATTCATCACAATGAAAAAAAAAAGAACAAGAAGAAAAGAAAGTCAGGTGTCAGAGGCTCCTGCCTGTAATTCTAGCTCTTCAGGAGTCTGAGAGGTAGAGAATACTTGTTTGAATTCAGCTGGGAAAGGAAAGTCCACAGCACTCTTATTTCTGAGGGATCACAGGAATAAAAACTCACCATGAGTGGGGCTGTGGCTCAAGGAAAGAGTGCTACCCTTGAGCAAAAGAAGCTCAGGGACAGTGCCTGGGCTCATGATACAACCCCCAGACATGCCAAACAAACAAAGAAACAAAAGACAAGTAACTCCATGTCTTCCCGGGTATGTATGCATGCATTTCTATCGGTGAAGGTCCAGAGTCCCTATGATGAAAGGCACCCAGCTAGGAAATTTGCTTTGAATAGAATGATTTCATAGCACAGACAGTGTTTACAACAAAGTGCATGTTCCGGGGCTCCCCTCACTGTTCCAAGGGAAGCCTGAGTTTTCTCCTCACCCCAGCCTGCTGGAGGAACTCTGCCTCTTTGTTGGAACAGGCAGACAAAAAGCTTGACTCCTGTACAGCTGTGTAACAAACAATTCATCCGGGGCAATTAGTGAGGATGAATGTGGGCAGGCTTTGAAGGCCAAGAGAAAAAGACCTCTTTGTACCCCAAGATATCTCTCTCCCCAGTGCTCTGTTTTGACAGGAAGCCTTCATTTGTGCCACCTTCTGTGGCAGGCCAAGATCTTTGCACTCATCCTGTCTTTTTTAGACTATGTTTCCTTGTTGAAATAAACTGCTACAATTAATTCAATGATCCTTCTGGCAGACAACAAGGGATCTGAACCTAATAAAATGATTCATTATTGGCAATGGTGCCTTCCTAGGTTTCTGGAAGTTTACTAAATCTAGGCACATGTATAATATCACAATGCTTCCTGTCATTTAGGGTTGGTGAAGCTCATCATGTTTTGAAACCTTTGACTTCTCCTAGTTTGGTCCTGGGTGGCTATGTTTGGGGTTGAACAAAAGGCCTGGGTGCTGACCATGAGATCAGAACAGAAGCTCAGTGCTTTACCATTTGGTGTCACAGCTTCATTTCTGGTATCTGTGGTGTGTGTGTGTGTGTGTGTGTGTGTGTGTGTGTGCATGTATGTGTGTGCATACACTTGTCCTGGAGCTTGAACTCAGGACCTGAGCACTGTATCTGAGTTTCTCTTCTACAAAGATAGCACTCTACCACTTGAGCCACACAGCTACCTCAGGCTTTTTTCTAGTGATGTGGTACTAAGGTATCAAACCCAGGGATTCATACATGCAAAGCATTCTACCCCTCAGACAAATTCCCAGCAGTCCACTTCAGGTTTCTTTCTTTCTTTTCTTGGAAATTGGAGGAGTTGAAGTGTAGTCCTGGGTGCTGTCTTTGAACTCTTCAGCTAAAGCCAAGCGTTCTACCACTTGAGCTACAACACACCTGCAGATTTTTGGTAGGTCACTGGAGAGAAGCCTCTCAAGGATTTTGCTGCCCACCCTGGCTTCTGGTTGTGATCCTCAGCTCTCAGGCTCTTGAGCAGCTAGGATGACAGGCTTGAGTCGCTGGAGCCCAGTTTTCACTTCAAGTTTCTAAGTAATCAATAGGAGATAATAGTCTCATGGGAACTTTTGTGTCTGGGATAATTTGGAACTGAGACTGTTACATCTCAACTTGCTGAGTAGACAGGATGACACACCTCAGCTACAGACACCTATACTGTAACACTCTGTTGCAAGGGGGTCCTTGGTTCCATATGGTAGGATGCTAGCCATGAGCCCAAGAGGGTAGGGTCAGTGGTTAGGCCCTGAGTTCAAGATCCACGACTGAGAAAAATAAACCAAAACAATTGTCTGCAGGAGACAACTCACTAGAGTTAGGTATATACATCCTTTTGGCCCTGACATGGGGATATCTGAGCCTCAAGTTTCTCATCTGCACATGAAAGACCCCAGACTCACTGGGATACTTTCTTCAACGGGAGGGAACCCCAAGAACCAAGACTCCAAGACAGCAGCTGCAATAAGCAAGAGGAGTTTATTTGGCATTTGCGCAAAGGGGCTCTCTGTCTGAGGCAGACAGGAAGCCCTGAGCAGCCATTACAGGCACTTTTAAAGACAAAAGCCACAGGATTAGCATAAGACCCCAGGTTCCCCAGGATTGGCTCAGTTTACTACACGGAGAAGTTTATAACACTCTTTGTAAAACAGTTGGCTCAGGGCAAGTCTAGGGGGAGCAGTAACCCTGGAGGGGAGTTTACATAGTTACAGGCTTGTGATTGATTAACATTTGGCCTAGTTTGCTGGGCTCACCAGATGGTCCTTATCTTGAGCCCCCTAAACCGAGAATTTTTACACAGGAATGCAGAGGAACATACTCTTTGTTCCTTATCTTGGGTCCCATTTGGCCATTTGGGGAATTTACTTGTTAGTTTTTTTTTTATTTACGACTACAGAGCTTGTCCCAGGGCAGACATCTAGACTCCGAAACTTTTTATTTATCTCCAGGGAGGGGAAGGGTCAGTGCTAGCGCAAGCAAGTTTACAGAAGCAAAACCAGCAGTTAGCAATTGTAAAATGTAACTCTAATTTTTAATCTTTCACACAATCATCTGACTTGTGGAGCTCTTACAAGGACCAGATGAAAGAATGTACCCAGTGAAGGACTTAGCACACAACACCTCATGAAGGACTCATCACATAGCTCTATCCCACACACTGTCATTAGAATTAGGGTGCTTTCATCAGAAACACCATTCTTTCAGAAACACATCACAAACTACACAAAGTTCACATCTAATGATTTAGAGGGGTGGGTTTTATTGGGTAGATAGAGTCGGCCACAGGAATTGCACTGAAAGGTTGGGGATACTGTCCTTAGATCTTTTGCTCAAAGCTAGAGCTCTACCACTTTGAGCCACTGCTCAGAGTTTCACAGCGCTGGGTTTTAAACCCACCAGTGTCAGATCTCAGTCCCCCAGGATCTTGGATGATAGGGTGAGTGGGCCAGCAGCATCTGGTTCTGTGGATCTGAGTTGCAACAGTTTATCGCTGGCTAAGTCAGGTTAGATGGCAGCTGTCAGCACCAGACTCCTGGCTTGCTCTGTGATGAAGTATTTGCAGTCCTATCTTTATATAGTTGCAGTCAGAACATTCTAACTTTTTGGTGCCATTCCTGGGTCTTGAGTAAGAGACTAGACTCAGTCCCTAAGCTTTTATGCTCAAAGCTAGTGCTCAGCTGGTTGAGCAACAGCATGACTTATGGATTTTTCTGTGCATGTGGCAGTCAGGAATCGAACCCAGGGCTTTATTCATATTAGGCAAGCACTCTAATACCGAGCCCCAGTAGTGACAAGTGTATAAATAGATAAATGTGTAGATTAGTACATAGATAGATAGATAGATAGATAGACAGACAAACAGACAGACAGATAGATGTAGATGCATGAAACAAGAGAGAGATGTCTGTATACTATGAAAATTCATATATGATATTACTACCTATTATTGGCAATTAAATTATGCCTTCCCTTTTTAAGTATCATGATTGCATACATAATAAAGTATTAATTGAAAATTAGTCATGGTAGTATAAATGTTGTGTAAAATTTTATGATATAATCAAACACTAACTACTTATTTAGTTGTTACTTTTATAACATTCTATTTGTATGGATGTACTTGAGAATGGGTTTCTTAGAATCTCCGCCATTCATTAGTGGCAATCCCAGGATACGACCTCCACACCTAAGTTGCCAGTTTCGTCTATGGCTTCCTTAATAGTCCGCCAAACATCAGCAATACAAGGTCAAGTACTCTTTCTTTGCCTTGTCATTTACATCCAGGATGGTCACAATCCAAAGGAAAAAAAAGTAAAACCAACTTCTTGAAGTTCTCAGTTTTATGCTTCTCCTTTTTTTTTTTGCCAGCCCTAAAATTTGAACTCAGGCCCTAGGATCCAAGGGTTGGCTGTGGCAGAGGTGCCAAGACCTGAGAGCAAGCCTTGTGCTCAGCTAATAATAATAATAATAATAATAATGCCCTGGTTTGGAATTTGCACTATTTTTCTGGCAGGCCTTGTATTTGAACTCAGGGACTGGATAACTTTGTGGCACTGTGGATGAAGGGGAAAGGCTCACCATCCTTGAAGACAAGAAATTCAGACCAGTTCCCAGGGCCTGAAATGAAACCCCAGCACTGGAAAAAGTAATATTAATATATCAGATCTATTTACATACATGGGTTTAGTGCATATTATGTTTATTACCCTTATTTATTTAGTATTATTACACATATAACAGTTCTTTTATCACATCATATCACATAGGATATATTTGCATATGGATTATACATCATACTGAGACCCAGGACTTTCACAGAAAAGGAAAAAAAAAGTGTCAAATTGGCTTTTTCCTCCACGAATAAATTTTTGGACATGCTGGGATTTCAACTTATGGCCTACAATGGCCAATCCATAAATGTGGTCACACTCTTAGCACACCAGCCTCTAGCAAATTGAGCTGCCAGAAAGTTCTGAGGACATGTGATCAAGTCACAGTAGTACCCAATATAGATAGATAGATAGAATTGATCGATAGATAGAATTGATTGATAGATAGATAGATATGTAGGTAGATAGATAGATAGATAGACTTGTATATATATATATATATATATATATATATATATATATATATATATATATATATATGAAGAGAGAGAGGGAAGGTGAGGATATTAAATTATATATATAAAACCAATTATTAGTTATCAAATTATGACTCCATTTAATGAAGTATCACGTTTGAATATTTATAAAAGCCTTAATTAAAAATTAGTCAATATCCTTCCATTAGGGGAATCATACCATGGTGCTAGAATGGAAGATATAAATCCAATAATTTTTATGTGGCATTCTAAAAAAGAATCATGAATTAATTGCAAATTTAATTATTACTTTTATAACATTCCATTAGCATTCACATGAATAGGAATGAGTTTGTCAGGATCACCTTCAATTTGTGGGTTGCAGTCTTGGCATTCGAACTCCAGGCTTGGGTAGTTTACTTATCATGCAAACCATTGGAATGACAGCGTGAAGATTTCAGATTGTTATGATTACAAAAAAGAACAAGAAGAAAAGGAACCCAGGATCCAGGGGCTCCTGCCTGTAATCCTAACTCGTCAGGAGGCTGAGATATAGAGAATGCCAATTTGAATTCAACCGGGACAGGAAAGTCCAAGACATCCTTATTTCTAAGAGATCACAGGAAAAAAACAAACAAATGTGAATTGGGCTGGCTCAAGGGCAGAGCATTACCTTTGAACAAAGGAGCTCAGGGACAGGGTCTAGGCTTATAGTACAAACCCAGGACTGTCCCCCCTCCCAAAAAGAGGCAGTAACTCCATGTCTCTGTGTATGGATGGGTGATGGATGGATGATGGGCATTCAGCAGGTTGCCCATGCCCAGCCCTCCAACCTGGGCAAGCTGGGACAAGACTTGAATTGTACTAAGTCTGAGCCGGCAACTTGAACATAGCATCTTTTTCTGCCATTTAATAACTGAAGCCCGATGGGACACCTAGCAGCAAGCCACTGCCTCCAGGGAGACCACAGTACCTATACTGTAGGAGTTGTCAAAGTTTCTGGCTCCATATTCTCTATCTCTCTGTAGAATGTGAGACTAGACCTCTGGGGCATGGTGGCTATCACTTATTTATCATTCCTCATTGCTGAGTCACAGGCTGGTCCCAAATCATGGCAAAGATATGAAATAGTCAGCAATACCTATGCCAAAAGGGGTATGCCAACCAATCTCACCCTCATAATTCCTGTTAGAAGTGAGCCTTGGTCTGTGAATGTGGCTTAGTGGTAGAGTGCTTACCTAGCATGCACTAAGCCCTGGGTTTGATTGCTCAGTACCACACAAACAGAAAAATCCAAAAGTGGCACTGTAGCTTAAGTGATAGAGTGCTAGCCTTGAGGAAAAGAAGCTGAGAAATATGCCCAGAACCTGAGTTCAAGCCCAAAGACTGGCAAAAAAAAGTGAGCCTCGTGAGACATATTCTTCTGGGACTCAGAGGAAGACCGAGGTTATAGGTAAGAGGTAGGGTAGACGGCAGTTGCTGATGGCTCACCACTGTAAGCTACTCAAGAGGCTGAGATCTAAGGTTCCCAATTGTAAGCAGGAAAGTCTATATGAGACACTTTTCTCCAATTAAACATCCAAAAAGCCAGAAGTAGAGCTGTGGCCCAAGTAGTAGAGTGCTAGCATTGAGCACAAAAGCTCAGGGATAGGATAGCATCCATGAATTCATACCCCAGGACTGGCATGAACATGTGCGCGCACACACACACACACACACACACACACACACACCAAGATAGAGCATTTGCCAGTCAGCCTGCAAAAGTGTCATCTCTAGCAACTCAATATTAAAAGAAGGGAGAAGGGAAGGAAAGACTTGCTCCACGAGGTGATATAACCAGTGCAAAATTAAACAGGAGTTCTAAGATGTGGATTCAGGAAAGAGGGTCTCAGGCAGAAGGTCCAACATGGACAAAGGTCCTGAGGTGTGTGTAGAGCAGATGGTGTGGGTGGGATGAAGGTTCTGTGGCTTCAGACAAGTCTGGGAGGACATTCAAGGCTGGGTCAATGTTTGTACTTGAGTCACAGGTAGGGTACATGGTCGGGCCCCAGAATGGGGCCCAGGGGGAAGATTAGCTTGCTTTTTACCAGGTACCCCAGCCATTTCCTGTGGCTGGAAGGTTATTTTTCACAACTCTTGACCATCAGACTTCCTTTGCATGGAGGAGTCAAGGCAAACACAGGGAACAAACTTACTTAAGAAAAGCTTCTAGCCCAATGCCACCAGTGGCTCAACCCCTGTAAATCCTAGCTACTAAGGAGATTGAGATAGAGATCGTGGCTCAAGCCAGCTCAGGGGAGGAAAGTTAGTGACACTCTTCTTGCTAATTAACTGCCAAATGCCAGAAATGGAGCTGTGGCTCTAGTGGTAGAGTGCTAACCTTGAGGTAAAATCTTAAGAGACCAGAGGCCAAGCCTTGAGTTCAACCCTGCATACTGGCACAGATAAAATACAGAAAAGTTTTCAGGAGCTCCTAGTCTATTGGGGTGAAAGGCTAGATCAGCCAGGCACCGGTGGCTCACACCTGTCTTCCTAGCTCCTTAGGAGGCTGAGATGTAAGGACCACAGTCCAAAGCCAGCCCAAGCAGGAATTCGGGAGACTCTGATCTCCAAGGAAACTCAAGAAAACCGGAAGTCTGTAGCTCAAGTGGTAAGCTAAAGAGCTTGGGGACAGCGCCCAGGCCCAGAGTTCAAGCCCCATGATCAACACCTGGCCTACTTGGACCTTCTGCTGTTGCTCTAGGCCACTGGGGGTCTCCCAATGTCTAGGTGTCCTACAAGTCTCGAGAGCAGACAGTTTGGAAGCCATTACCTATAGAGCAAGCCACAGTACCAGAGAAGGGTTGAGCCTTGGGGTAGGGAGATAATCAGAATGGCATCTGTCATGGGTGTAATGTGGATCTGAGCAGTAAATTGACATCTCAGTCCACGGTTCTGGGCCAGGAGGGCAGAAGCTGCAAGATATCACACCAGGTAATGCCCACTCATGCGGGGATCACAAGAGTGTGAATTTGTCAGGCACACCTTGGGCAGGTGTTGACTTGGGCTTATGAAAGAATTGTAGGCTCAGGAATTCACAGCTGGCTGGTTGCTGCTTGTAGCAGTCACTGGCCCTGGAGTCCCAGGGCTCAGAGGCCTGCTTTCCTCACCAGTGCTAGGGGGCAGGTGAAGGTCTGCAATTGTGGGCCGACTACAAACAAACATCAGTAGTGTCCTTCCCATGGTCCTGTGGGCCCGTACATGGATGTATCTCTTGAGAGTTTACTGTGACTATGCCTCATGACTGCCTCCAGTTCTAGTTCAGCTCATCATAACCACCTTCCTGTGTGTGTATTTTGTGAGTGTGCACATAAGCATCTTGGGACTAGGGCCTGACTTCAGGGCCTGGGCTCTGTCCCTCACTTTTCTCATTCAGGGCTAGCACTCTACCAGTTAAGCCACAGCTTTTCTTCCAGCTTTTGGGTGGTTATTTGCAGAAGAGAGTCTCAGACTTTTCTAGCTGGGCTGCCTCTGAATGGCAATCCTCATATCTCAGACTCTTGAGGAGCTAGGAATATGAGAGCATGAGCTATTACCCTCTAGCCACAGTTTCTTTCTTGGCTAAAACAGACTATCTCTCTCAAGCTGAGCACCCAACTATAGCTGCCCCTCCTAACCCTGGCTTCAGATGAAACATACCCTCCTCCCCTGAGGAAAAAGAAATGGGATCAGGTTTGAGCTTTATGTTCTTCACACAGTCAGGGGCTGCTGGGAGGTGATGTGGAGGTCAGAGATATAGGCCAGGGCAAGAAGACAGCTGTTAGAACAGAAGAGATTATGAAAACACAGCCTTGCAGCTGGGTGCCAGTGGCTCATACCTGTAATCCTAGCTACTCAAGGCTGAGACCTGAGGATCAATCAAGATTCAAAACTAGCCTGGGCAGACTCTTATCTCCAATGAATCACCAAAAAGATGGGTAGCAGAGCTACTGTAGTTCAAGTAGTACAGCACCAACCTTGTGCAAACAAGCTAAAGCATACCACTGAGGCTCTGAGTTTAAGCCCTGGTAAACACACACACACACACACACACACACACACACACACACACACACACACACACACACATCCTTAGCAGGTGCCAGTGGCTCATACCAGCAATCCTACATACTTAAGTGGCTGAGCTCTTAGGGTGGCAACTTGAAGCCAACCCAAGCAGGAAAATATGTGACACACTTCTGTCTACTAAACTACTAAAAAGATGAAAGGTGAGCTGTAGTTCAAGTGTTAGAGTGTTAGCCTTGAACAAAGAAAGCTCAGGGAGAGTGCCAACGTCTGAATTCCAGCTCTAAGATTTTTTTAAAGACACCCCGCACCCCAATCAGGCCATAAATCCAGAATTTGGTCATTCTAGATCTCACTTCCACTCCTGCCACTTCCACAGTACAAGTGGCCGGTGTGTGGCCAGCACTGGGTTAAGAAGTGAACTTACACAAGGGGGATATAGCCAGGTCAAGGATAATGCCCCAGAACATTGAGGTACTGGCCAAACCAGTCTCTCATCCCCTAGTTACTTGGCCCTAGAGCTCAAAAGCTGTGCCTCTGTATTCTGGACACCCGGAATTGTCTAGAAGGACCTGAGAGGCCCTGCTAGGACCAGAAGATAGACTTGCCTGCGCAAGACATCGACCAATACTTACAAGCCACCTTGGCCTCACCTACCATGTAGACCCTGATCATCCTTGCTGGGTCAGCCTTCAGTCAGCCATCAAGCTTGAGTTGGCCAGAGCCACTGGCAACCACCCTTCCTCCACTCCACTGCCAGCCTGCTGGGAGTAGGATGTGCAGCCAGAGGCCCAGCTGAAGAAAAGGACAGGACATTGCATGATGACTGACTCTGCCCCCCCAGAGGCAGGGGAGAACATATGCTAGCTGGCCCTGCTGACCCAGAATCCTCTGGAAGTGGACAAAGATATGGATAGTTGAACTTGGGCCCCAAAGAAAAGCTGGAATATTCAGGTCTCTGGCAATTTAGGACTCATTATAGATCCTGATGGGGGCTAAAGGCAAGATTGCCATGGAGGAGGGGCACCATACAAGTTCAGTAATAGGCAGACAGGCACTCAGGAAGTAGACAGAGAAAGATGAGGGAAACACACACACACACACACACACACACACACACACACACACACACACACACACCCGGTAGCCCAAGGCCTCAGCAGTCCCTGACACATGAATATCCCAATCCCCGAGAAGATGGCACTATTGGCCTCAGACCAAGTGTAGACAAAACTCAGAGCCTCTCACACATCTGGAATGGCTCCTAACACAGCATAGCATTTCCTACTGTACACAACACTATGAAGAAAACTCAGCCACCTTATTTTTGGTTGTCGGTCATAGGGTTTGAACTTTGGGCCTGCACACAGTCCCTCAGCTCTTCAGCTGAAGGTATGCGCCACTTCCGGTTTTCTGGTGGTTCACTGAAGATAGTCTCACAGACTTTCTTGCCCAAGCTAACTTTGAACTGTGATCCTCAGATCTCAGCCTCCTGAGTAGCTAGGATGACAGTTGTGAGCCACTGGCATCGGCCAGATTCAGCCACCTTCTTACATAGAGTACTTTCCCTGATGATGATTTTTGCTCCAGGCCAGTGCTCTACCACTTGAGCCATGGCCCACTTCCAGTTGGAGGTTGGAGATGAGACTCTCATGGGACTTTCCTGTCTCAGCTGAGAAATAAGATCGTCTGGATCGTAGCCTCCCAAGTAGCCAGGATGACAGGTGTGAGCCACCAGCACAGGGCTTATGGTCTCTCATTCTTTAGAATTTCCAGCTATTCCTCCTCTAGACAGTACCACCTAGACACTCTTTAACCTCCCTCAGGGACAGCAAAGTGAGGCTCGGAATATGTGTAGGACCATGGGCATTAAAGGGTTTCCTTCACATCACTACCCCTCTCTAAACTCCCATCCACCTCCTCTGGATGGCCTGGTCATCTGGGGCAGATTAGACCCACTAGGAAAACTGGGGGTTGCCCTGTATCTGACACCACTACCAACCTGTACCTGAGGATTTCTGGGGCCATCTACTCCATATCCAGGTGGAAGACATTAGGAGGGTTCCTGGTAACCAGGTCCAGGGGTGCCCAGGGGAGAAGGACTGTCCAAATCCCCTCTGTCAAAGGAGACACAAAGAATTGATGGATCTACTAAGAGCTACAGGGCATGGTCATCCACCTGTCACCCAGATCCCTTGGAGTGCTGTTATATGTTGACAGTCCTGGGGCCCAGGCACTGTCCCAGTGCTACTTTTGCTCGAGGCATGTGCTCTTCCACCTGAGCCATGGTGCCACTTCCAGCTTTTTCTGTGCATGCAGGACCTAGGAATCAAACCCAGGGTTTCCTGTGTGGTAGGCGAGCTCACTACTGTTAAGAGACAATCCCAACCCTGGATAGCTGTTTTTTGTGACACCTTGGGCCTGTCTCGGGACAGACTTGCACATCTTTACTGAGTTTTTCACACTAGCCCTGGCTGGAAATGAACATGCTCAGCTATGTTGTCCTTTATCTACAGCATCTTTGCTCTCTGTGCTTCCTGTCAGATCCTCCTTGTTAAGTAAGACCCCCTTTCCAGTGCTGCCTCTAAGAAGCCTGCTCCAATCACAAAGCAGAAGAAGGATCTTCTCTGCTTTGCAGGCTGCTGGCCTTGTCAAGTTCTGCCTACCACCTGGTTTGTGTTCAGAGAGCACAAATGGGAAGATGTGGCTTTTACCACCCAATTTCTGAAGGCTCTGATACACTACCCAGAGACCGGTGCTCTATCACACTCCGGAAGAGAGCCCTCGAGGATCAGGCAGTCTGCGGGCAACACATGAGACCATTTCCTTATGTGGGCTTGAACTGAGGATCTGGGAGCTGTCTCTCTGAGTTTTTGTGCTCAATGCTGGTGCTCTATCACTTGAGCCACAGCTCCACTTCTAACTTTTTGGTGGTTCCATGGAGAGTAGAGTCTTATTGGCTTTCCAGCTTATGGCTGGCTTTGATCTTTGATCCTCAGATCTCTGCCTCCCCAGGAGCCAGGATGTCAGGCATGAGCCTGAGCCAGAGGTGACAGGCACCAGAGCCTTTCTTTTGAGCTTCTGTTTATCTCATGTCAACTAGCAAGCCCTAGTTAAAATAGTCATTTACAGGGGATCAAGTTTTTCTCCTAGGTCAGTTAATCCAAGGAAATAAAGTGTCTTTGGAAAAGGCTACTCTGAGTTGGCCTAGGTGAGTGTGTGTGAGAGAGTATGAGTTTCAGAGATACTTACCCCTATATCCACAGTGCCTCATCCTCCCAGTGGTGAGTAAAATCAGGATCCCCATCCCAAGGAGGGAAGGTAGGGGATAGTACTTAAGGTCATATCAAGAGGGATGATGTGAATCCTATCCTGCATCTCAAGCCGGGAGAGATAATAGACAGAAGGAGAGGTTTAGAGGAACATCAAGGGAAGCCCCTTACCTTTGGATACAAGTACCAGAGAGAAGACTGAATCCATCCTTTTTGGTAGTAACATAACAGGTGCCCACTATTCATTTATTTTATTTTTTGTGAGTCCTAGGGCTGGAATTCAAGGCCTCGGTGTCATCCCTGAGTTTCTTTTACTCAAGGCTGAGGCTCTACCACTTGAGCCACAGCACCACATCTGGCTTTTTTCTGATGCGGGAGAGGTGGTTTATGGGAGATAAGAATATCACAGACTCTCCTGCCTGGGCTGGCTCTGAGTCACGACCATCAGACATCATCCAGAATGAGCAAGAGCCACCAGCACCTGTTCACCACCATCCATTTATAATCCCCTAGGGCCAGTCCCAGGCCACCCACACTGCACCCTCCATGTTGTGGGAAGCAGACATAGACGAGTTTGATACTTCAGCAGCCAACCTACCTTTGACCATTTTTCTGGGTCAGTCTGATAGCGGATTCCTTCTTTTCCACAGCAATGACTTGGCTCTGTCACAAGAACAAATATCCCCCAGGAGGTGTCAGGCCTGGGGTCTTTCCTCTGCACACCACCCCTCTCCCCAAAATGACAGAAAGGGAAAGTAGATATAGAGTGAATTCATTTTCTAATAATCAGGGTCTGGCCCGATATGTGGTGATGAGGATCAGAGGCCTGGGATCATGCTGTGCGGTTGGACATCATGATGCCTCCTCATCCACTCTCCTTAACAGAGAGTAGTGGAGAAGGACTCAGCAGATGGACTATCAATGAATAACCATCATGGTTTAGCCCGGGTACAGAGGGGCTTACCTCAGGGAGCTAGTTCAACAGGCTGAGCAAGACAGCTCCTGACCCACAGCCCACCTCCAGAATGAGAGGGCCACTCTGGGTCCCAGCCACATGGGGAAACTAAGCCACCTCCTACAGCAACCATTCAACAAGTTCCTGTGTGTGAGAGAGATAGAGACAGAGACAGGGAGACAGGCAGAGACAGAAAGAGAGAGAGAGAGAAAGTCAAAAGTACACTTAAACCGGGTGCCGGTGGCACAGGCCTATAATGCTAACTGCATAGGAGGCTGAGATATGAGGATCATGGTTCATAGCCAGCACAGGCAGGAACATCTTTGAGACTCTTATCTCCAAAGAACCACCAGAAAACCGGGAGTAGTGCTGTGGTACAAGTGGTACGTTAGCCTTGATCTGAGGGGCTGGGGACAGCGCCCAGGCCCAGATTTTAAGCCCCATGAATGACAAGAAGTGGACTGATTAGCAACCATAGTCTTAGGGAGCATGGCAGAGAAGTCAGGCCGAGCTTCCTGTAAGCTGGGGGACATGAGTAGGCCATCCAGGTTCTCCGTGCCTCATTTTCCCCAGCTGCAACACTGAACACAGTGAAGGATCCCTTTCCTCATGGGGATAGAGTAAGGATGAAAGAGAGCCATGTTTTGTTTCATAATCCCATACCTGTTGCACGATAAATAACAGGCCCCGTTTGCGTCATTTCCAGCTATCTTCCTGTCATATGCTCACATAATTGCCAAGAACCTTCTCTGACGACTGCTCCCTCTATGCTGCCCTGCCCAGAGATGCCCCTGTATTAATCTCTTGTTTCCTCACAACTTTCCTGTGAGGAGACTGAAGTCCGATGGTTCCAGGCCCAACCCAGAGCTTCAACTTTGGTCAAGAATCGGCTGCTGTGGACCAAGAGTTTGGGATAATCTATCTAAACCGATGACTGAGCATGGTGCAATATGTCTACCATCCCAACTACAGATGACCAAGCATGGTGGCCCATGCCTGTCACAGGAGGACCATGATCTCAGCCCAGCCTGAGCATATATTGAGTCTCTATCTTGGAAATGCCCAAGACAGAAAGATTTAGCTCCCATGGTAGAATACCTGACTGGAAAACCTAGGCTTTGAGTTCAAACTCTAATATACCAAAAAGAATCAGAGGCCAGGTGCCAGAGGCTCATGCCTATAATTCTATCTACTCAGGAGGCTGAGATCTGGAGATCACAGGTCAAGATTTAAAATAGGGTAGACCTTTCCCCTCAGATGTCATGATCAGAAGACCCAGAGTCTGACCGATGCCAATACACTCCATACTAACAGGGCTCACATCCTTACTAAATGCTGCTCACATTCTCTATCCCTCTGAGGAGCCATCCCCTGCGGGCCCCACCCCCAGGTCCTCCCAAGCTCCCTCTGACACTACCAGGCCCAAGTGAGTAGACAGTTCCAGGGCACAAAGATCCCTTGGTCTTATAATTTAATTGTGTTGAGTCTCCTTCAAGAGTCTCACCCTTCCAGGCCCCCAGATTTCAGCCACAAAGCCCATGCACCGCCCCCAAAGATAGTGGTTAGAAGTTACCAAAGGGCCCAGCACTCCTTTTTACAACCCACTTCTACACACACTCACTCACACACAAACATACAAACACACACACACACACACAAGGCCGGCATGGATGGCTCCTGTCTGTCAGCCTAGTTACTCAGGAGGCTGAGGTCTGAGGATCACTTTTAAAAACCAGCCCTTGCAGGAAAATCTGAGAGGCTCTTATCTACAGAGAACTACCAAATAGCCACTGGGGGAGCTGTGGCTAAAGTGTCACAGCACTAGCTTTGAACTCAGAAGGTCAGGAACAACACCTATGCCCTGAGTTCAAGGCCCAGTTATTGTACCTTCAAACACACACAGACACAGATACAAACAGACAGACACACACACACACACACACACACACACACACACACACACACACACACACAGATAGCCCAAGGGTTCAGCAGTCCCTGAGCATAGAACCATGAACTCATTCCATTAGGATCACATCCTACCCCCAAGAAGGTGGCACTACCGACCTCAGACCCACTGTAGAAAAAACACTGAGCTTCTCACTTATCTGGAATGTCTCATAGACCAGCATAGCATTTCATATCGTACACACTGCTATGCAGAAAACTTAGCCACTTCTTTTTTTGTTGTTGTTCTTGGAGTTTGAACTCTGGGCCAGGTCACTGTCCGTCAGCTTTTCAGCTGAAGGTGCGAACGCTCCCACTTAAGCCACAGCACCACTTCCTGTTGTTTGGTGGTCCATTGGACATCAAGTCTCACAGATTTTTCTTCCGAAGCTGGCTCTGAAACATGGTCTTCACATCTCAGCCTTCTGAGTAGCTAGGATGACAGTTGTGAGCCACTGGCGACTTCTGGTTTCAGCCACCTTCACATACCCAGAGGAAAACCATCTCATAAGGCCACAAACTTCTTGCAACCCTTCACTTCAGACTTTGTCACCAAGCATCCAAATCCATCCTTTATTGGAGAGAATACAGACACAGCAATCCTACCCCTGCACCCATTCGCCCACTCCCTGCCTGCCACAAGCCACGTCCTCTTGAAGCTGTGGCTTCAAGCTGGGGTAAATTTGGGGAGTTCTTAGAAATGTCTGTACAGTGGGATGAGCACCTTGTCTCCCAAACACAGCACCCCCCTCTTCTTCCCTCCCACAGCTGGACCATCTTTTGCAGGCAAATATGCTTTGCTTTCTTTCTTTTTTCAGTTGTGGGGCTTGAACCCTAGGCCTGGGTGCTGTCCCTGAGCATTTCAACTCAAGGCAAACACTCTACTACTTAAGCCACAACACAACACCACTTCTGCTTTTCTGGCTGTTCGTTGGAGATAAGAGCTTCAGGGTTTTTCCTGCCCAGGCTGGCTTTGACCCCTGATCCTCAGATCTCACCTTCTGAGTACCTAGGATGACAGTCATGAGCTAGTGTCACCCGGCCAAAGATACTTTCCCATGCCTGTCATCCTATCCCCTCAGGAGACTGAGATCTGAGGACTGCAGTTGGATGACACCCTTGGCAACAAAGTCCATGAGAACTCTTTATCTCCAATTATGAATACCCAAACCTGTTGGAAGTGGAGCTGTGGCTCAAATGGTAGAGTGCTAGCTTTGAGTATAAATGACAAGGGATAGGACCCAGTCCCTAGTTTCAAGCTTTTTCTAACAAAGACCCACCCACGAAAGGGAAGCAAGTGGGCATACAGGAGCTGAAATCTCACCCATAATACTCAAGACTCCCAGAACAGACCTCATCCTGCTCTGATTCTCTAGATTCTATGTCCTACATCATGGTAATCTTAGATGGTACGTACCATGCACCAGTTTAGGATGTTCAAGTACAATCGCATATTCAGGATCCCCTGGCCTTATCAAAGACTCAAGATCTCTCACTGTCCTGCCTCTACACTGGGTAGGGAGGTGAGGTCTAGTTATCCAACCACAGGATGTGGGAATGAAAGGATTTCTCGGCCAAGGGACACAGATTTAAGGGCTCCAGGTCCCTCTCAGGAAGGAGAAAAGGGCTGATCTATCCCAGGAATGTTTCTGGGTTGTGAGTGTCCTCAAAGAAACAACCCTGCTCAGAGATCAGTGCCTCTGGTTTTCCCACCAGCCTCTATCCAAACCTGCCCCACCTTCAGTCTGACCTCTCTGAATCCCAGATCTGCCATCTAGACTAAAGGCTGAGCCAGCAAAGAGACCCATCTCTGCCTCTGAGAATGGCAATCACGGGGTCCTAGCGCCTGCTAGAGGAAGTCTGGGGCAACAAGGGTCCTTACTCCCACCCTCATTCCCTGGATGTCCTGTGCTAGTGGCCAGCTTACTTCTGTCTCTGGTGGAGGAAAGAACAGGTGGGGGGGTGTCAACTTCAGATTGAGCCCTGGAAAGTCCCAGTCCCCAAGGATGTACTGCACAGGCATCCTGCAGTGGACGATAGCCAGGTAGTCAATGGTGAACCCAATGTGCCAGGACTCTTAATAGCAGTGTGGCTGGGTCAAAGGCTCTATGACTTTTGGTCTAGGATGTCAGTTGAAATCATGGCTCCAATCTCCTGACACTCCTGACATGTGATCGTCCTCCCTCTTCATCTTCCTGCTTATCCCTTGCCTCCCCCCAACACTCCCTCACACCAATACCTCCCTAACCCTTGGACTTATCTGACCAGAAAATAAACTCATTGGCACCAGGGATGATTGAAACCTGGTGACCTGCCCTGACTCCTAGTGTCTACCCGAGGCTGCTTCCCTCTGCAGTCGGATACTACACAGCTCCTGGATGTCAGAAAGTTGCTGAGGTGTCAGTAGCTTGGTCCTACATACTGGCTTTAGGCTCTGAAATTGTCCCCACATAGATTGTGAATGGTTGGCTCCCTTGATCCAGGGACTCCAAACCAAGGCTCACATGTTCTCCCTTCTTCCTTCCTTTCCTCTTTTTCACCATCCGGACTTCCCTCCTCTTTCTCTCTTTCCTTCCTTTCTCTCACTCCTGGGCCTTGAACTCGGAGCCTAGGTGCTGTCCCTGAGCCTTTTTACTCAAGGCCAACAGACTATGGCTTGAGCCACATATCCACTTCTGGTGTTTCCTTTTTGGTAGTTAGTTGGAGATAAGAGTCTTACAGGCTTTCCTGCCTGGGCCTCAAGCATCAATCCTCCCATCACAGCCTCCTATGTAGCTAGGATGACAGGCATGAAGCACCAGCATCCAGCTCAAACCAAGGTTTCTTCATGTGCTGTGGAACCAGCACCGGAAACTCTCATTGTCTATGACCCCTCCGGAACCTGGCACACACTGTAACTCTTTGTTGGCTAAATAAATGGGCATCTGTCTACAAAAATACTACAGAATAGTCCCATTCCATTCATGTAAGCATCCTGGTGGGTGGGGCAAAGCCTGATGTAGCTCTCCCACAGTTCTCCCTCCTCCCTCTTCCCACCCTCTTGGTGCCAAGGAACTTAACTGTTTTGGCTCTGAAGACATGATCCATGGTGCACTCGCTGGATTCTGGGGCCTCTGGGATGCCTATCTTCTCAAAGATCTCTGGCCAGAGGCTGACCAGCTCTGTGGCACTCAATTCCCCACTCAGGAGTGAATGAGGGTGCCATGAGCTGAAGGCCAGGCTCAAGCGGCCTACTCTCCCACCCCTGGGGCCAGCCAGGATGGCCCACCACATCTGGCCCCCAAGTTTCATGTTGCAGAGGAAGGATCCTCGAGACATCTTGGGTTTCTGAATCTCGCAGAGACCAGTGCAGGTGCTGAGAATCCTCTCTACGCACAGCTGGCAGGCTAGGTATGGTGAGGTCACAATCTCTGCTCCCCATGACATCCTCAATGTTATGTCTAGGTCGCAGGACCCCCACCAAGAAGACCACCGAGTGTCAGACTCTACAGCTGTTTAATTTAAATGGGCTGCAGCTCGGGCCTCGTCCTACACTCTGACACAGAGGAGCCCAGGAGGAGAGCCCCGAGCTAAGGATTTACAAGTCTTATAAAGGCACACAACCAGGTGGTTTAGCACCACGTGTTGCTCTGCTCTGAAACAAGCAACATATGGTCACTGCCTCAAGTACTTTAACCCTTCACTCAACTGTGGTGGTCACACTAGAGGGAGTCAGAGGAGAATCAACAACTGCCCAATAAAAGCAATCAAGGCACGGCATTCATAGCAGGAGACCATCTGGCTTGGGAACTCTGCTTGTGATTCTTTGAACGTCATTGATTGTTGGCTGAAATGGTCCCTCTAATTTGACCCATAATCCCAGGCGTTAGTGGAAATTGCCAGCTTCAAGAAAAAACCCTGGAAAACGTGGCATTTCAGTTGTCCCAATCAAACTTAAACGGTTCCAAAGTTAATGGTCCCCTTTTCTTTCAAAACAGCCCACAGCAGGTTACAGAAACTGACATTCAGCAATCCCTAGCTAACTGCCATGGCCTGATACCTAGCAGGCTCCAGCAGGGGGAGTGCACTTGCCTACCACTGCCCAGCTGGAAACAGCACAGGCAGGACACAGATTAGAGTCTGCAGAACTCCAGGGAGGACTTCCCACCAGTGCATGCCCCCTGAGAGAGAATCTACACCACCAGTGGGGTCCCAGAGCCCCCTGCCCAGATGCCCATGGACACCATCAATGCCCTGAGTAAGGTTGGCCTCTCATCCTCAGTAGTGGTGAACCATCTGCAATGTCACACCGTTCACCACTTCCCAGACCCTCCTAACTTCACAGCCCCTGCCCTACTCCCCCCCTCCATCTCTTCCCTAATTACGTTTGGCAGACACATTCCCAACCCTTGAATTAGCTACAGCTATACAAACGAGAGCAGGCTGTCTGGTTGGAAGAGTGCGGCCATGGTCACACTTGTCTCACAAGCCTTCAGGCTTAAGACAGAAGGTGTCCACTTTGGTCTGTAGTTCACACAGGCCTGCTAGGGGAGACCCACACAGGCCAAGCAGCTACTGTGGGGTATAGGAAAGGGGGAAGAGAAATTGCTACTGAAATCTTCCCCAAAGGAGCCATGAAACAGTGAAGGTGAAAACAAAAATTATGGCTGGTTTCATACTTGGCATTGATGAAAAAGAACAACGAACACAAACACACACACACACACACACACACACACATCCAGAAAAGTGACTGTAGACTCATTCATGCAGTACCTATATTTTGCCAACGGATCACTCACCTGAGCACAGTAGGGCTCTCTCTCTCTCTCTCTCTCTCTCTCTTTCATGCACATAGGCGCACGCATGTGCGTGCGCGCGCGCACACACTCACACACACACACACACACACACACACAGACTCAGAGTAGTGCCCTTCCTGAGTTTGTTAGTTCCTCATCTGGGGCAATGTACAAGATGGAGCACGGGAGTTCCCTTGTCAGAACCAGGGGCTCGACCCAAGGAAGCACAGCTCTAATCATGGTAAACCACCCTGCCTCTCCCTTTCTCCAGGGCCAGACACTTTCCCTTGGGAATAACCAGCCTTGAATCCCCATTCACCAAAACCCTAGGCCAGGAATCTGGGTGAAGGAGTCCTGAGACAAGTGGCTCTTCAGAGCCTGGACTGAAAACAAGCAGGAGGTCATTGTGTCCCCAGTGAAGTGTCTGACCCGGGGTGGGGGCAGTGTTGGGGAAATGGATGGGGTCCTAAAGGCTACATACATGGACAAACATCCTACTTCCAGCCTAGATGCTTCTGGGTGACTTGATGGGTTCTTGGGGAGGATGAGGAAACCAGATGGACCTGGAGCACCAGCAGATGGTGGCAGAGCTGGGAAATGTGATCACTCTGTGAATGCTGTTGACAGCAGGAGAGGGGATGGGGGACAGGCAGGATGTACATGTGTTGGAGGGGCGTGTTCTTCCCAGGCATTCACTTTCTATCTGACCCCTAGTGGACTCACCTCCCTAGTAGGCTCTTCTGGGACCCTCCTCAGGAGAAAGGGTGATTGAGCACAAAAGACAAGGGCTCACACAGAAGTGGGGCGCTATCTTCTGAATCCAACACCCCCCACTGACAGAAAAATAGAAAAATAGCAAGAAGGCAGGTGTGGAGGTGTTGCTCCCCACCTCTGATTAAAGCCACCAGGTTCCCCCCAGGGAGAGGAAGAGTGCAGATGCATGTCTCTGTGGCTCTCACTGCTCTAGGCCAGGGGCTCAGTGGCGTCCCCTCTTCACCCATCCCTGCATCTGCCCTTTTCCTGTGACACTGGCCACTAGGGATGGGGGTGGGATCCCAGGATCAACATCCACTCCCCAACCCGCTACTCCTGGGGCACATTTGTGGCAGAGTCAGGGCTGGCCTCCTGGTGCTGGGGAGGCACATTTGGGGCACAAGTGGGGGGAAGGACTCATGGGTCTGTGTCCGTGGGGGTTGGGGGGGTAGGTTGAGGTCATGAGTTGCAGACCCGCAGGGCTTCCACTGGAGACTGGGACCCGGTCAGGGCCACAAGGAGGCCAAGGTTGTACCATCGCTTGATGACTCCAAAAGACACCACGGGTCCAAGCTGGCAGCAACATGTTTCAAATGTCGTGCCACGGGGAGGGCAGGAGAAGGGGCCGGGGCAGGGGAGGGCAGGTGGCAGGGCTGAGCTTGCCCCCTCCACAGCTGAGCTCCTGGTGCAGGGGCCTTGGACTCAGGGCCTACCTGGCCTCTGAGCCTCCCTGGGGCTGAGAGAGGGATGTGCCTGCTTCACTGGCTTTGTGTCCTCTCTGCTCCTGGCCCAGACCTGTGCTCCTACAGCAGCAGAGGCCAGCCATTGATGCTGCCACCCCTGGTGCATGTGCCTGCTCTTCTCTGCTCTCTCTCTGCCCCCACTTCTCACCCAGGCTGCCCAGCCCCTGCTGCGCAAGTACGCCAGCTCCCATGTGCCTCTGGATGCAGCAACTATGTGCCCCTTCAACCATGCCCTGTCCTCCCCTCAGTCACACACCCTCCCCACATCCACCATGCCCCGACCCCTGGCTTTGTGCTGCTCTGACTCTGCCCTAGGGCAACGAGGCCATGGTAGAAGCAGCCTCACCTCAGCTCAAGGCTTCCCCACAACCCCAGCAGCTCGATACCCCAAGCCCAACCACTGGGGGAGACTCTTGTCCATCCACCCCACGCACCAAGCAAGTGCAAGTAATGCTCCGTGTTTGTGTGTGTGTGTGTGTGTGTGTGTGTTTGTGTGTGTGTGTTTTGTGTGTGTGTGTGTGTGTGTGTGTGTGTGATTGTCCTCTCAAGGACTCAGAACATTGAATCTTTTGGGATGACAGCACACAGCACACTTAAAAAGAGAAGCAAAAAGGACCCTGTGTAATGGATTCAGCACAATGTGCCCTTTGAAGGTCTCAGCACATAGCAACTTTTTGCATCCTCATGGTAATTTAATTACCAATAAGTTTAGACATGCCATTTTGACATCACTAAATTAAATATAATATTATGATATTATATGCCATAGTGACATTGTAGACATATTGTGAATTCTTATTCTGTGATTTCATTCTATTACAAGCTAGCAATATTGGTGGATATCAGAAATCCATTGTGACCTCAAAGCCATTGTGACATGAAAATCCCTTTGTGACATCACAGTGCCATTGTGATATCATTAACCTGTTCTGACATCACAAACCTGTCTTGTCCATTGTGACCTCATCACCAATGTGACATCACAATGCCATTGTGATATCACATGGCTATTGTGACATTACAATCACCTTGATACCTCCCAAACCCATTATGACATCTTTAGCACCTTTTAAAAAACACATGGCCTTTGTGACATCACAGTCCCTTTGTGTATCTATATCCTCATTATGAAATATCAATTGAGATCTGATATGCCATTGTAATATCACAAAGCATTTACAATATAATCATTGGTGTGACATCACATTGTCATTATGACAACATCAGGTCATTGGGACATCACAAATCTGTAATGACATCATACCACTATGACACCACATTGTCATTGTGACAACATATATACATTATGAAGGCCTATTATGTGATTTCGTTGTATTTCAAATGTGGGTTCATATCAAATACACATTTTGACTTCATAACCATTGTGACATGACAACCCCTTTGTGATATAACATTGCCATTGTGACAACTGTGACAACTCAAACATGTCCTGTCCTTATAAGTTTTGTGACATGTTGCCACTGTGTTAGGCCCATTGAGAGCTCAATCTATATTCAACCTCATATTATTTCAGGTACGACATTAAATATTAGAAATATACTGTGATATTATGAATATTGTGACATCACACTGCTAGATGTAATGACCATTGTGTCACATTGTCACATCACAAATCTTTTCTGACTTCATCACATTTGTGCCAACAAATGACTTTGCAATCCTCACAATCCCATTCTAAACTCATATACTCATTATGAGTTAATGACAATTAAGGTCTGGAATGCCATTGTCACATCACCACACTACTGCGACATCACAAAACTATTTTGAACTCATCACTACTATGGCATCACCAACTAATTGTGACATAACAATGCTCTTATGACATTATAATTTGACATCATATTGCAATTGTGATATTACTGAACCATCATGCTTTCATAAACCTATTATGATCTCATCACATCTTAGAAAATTATGGCCTTTCAGACATCAAGCTCCTTCCATGAACTTGTATTATTGTGAACTTGTAGCAATTGAAAATTGAAATAAGAAGTGATATTGCAAACTAGTTTTGACATCACTAACCCATTTTTATATCATTAACACTTTGACAAACAGAACCTGTTAGGAACCTTAGGACTTTTGACAAAATCATGGCCTTTGTTTCGTCACAGTTCATTTGTATATGTCATTGTGACTTCATTCTCATATCCTCACTATAAACTAATGGCAATTAAGATCTGACATGCCATTGTGACGTCATAAACCCTTTGTGACATCATCAGAAATGTGACATCAGACTGTCATTATGACACCATCAGCTCATTGTGACATCACCAAACTACAGTGACATCATAGCATTATGACATCGCATTGCCATTTTGCTGTCATAGACACATTGTGAATGTATAATCTTGTGATTTCATTCCATTTCAAATGTGGCATATCAGTTGATATCAGAAACACATTGTGACCTCATAACCATTGTAAGATAATAAACCCTGTGTGACATCATAACCAGTGTGACCTTATATTGTTGTTATGACATCTTTAGCTTATGGTGACATCACAAAATGATAATGACAGTATAGCATTTGCCATTGTCATTGTGACATCATTGTCACATTATGAATGCCACATCTGTGATTTCATTGTATTTGAAATGTGTCATGTGGGTGATATCAGAAACTCATTGTGATGTCATAACCAGTGTCACATCAAAATCCCTTTTTGACATCAATTTGGCAATGTGACATCACACTGGCAATGTGATGCTAGTAAGGCATCGTTATATCACAATGGTCATGAACTCACAATGGATTTCTGGTATCAACCGACATGCCACATTAGAAATAGAATCAAATAACATAATACCGCAAACACAACGTTTCTGTCTATGACATCAGAATGACAATATGATGTTACAATGATATGATGTCATTGTAGTTTTTCATGTCAAAATGAGCTGATGGTGTCATAATGGCAACATGATGTCACAATTATGATTATGTCAGAAAGGATTTGTTATGTTTCAATGGTTTATCTGATGTCAGTATTCATCAGTTCCCCATGAGGATATGGATACAAAAAATTCTGTGATGTCACAGGGGCCATGTGTGCTTTCAAAGGTGGTAAGAGGTCGTAATAGGTTTGGGATGGCACAGTGTGATCCATAATGTCACAATGGAAATGAGATATCCCATTGGGTTTTTGATGTCACAGTGGTGATGAGGTCACAATGGTTTTGTGATGTCACGGTTTGTTTGTAATATCAGAATGATATATCAAATTAAAATGACTCATAATTCAATATGAGGATACCAGGTGATAGAAGAAGCTCCATAGTATGAGGTCATATTAGGTGAAAACCCAATGGGACAGTGATTTCACAATGACAATGTGATATCTCACCATCCTGTTATAAGAAGGTTTTGATGTCACAATTGGTGATGCAATACTGATGAGGAGGTCACAATAGATTTGAGATGTCCCAAAGGGTTGGTGATGGCACAATGGCATGTGGGATCTCAATTGTCATTAACACACCCTGAGTATATGAGTGTGGAAAGAGATTCTGATGTCAGCAAAGCATATGTAGTCAAAAAGGTGAAGAACTAGCAGGTCTGAGATGTCACAAAGTGACACAGTGGTTATGATGTCCAGCGGTGTGATATGATGATGTTACACTGGATTTTAGATATCTCATGTCATATTTGAAATATGAGGTCGAACACAGATTTTCAACTCACAAAGGGCCTAAGATATCACAATGGCATGTCACAAAATTATGAGAACAGGAGAGGTATTTGATGTCACATTGGGTTAGTGATATAACAAAGGCAATGTGCTGTGACAAAGAGATTTAGATGTCACAAAGGTTATGAGTTCACTGATATCAACGGTTTCCTGATATCAACGCAGATGGCACATTTGAGATAGAATGAAATCAAACAATAGGCATTCAAAATGGATCTATGACATGAAAATGAGACTATGATGTCAAGGCAGCAATGTTTGATAGTATATGTGCTCATTACCTTGCTCATGTAACTGTAATCCTTCTGTACACTGTATTTGCAAAAAAAAAAAAAAAAACTCACAGAAGAAAAAAAAGAAAAATATGGTATGTGTCATTGGGGTTTGGTGATGTCACAATGAATGGTAGTGTCATGATGACAATGTGATTTCACAGTCATAATTATTGCACAAAGTATTTGTGATGATATAACGCTATGTGTGATAACAATTTTCATTAGTTCACTATGAAGTTATGAGTACACAAAGGGTCTGTGATGCCACAGAGGTGATGTGGTTTTTTTTTTTTATTTTTTTTTATTGAGAAAATACTGTACAGAGGTGTTACAATTACATGGGCAAGATAATGAGTATATTTGTTATCAAGCATTGTAGCCTCCTCCTTTGTTTCCCCTTCCCATCCCTTCCCATCCTCCTCCTGCCACCCCGCCCAATCCTCCCCGCTTCCCCTCCCACCCTCAGCACGAAGTTTTAAAGTTCGTTTTCGACATAACGACTTGTACATCTCAAGAGTTCACAATAGCTATGTGATGTCACAATGTGATTGTGAAGGCACAACAGCAATATGATGTCACAATGGTTTTGTGATGTCACACTGGTGATAAGATCACAATGAATTTGTGATGTCATTATGAGTTTGTAATATCACAATGACATGTCCTATTTCAATTTCTACTAGTTCACAATGAGTATACACTTTCAAAGAATCTTAAGCTCCAAAGACCATGAGTTTTTAGTCATAACTTGTGTGATATGCTGTCATTAGGATATTTTAGGCCTTTAGGAAGCTTATAATCTGTTTTCAAACTCATAATAATTCAGGTATGACAGATGATATCAGAAATTGACTCTGACATGAACATTGTGACATCACATTGATAGACATCAAGACCATGGTGTCACATTGTGAACTCACAAATTTGTTAGGACTTCATCACATTTGTGCCAACACATGACTTTAGAGACAACACAGTCCCGTTGTGAACTCATATCTTCATTGTGAATTAATGACATTTGAGATCCGGCATGTCATTGTGACATTTCCAACCAATTGTGACAGCACAAACCTATTATAGTAGAAACACATTGTGATCTAATAGCCATTGTGGTAGCACAATCCCTCCATGACCCCACATTTCCATAGTGATATCACTAACCCAATGTGAAATTCCAATCCTCTCATACGCAATCCAGGTATGAAATGTGATACCTGAATCCAATGTGACATCTTGATCATGGTGACATCACACTGATAGATGTTATGACCGTATTGTCACATTCTGACAACACACACCTGTTAGGACTTCATCACTTTTGTGACAACGTACGCCTTTGGAGACATCACAGTCCCTTTGTGAGCTCATATACTCATTGTGGGTTAATGACACTTGAGATCACATGTGTCATTTTGCTATCACCCACCCATTGTGACATCACACACCTCTTGTAAACTCATCACCAGTGTGGCATCACCAATTGTGATATCAAAACATTATTAAGTCATCATTTTGCAACATCACATTGCCATTGTGATGATACTGTTCCACTGTGTTTTCAAAAATCTACTGTGTCCTCATAGCATTTTAGAAAATTCATAGCCTTTTATACTTCAGTCTTCTTCTGTGAACTCATATCCTCATTGTGAAATAGTAGCACCTGAAATTGGACATGTGATTATGAGATGTGACTTCACAAAATTATTTGATTTCATCACCAATGTGACATCACAAACCCATTGTCAGCTTTCATTGCCATTTGACATCACTATCACATTGTGACATCCCAATCCTATTAGGGCCTCTTAGCACCTTTGAAAAAACACATGGCCTTTGTGACATCACAGTCCCTTTGTTTAACTATACCCTAGGAGGATTGTGATGTCACAATGTGACACGAGGTTCATGACATCTGTCAGTGTGATGTCACAATGGTCATGATGTCACAGTGGATTTCTGGTATCTCATGTCATACATGAAATATGAGGTTGGAAACTAATTATGAGGACAAAAATTTCTAAGAGATCACAATTTCAGCATGTCACAGAAGTTATGAGGATAGGAGAGCTTTGTGATGTCACATGGTATTAGTTATATCACAATGGCACTGTGATGTCACAACGTGATTATGATGTCAAAATGGTTATGTAGGCACAAAAATGTGTTTCTGATATCAACTCTCATGCCACATTTGAAATACAATGAATTCACCTAATAGGCATTCACAATGTGTCTATGATGTCACAATGACAATTGTTGTCATAATGAGATTATGTCATTGAGTTTGGTGATGTCACAGTGAGCTGATGCTCTCATAATGAAAATGTGATGTCACACTGTTGAGGATGTCACAAACACTTCTTGATGTTATAATTGCATGTCTGATTTCAATTGTCATTAGTTAACAACAAGGATATGGGTACACAAAGGGACTGTAATGTTGAAAAGGGCATGTGATTTTTCAAAGGAGCTAAGAGGTCATAATAGATTTGAGATGTCACAATGGAATCATGATGTCACAATGACGATATTGTCACAATGGGTTTGTGATGTCGTGCTAATGATGATGTCAAAATGTGATTGTGATGTTACAACGAGTTTGTAATATCACAATCAAATTTCAATTGCTGCTATTTCACAAGGAGGATACTTTAATAATCTGCAGGGCCCCGATAATCTATAGGGTCCGATAATCAGCGTGGCCCCATCTCCTGGCCAGCTGGAGAGGACAGGGCATTCTGTGGGAGGGGTGGTACATTAATCACCAAGTGTTGAGCTGTTAAGAAGTGATTGGGCTGTGGGGAGTTTGGGATGTGACAGTAGAAAACTGTTAGCAATTGGAATGGAGAAGGGGTACAGACTTTATATATGCTGCTTGTTCAGAGCAATGGAAGGGGAGATAAAAATTGAAAAGTCCTGGAGGGAACGAAGTGGTGTGATAGCAGAAGGGGAAAGGCCTGGGAGGAGGGGAAGTTGAGGGAGAGCAGGAGGTGAAGGATGGAAACTGATGACCCAGGCAAAGCAGTTCAGGCCTGTGGAGAGTAGAGAGGCCTGAAGAGAAGAAGGAACTGGTAGAAGGGAAAAAGGGAAAGACTTCAAAGGAAGTATAGGTCTGTAGCGAAGGAGAGACAAAGGGAAGGGAAAAAAAGGTTTGCCCATTGATGTTTGGAGCTTTGGATATCATAATTTTGTGGGTTGGTGGTTTGGAGAACATTTATTATATTAAATGTGTCTCGATGGATTCTCTTAAGCAATCGAGGTCCGAATTTTTGGAGACCCCATGGAGATTAATCCGTTTGGATGGCATCAGGCCTTGGCCCCAGGGGAAAATCCCCATAGGTGAGAGTGTCAGCCTTCAGGGCCTCGAGTCTTTGTCTCCAGAGGACCATCATGGAAAACGTCATATAGGTACCTATATGGGTGCGTCTGGGCAAGCTTGCCAGCCTGTTTTTGGGACCACCTCTAGAGGTCATTTGTGGCTTTCTTGGGAAGCCATCTGGGAACTCCATGAGAGGTCATGTGGGGCTTCCTTGGGAAGCCATCTGGAACTTCATCAAGAGTGCATCTGCAACCTCCTTGAGAAGCTATCTGAGACCTACCCTGGAGGTCATCTTGGGCCTTCTCCAGTAACCATCTTGGACTTTCTCCAGAGGTCATCTGGGGCTTCCTCAGGAGGCCACCTGAGACCTATTCAAAAATAGTCATTGGGGATTCCTTAAGAGGCAAGTTAGGACGACCTCCTGAGGTCATGTGGAGCTTCTTTGGGAGGTCATCTTGGGTTACCTTGATGGAAAATCTGACTGTTTTCAGACATCATCTGGGACTTCCTTGAGAAGCTATATAGGAGCTTCTCTGGAGGTCATCTGTCGCTTTCCCAAGAAGGTTATCTGGAACCTTCTCTGGAGTTCATATGTGGCCTCCTTAAGTGGCCATCTGGGAGTTACTCATCTGGGGCCTCCTTTGGAGGTCAACTGACACTTCCTTCAGAAGCCGCTTGGAACCTCCATGAGCGGTCATCTACGGCCTCCTAGGGAGGATATATGTGACATCCTCCAGAGGTCATCTGCAGCATCCTCAAGAGGCAATCTGGGATGTTCTCTCTGTCATCTGGGATCTCTGTAGAGGTCAAAGTTGAGTGGTGTGGGACATGAGGGTTAAGTTTCTGTGGCTATTGGTCTATGTGTGTATGCTGATAGTTCTATCTGTGTTCTGTATGCACCTTTGTTTACTCCTTTTCTCAGGATGGGAGAACAGACCTAAAGTTGTCGTATCCAAAAAATATTCTCCCCCATGGTTACAGACTCCTTCAGAGGAAGATGCACTGATGTACTCTCTCTCCTATTCTTTGCCATCAGCACCCCTAATCTAAAGTCCTCCCATACCAAAAGTGGTTACTTGTACCAGCCTGAGGTGATACAACATGGTATGTTACCCTTATTACCCTTGAGACAGGAACATGGAGGAGATGGTGGGCAGGCCCCCTTTCTAATATATTTTCACTTTACAACTATTGACCTGTATAACTGGAAACAGCAAAATCCATCCTTTTCAGAAAAAATAAAACCTGGGCTCATTACCTTATTAGAAACAGTAATCTTCACACACAAGCACATCTGGGATGAGTGTGAGCAAATTTTACAGGTGTATTTCACCTGGTAGAAAAGAGAGTGAATCCTGCTTAGTGACTTAAAGGTGGTCCTTGGACCACACAGTATCCCCACTATTGAACCAGACGATTTGGCTTTTTCTTTTTGGTAGTTAGTTGGAGATAAGAGTCTTAAAGGCTTTCCTGTCCTTGCTTTAAGCCTCTATCCTTCTAACTCAGCCTCCTAAGTAGCTAGTATGACAAGCGTGATGCTCCAGCATTCAGCTCAAACCAAGGTTTCTTCATGTGCTGTGGAACCAGCACTGGAACCTTTCATCTTCTCTGACCTCCCCACACACTGGACCCTGGCACACTGTAACACGTTGTTGGATAAATAAATGAGCATCTGCTTACATGTAAGCATCAGGCAAAACCTGATGTAGCTCTCCCAATTCTCCTTCTTCCCTCTTCCCGTCCTCCTGGTGCCACTGCACTTAACTGTTTTTGCTTCAAGGATGTGAGCCACGATGTGCTCACTGGATTCTGGGGCCTCTCGGATGCCTATCTTCTCAAAAATCTCTGGCCAATGGCTGACCAGCTGTGTGGCACTCAATTCCCTACTCAAGTGTGAGCAAGGTTGCCGTGAGCTGAAGGCCTGACTCAAGGGGCTTCCTCTCCTCCCTCCGGGGCCAGCCAGGATGTTCTACCACATCCAGGCCCCAAGTTTCATGTTGCAGATAAAGGATCCTCGAGGCGTTCCAGGTTTCTGAGTCTCCCAGAGTCCAGTGCAGGTGATGGGAATCATCTCCCTTCACAGCTGGCAGGCTAGGGATGGCAAGGTCACAATCTCTGCTCCCCATGACATCCTCGACTGAGGTGGTCACCCTAGAGAGAGCCAGAGGAGAATCAACAGTTGCCACATAAAAGAGGTCAAGGCACGATGTTCATAGCAGGAGACCATATGGCTGGGGAACTCTGCCTGTGCTGCTTTGAACATCATTGTTTGGTGGCTGAAGTGGTCTATCTAATTTGACTCGTAATCCCAGGTGTTAGTGGAAATTGCCAGCTTCAAGAAAAAACCCTGGTAAAGGTGGCATTTCAGTTGTCCCAATCAAACTTAAAGGGTTCTAAAGTCAGCGGTCCCCTTTTCCTTCCAGACAGCCTACAGCAGGTTACAGAAACTGGTATTCAGAGAGCATTAGCTAACTGCCACGGCCTGATACTGAGTAGGCTCCAGGAGGGGAAACACACTTGCCTACCATTGCCCAGCTGGAAACGGTCTAGGAGGGACCCAGATTGGAGTCTGTAGGACACCAGGGAGGAATGCCCACTGGTGCACTCCCCCAGGAGGGAACACGCCACCAGTGGGGGCCTGGAGAACACTGCCCAGATGTCTATGCACACCGTCAATGCCCTGGGTAAGGTTGCCCCCTCATCCTCGGTCGTGGTGAACATCTACTATGTAACAACGTTCACCACTCCCCAAACCCTCCTAGCTTCACAGTCCCTGCCCTACTCCCCCACATCTCATTCCCTAATTACGTTTTGTAGGCACATTCCCAATCCTTGAATTAGCTCCAACTATACACACGAGAACAGACTGTCTGGCTGGAAGAATGCGACTGTGGTCACACTCATCTTACAAGCCTTCAGGCTGAAGACAGAAGCACAGTTGTCCACTCTGGTCTGTGGTTCACATAGGCCTCCTAAAGGAGACCCATGCAGGCCCAGCAGCTACTGTGGGATACAGGACAGAGGGAAGAGACAGGTGGAAAGGAACATCTACTGAAACCTTCCCCCAAAGGAGCCATGAAATGGTGAAGGAGAAAACAAAAATTATGGCTAGACTCGTACTTGGCATTGATGAAAAAAGAACAACAAACACACACACACACACATACACACACACACAAATAAAATGCTTTTGCTCTTTTTAGACATGGTGACTTAAATATATTTTCATTTTTCTCATCTCCCTGATCTCCTAACACACACACACACACACACACACACACACATCCGGACTGTGACAGACTAATCCATGCACTACCTGCAATTTGCCAACTGATCATTCACCTGAGCACCGTCAACTTGTATGAGGGAAAGATAACCTCTCTCTCTCTCTTTCTCTCTCTCTCTCTCTCTCTCTCTGTTGCTCTCTCTCACTCTCTCATGCACACACATGCACACACACAAACAAACTCAGATCAGTGCCTCTCCTGAGATTGTTGGTTGCTCCCCTGGGACAAGGTGCAAGCTGGAACACGGGGGTTCCCTTGGCAGAACCAGGGGCTCGACCCAAGGAAGCACCTCTCTAATAATGCTGAACCACCCTACCTCTCCCTTTCTCCAGGGCCAGACCCTTTCCCTTGGGAACAACCAGCCTTGAATCCCCATTCACCAAAACCCCAGGTCAGGATGCTGGGTGAAGTTGTCCCGAGATCGGTGGCTCCTTTGAGCCAGGACTGAAAACAAGCAGAGGGTCATAGTGCCCTAGAGGTGTGTCTGACCTGGGGTGTAGGCAGTGTTGGGGAAATGGATGGAATCCTATAAGCTCCATACATGGATGGACTCCCTACTTCCAGCCTAGATGAGTCTAGGTGACTTGGTGGATTCTTGGGTAGGACTAGGAGACCAGATGAATCTGGAGCACTAGCAGATGCTGGCAGAGCTAGGAAATGTGATCACCCTGTGAGGACTATTGACAGCTGGGATGGGGGGGGGGACAGGCCAAGTGTATGTGTGTCAGAAAGGGTGTGTTCCTCCCAGACATTCACATTCTGTCTGACTCCCAGTGCCCTCACCTCCCTAGTGGGTTCTTCTGGGACCCTCCTCAGGTAAAAAGGTAACCGAGCACAAAAGACAAGGGCTCACACAGCAAGGAGGGCCTATCTTCTGCATCCAACACCCACCACCCCCAGCAAAAAGGAAAAGACCCAAGAAGTTAGGTGAGGTGCTGCTCCCCACCTCTGACTAAAGCCACCAGGTTCCCACCAGGGAGAAGAAGGGTGCAGATGCACAGCTGTGTGGCTCCCAATGCTCCAGGCCAGGGGCTCTGTGGCGCCCCATTCTCACTCTTTCCTGCATCTTCCCGTTTCCTGGGACATTAGCCACTAGGAATGGGGGTGGGATCCCTCGGTCAACACCCACCGCCACCCTCCACCCCTGGGGGACATTTGTGGCAGGGCCATGGAGGACTGTGGGGATCGGTGCAGTCTACCCTCACAGTAGACTGGAGAGGGGAGGCAGGAGGCATGGGTCCATATCAGCGGGGAAAGACGGGGGTGGGGGGCGGGAGGGTTCACAGGTTGTGGGCCCTTGGCAGCCACTCACCTGTGCTGCTGGGAGAAGCTGTAGGCAGTGGCTCTGTGTGAATGCGGGCCTGGAGTCCAAGGACTGAGGGCTGGGACCGGTCGGGGCTGAAAACCCACCAGGGGTGTGCCATTTCTGTTGGGCAACTGTGAGAGACAACATGGGTCCAAGCTAAAAGCGCTGTTGGAAACGCCATGCTGCTGGGAGGAGGCAAGTGATTCTGCGGAAACATAGAGTGGCTGCACGAGGCCTCTGCTCCTCCTCCTCCTCTTCCAAAGCCGCCCCTGCCTCAGCTTCCACCATCCGCTCTGTGCTCCCTATGCCGGGATCTCAGACTCAGGGCCGCCATGGCCACTGCCCCTCCTCATGATCTCAATGGTCATTAGCTCAAAATGAGGATATGGGTACATAAATGGCCTGTGATGTCACAAAGGCCTTGCATTCTTTCAAAGCTTCTGAGGTCATAATAGGTTTGGGATGTCAC
Source organism: Dipodomys spectabilis (assembly GCF_019054845.1). NCBI lineage: Eukaryota > Metazoa > Chordata > Mammalia > Rodentia > Heteromyidae > Dipodomys > Dipodomys spectabilis. Next base: position 3,121,738 of record NW_024870782.1, on the reverse strand, counting down.
AATGTGATCATGGAGGCAGAATGGCAATGTGATATCACAATGGGTTTGTGATGTCACCGCAGCGATGAAGTCACAATGGGTTAGTGATGTCTCATCAAGTTTGTAATATAACAACGACATATACAATTTCAATTTCTTCTAATTCACTATGAGGATACTGTAATAAGCAGTGGAGCCAGAATTATCTATGGGAGCCATTAATAATTGTAAATTATTGGCCTGGTCCACCAGAGAGTGTGGGGAATGCCACCAAAGGTGAAGGGGTCAAGCCTCACATGGTGAGCTGTCTAGAACTGATTGAACATTGGGCAGTTTGGGAAGTGACAGTTGAAAACTGTTAGGCAGAAGACACGTTGGAGTAGGAGGGGTACAACCTATACATAAGTTGCATTTTCAGAGCATTGGAAGGGGCGACAAAAATGAGAGCTACCCAGATGGAAGAAAGTGGTAAGACAGTAGGAAGGGAAAAACCTGAGAAGAGAGGAAGCAGAAAAGTGGTCATTAGGGCAGAGTAGTGCAGGCCTGTGGAGACTGGAGAGGCCTGAAGGGAAGAAGGAAATGGTGGAAGGGAAAAACAGAAAGACCAGAAAGGAATGAGAGGTCTGTTGCGAAGGAGGGAGTAATGGAAAAGTTAAAAGCCTTGTCCATTGAGGTTTGGAGCTTTGGAGATTATAATTTTTTGGTTGGTGGTTTACAGACCAATTAAGATAGGGCGGGGCTGCCCATTGGAGGTCTGAGGTTTGGTGGTCAAGGCTGCTCTTGGACCTGGTTATCCAGTCCAGGATAAGGTAATCACAGTCTCCTTTCTAGTGTAAATTGGTTTATTATATTAAATGTGACTCAATGGTTTGTCTCCTTGCCTTAGAGGTAATAAGTACGTGAGTTCACAGAAAGAGCTTGAAGTCTCAGAGGCCGTGCACTTTCTAAGATGTGATGTGGCCATAATTGGTTTGTAAAAACACAATGGGACAGTGAAATAACAATGCCAATACCACAATATCATGTCAAAATAATGCTTTGATACCACAATTAGTTGTTGATACCATTCTCGTGATGAGGTCACAATAAGTTTGTGATGTCACAATAGGTTCATGATGTCAGATTGGCATGGGATATCTCAATTGTCATTAATTGACAATGAATATATGAGTTCAAAAAGGGACTGTAATGTTTCCACAGGCATGCGTTGCCACAAATGTGATGCCGTTCTAACAGCTTTGTGATGTCACAATGTGACACAATGGTCATGACATCTGGCAGTATGATGTCATAAGTGATTTTTGATATCACATGTCATACAAGAAATATGAGATTGAAAGCAGATTATGAGCTCACAAAGGCCCTACTATATGACGATGGCAGCATGTCACAAAACTTACAAGGACAGGACTGGTTGTGACGGCACAGCAGGTTAATGATATCACAATGGCAATGTGATGTCACAAAGGATTGTGATATCACAATGGTTATATGGTCAAAATGGGTTTCTGAAACAGAGTGAATTCACAGAATAGGCCTTCACACTGTTAAGTCATAACAATGTCACTGTGATTTATAATGCTATGATGCCATTATTGTTTTGTGATGTCACAATGAGCTGATGGTGTCATAAAGACAATTTGGTGTCACTGCTGATTTATGATGATACAATGGTTTTGAGGTCACATTATGTTTCTGATATCAACACACATGTCAAATTTGAAATAGAATGAAAAAGCCGGGCGCCGGTGGCTCACGCCTCTAAACCTAGCTACTCAGGAGGCTGAGATCTGAGGATCGCAGTTCAAAGCCAGCTCAGGCAGGAAAGTCTATGAGGCTCTTATCTCCAATGAAAACCACTAGAAAACCAGAAGTGGCTCTGTGGCTCAAGCGATAGACTGCTCACCTTGAGCTGAAGAACAGAGATAGCACCCGAGCCCAGAGTTCAAGCCCCACGACCGGATAAATAAAAGATTAAAAACAGGCATTCATAATGTTTTTATAACATCACAATGGCAGTGTGATCTCATAATTCTATCTTGTCATTGGAGATTTGTGATGTCAAATGTAGTTGATGCTACCATAATGACAATATTATGTCACACTGGTGATGTCACAAAGGGTTTGTGATGTTACAATGGCATGTTTGATATCAATTGTCAGTTCATAATGAGGGTATAGTTACACAAAGGGATTGTGGTGTCACAAAGGCCATGTGTTTTTTCAAAGGTCATTAACATGACATCACAAACCCATTGTGACAATATCGTCATTGTGACATCATGATTCCATTGTGACATCTCAAATCTATTATGACCTCTTAGCTCCTTTGAAAAATCACATGCCCTTTTCAACATTACAGTCCCTTTGTGTACCCATATCCTTGTTGTTAACTAATGACAATTGAAATCAGACATGCAATTATAACATCAAGAAGTGTTTGTGACATCCTCAACAGTGTGACATCACATTTTCATTATGAGAGCATCAGCTCACTGTGACATCACCAAACTCAATGACATAATCTCATTATGACAACAATTGTCATTGTGACATCATAGACACATTGTGAATGCCTATTAGGTGAATTCATTGTATTTCAAATGTGGCATGAGAGTTGATATCAGAAACACATTTTTGTGCCTACATAACCATTTTGACATCATAATCACGTTGTGACATCACAGTGCCATTGTGATATAACTAATACCATGTGACATCACAAAGCTCTCCTATCCTCATAACTTCTGTGACATGCTGAAATTGTGATCTCTTAGAAATTTTTGTCCTCATAATTAGTTTCCAACCTCATATTTCATGTATGACATGAGATACCAGAAATCCACTGTGACATCATGACCATTGTGACATCACACTGACAGATGTCATGAACCTCGTGTCACATTGTGACATCACAATCCTCCTAGGGTATAGTTAAACAAAGGGACTGTGATGTCACAAAGGCCATGTGTTTTTTCAAAGGTGCTAAGAGGCCCTAATAGGATTGGGATGTCACAATGTGATAGTGATGTCAAATGGCAATGAAAGCTGACAATGGGTTTGTGATGTCACATTGGTGATGAAATCAAATAATTTTGTGAAGTCACATCTCATAATCACATGTCCAATTTCAGGTGCTACTATTTCACAATGAGGATATGAGTTCACAGAAGAAGACTGAAGTATAAAAGGCTATGAATTTTCTAAAATGCTATGAGGACACAGTAGATTTTTGAAAACACAGTGGAACAGTATCATCACAATGGCAATGTGATGTTGCAAAATGATGACTTAATAATGTTTTGATATCACAATTGGTGATGCCACACTGGTGATGAGTTTACAAGAGGTGTGTGATGTCACAATGGGTGGGTGATAGCAAAATGACACATGTGATCTCAAGTGTCATTAACCCACAATGAGTATATGAGCTCACAAAGGGACTGTGATGTCTCCAAAGGCGTACGTTGTCACAAAAGTGATGAAGTCCTAACAGGTGTGTGTTGTCAGAATGTGACAATACGGTCATAACATCTATCAGTGTGATGTCACCATGATCAAGATGTCACATTGGATTCAGGTATCACATTTCATACCTGGATTGCGTATGAGAGGATTGGAATTTCACATTGGGTTAGTGATATCACTATGGAAATGTGGGGTCGTGGAGGGATTGTGCTACCACAATGGCTATTAGATCACAATGTGTTTCTACTATAATAGGTTTGTGCTGTCACAATTGGTTGGAAATGTCACAATGACATGCCGGATCTCAAATGTCATTAATTCACAATGAAGATATGAGTTCACAACGGGACTGTGTTGTCTCTAAAGTCATGTGTTGGCACAAATGTGATGAAGTCCTAACAAATTTGTGAGTTCACAATGTGACACCATGGTCTTGATGTCTATCAATGTGATGTCACAATGTTCATGTCAGAGTCAATTTCTGATATCATCTGTCATACCTGAATTATTATGAGTTTGAAAACAGATTATAAGCTTCCTAAAGGCCTAAAATATCCTAATGACAGCATATCACACAAGTTATGACTAAAAACTCATGGTCTTTGGAGCTTAAGATTCTTTGAAAGTGTATACTCATTGTGAACTAGTAGAAATTGAAATAGGACATGTCATTGTGATATTACAAACTCATAATGACATCACAAATTCATTGTGATCTTATCACCAGTGTGACATCACAAAACCATTGTGACATCATATTGCTGTTGTGCCTTCACAATCACATTGTGACATCACATAGCTATTGTGAACTCTTGAGATGTACAAGTCGTTATGTCGAAAACGAACTTTAAAACTTCGTGCTGAGGGTGGGAGGGGAAGCGGGGAGGATTGGGCGGGGTGGCAGGAGGAGGATGGGAAGGGATGGGAAGGGGAAACAAAGGAGGAGGCTACAATGCTTGATAACAAATATACTCATTATCTTGCCCATGTAATTGTAACACCTCTGTACAGTATTTTCTCAATAAAAAAAAATAAAAAAAAAAAACCACATCACCTCTGTGGCATCACAGACCCTTTGTGTACTCATAACTTCATAGTGAACTAATGAAAATTGTTATCACACATAGCGTTATATCATCACAAATACTTTGTGCAATAATTATGACTGTGAAATCACATTGTCATCATGACACTACCATTCATTGTGACATCACCAAACCCCAATGACACATACCATATTTTTCTTTTTTTTCTTCTGTGAGTTTTTTTTTTTTTTTTTGCAAATACAGTGTACAGAAGGATTACAGTTACATGAGCAAGGTAATGAGCACATATACTATCAAACATTGCTGCCTTGACATCATAGTCTCATTTTCATGTCATAGATCCATTTTGAATGCCTATTGTTTGATTTCATTCTATCTCAAATGTGCCATCTGCGTTGATATCAGGAAACCGTTGATATCAGTGAACTCATAACCTTTGTGACATCTAAATCTCTTTGTCACAGCACATTGCCTTTGTTATATCACTAACCCAATGTGACATCAAATACCTCTCCTGTTCTCATAATTTTGTGACATGCCATTGTGATATCTTAGGCCCTTTGTGAGTTGAAAATCTGTGTTCGACCTCATATTTCAAATATGACATGAGATATCTAAAATCCAGTGTAACATCATCATATCACACCGCTGGACATCATAACCACTGTGTCACTTTGTGACATCTCAGACCTGCTAGTTCTTCACCTTTTTGACTACATATGCTTTGCTGACATCAGAATCTCTTTCCACACTCATATACTCAGGGTGTGTTAATGACAATTGAGATCCCACATGCCATTGTGCCATCACCAACCCTTTGGGACATCTCAAATCTATTGTGACCTCCTCATCAGTATTGCATCACCAATTGTGACATCAAAACCTTCTTATAACAGGATGGTGAGATATCACATTGTCATTGTGAAATCACTGTCCCATTGGGTTTTCACCTAATATGACCTCATACTATGGAGCTTCTTCTATCACCTGGTATCCTCATATTGAATTATGAGTCATTTTAATTTGATATATCATTCTGATATTACAAACAAACCGTGACATCACAAAACCATTGTGACCTCATCACCACTGTGACATCAAAAACCCAATGGGATATCTCATTTCCATTGTGACATTATGGATCACACTGTGCCATCCCAAACCTATTACGACCTCTTACCACCTTTGAAAGCACACATGGCCCCTGTGACATCACAGAATTTTTTGTATCCATATCCTCATGGGGAACTGATGAATACTGACATCAGATAAACCATTGAAACATAACAAATCCTTTCTGACATAATCATAATTGTGACATCATGTTGCCATTATGACACCATCAGCTCATTTTGACATGAAAAACTACAATGACATCATATCATTGTAACATCATATTGTCATTCTGATGTCATAGACAGAAACGTTGTGTTTGCGGTATTATGTTATTTGATTCTATTTCTAATGTGGCATGTCGGTTGATACCAGAAATCCATTGTGAGTTCATGACCATTGTGATATAACGATGCCTTACTAGCATCACATTGCCAGTGTGATGTCACATTGCCAAATTGATGTCAAAAAGGGATTTTGATGTGACACTGGTTATGACATCACAATGAGTTTCTGATATCACCCACATGACACATTTCAAATACAATGAAATCACAGATGTGGCATTCATAATGTGACAATGATGTCACAATGACAATGGCAAATGCTATACTGTCATTATCATTTTGTGATGTCACCATAAGCTAAAGATGTCATAACAACAATATAAGGTCACACTGGTTATGATGTCACACAGGGTTTATTATCTTACAATGGTTATGAGGTCACAATGTGTTTCTGATATCAACTGATATGCCACATTTGAAATGGAATGAAATCACAAGATTATACATTCACAATGTGTCTATGACAGCAAAATGGCAATGCGATGTCATAATGCTATGATGTCACTGTAGTTTGGTGATGTCACAATGAGCTGATGGTGTCATAATGACAGTCTGATGTCACATTTCTGATGATGTCACAAAGGGTTTATGACGTCACAATGGCATGTCAGATCTTAATTGCCATTAGTTTATAGTGAGGATATGAGAATGAAGTCACAATGACATATACAAATGAACTGTGACGAAACAAAGGCCATGATTTTGTCAAAAGTCCTAAGGTTCCTAACAGGTTCTGTTTGTCAAAGTGTTAATGATATAAAAATGGGTTAGTGATGTCAAAACTAGTTTGCAATATCACTTCTTATTTCAATTTTCAATTGCTACAAGTTCACAATAATACAAGTTCATGGAAGGAGCTTGATGTCTGAAAGGCCATAATTTTCTAAGATGTGATGAGATCATAATAGGTTTATGAAAGCATGATGGTTCAGTAATATCACAATTGCAATATGATGTCAAATTATAATGTCATAAGAGCATTGTTATGTCACAATTAGTTGGTGATGCCATAGTAGTGATGAGTTCAAAATAGTTTTGTGATGTCGCAGTAGTGTGGTGATGTGACAATGGCATTCCAGACCTTAATTGTCATTAACTCATAATGAGTATATGAGTTTAGAATGGGATTGTGAGGATTGCAAAGTCATTTGTTGGCACAAATGTGATGAAGTCAGAAAAGATTTGTGATGTGACAATGTGACACAATGGTCATTACATCTAGCAGTGTGATGTCACAATATTCATAATATCACAGTATATTTCTAATATTTAATGTCGTACCTGAAATAATATGAGGTTGAATATAGATTGAGCTCTCAATGGGCCTAACACAGTGGCAACATGTCACAAAACTTATAAGGACAGGACATGTTTGAGTTGTCACAGTTGTCACAATGGCAATGTTATATCACAAAGGGGTTGTCATGTCACAATGGTTATGAAGTCAAAATGTGTATTTGATATGAACCCACATTTGAAATACAACGAAATCACATAATAGGCCTTCATAATGTATATATGTTGTCACAATGACAATGTGGTGTCATAGTGGTATGATGTCATTACAGATTTGTGATGTCCCAATGACCTGATGTTGTCATAATGACAATGTGATGTCACACCAATGATTATATTGTAAATGCTTTGTGATATTACAATGGCATATCAGATCTCAATTGATATTTCATAATGAGGATATAGATACACAAAGGGACTGTGATGTCACAAAGGCCATGTGTTTTTTAAAAGGTGCTAAAGATGTCATAATGGGTTTGGGAGGTATCAAGGTGATTGTAATGTCACAATAGCCATGTGATATCACAATGGCATTGTGATGTCACATTGGTGATGAGGTCACAATGGACAAGACAGGTTTGTGATGTCAGAACAGGTTAATGATATCACAATGGCACTGTGATGTCACAAAGGGATTTTCATGTCACAATGGCTTTGAGGTCACAATGGATTTCTGATATCCACCAATATTGCTAGCTTGTAATAGAATGAAATCACAGAATAAGAATTCACAATATGTCTACAATGTCACTATGGCATATAATATCATAATATTATATTTAATTTAGTGATGTCAAAATGGCATGTCTAAACTTATTGGTAATTAAATTACCATGAGGATGCAAAAAGTTGCTATGTGCTGAGACCTTCAAAGGGCACATTGTGCTGAATCCATTACACAGGGTCCTTTTTGCTTCTCTTTTTAAGTGTGCTGTGTGCTGTCATCCCAAAAGATTCAATGTTCTGAGTCCTTGAGAGGACAATCACACACACACACACACACACACACACAAAACACACACACACAAAACACACACACACACACACACACACAAAACACACACACACAAACACGGAGCATTACTTGCACTTGCTTGGTGCGTGGGGTGGATGGACAAGAGTCTCCCCCAGTGGTTGGGCTTGGGGTATCTTGAGCTGCTGGGGTTGTGGGGAAGCCTTGAGCTGAGGTGAGGCTGCTTCTGCCATGGCCTCGTTGCCCTAGGGCAGAGTCAGAGCAGCACAAAGCCAGGGGTCGGGGCATGGTGGATGTGGGGAGGGTGTGTGACTGAGGGGAGGACAGGGCATGGTTGAAGGGGCACATAGTTGCTGCATCCAGAGGCACATGGGAGCTGGCATACTTGCGCAGCAGGGGCTGGGCAGCCTGGGTGAGAAGTGGGGGCAGAGAGAGAGCAGAGAAGAGCAGGCACATGCACCAGGGGTGGCAGCATCAATGGCTGGCCTCTGCTGCTGTAGGAGCACAGGTCTGGGCCAGGAGCAGAGAGGACACAAAGCCAGTGAAGCAGGCACATCCCTCTCTCAGCCCCAGGGAGGCTCAGAGGCCAGGTAGGCCCTGAGTCCAAGGCCCCTGCACCAGGAGCTCAGCTGTGGAGGGGGCAAGCTCAGCCCTGCCACCTGCCCTCCCCTGCCCCGGCCCCTTCTCCTGCCCTCCCCGTGGCACGACATTTGAAACATGTTGCTGCCAGCTTGGACCCGTGGTGTCTTTTGGAGTCATCAAGCGATGGTGCAACCTTGGCCTCCTTGTGGCCTTGACCGGGTATCAGTCTCCAGTGGAAGCCCTGCGGGTCTGCAACTCATGACCTCAACCTACCCCCCAACCCCCACGGACACAGACCCATGAGTTCTTCCCCCCACTTGTGCCCCAAATGTGCCTCCCCAGCACCAGGAGGCCAGCCCTGACTCTGCCACAAATGCGCCCCAGGAGTAGCGGGTTGGGGAGTGGATGTTGATCCTGGGATCCCACCCCCATCCCTAGTGGCCAGTGTCACAGGAAAAGGGCAGATGCAGGGATGGGTGAAGAGGGGACGCCACTGAGCCCCTGGCCTAGAGCAGTGAGAGCCACAGAGACATGCATCTGCACTCTTCCTCTCCCTGGGGGGAACCTGGTGGCTTTAATCAGAGGTGGGGAGCAACACCTCCACACCTGCCTTCTTGCTATTTTTCTATTTTTCTGTCAGTGGGGGGTGTTGGATTCAGAAGATAGCGCCCCACTTCTGTGTGAGCCCTTGTCTTTTGTGCTCGATCACCCTTTCTCCTGAGGAGGGTCCCAGAAAAGTCTACTAGGGAGGTGAGTCCACTAGGGGTCAGATAGAAAGTGAATGCCTGGGAAGAACACGCCCCTCCAACACATGTACATCCTGCCTGTCCCCCATCCCCTCTCCTGCTGTCAACAGCATTCACAGAGTGATCACATTTCCCAGCTCTGCCACCATCTGCTGGTGCTCCAGGTCCATCTGGTTTCCTCATCCTCCCCAAGAACCCACCAAGTCACCCAGAAGCATCTAGGCTGGAAGTAGGATGTTTGTCCATGTATGTAGCCTTTAGGACCCCATCCATTTCCCCAACACTGCCCCCACCCCGGGTCAGACACTTCACTGGGGACACAATGACCTCCTGCTTGTTTTCAGTCCAGGCTCTGAAGAGCCACTTGTCTCAGGACTCCTTCACCCAGATTCCTGGCCTAGGGTTTTGGTGAATGGGGATTCAAGGCTGGTTATTCCCAAGGGAAAGTGTCTGGCCCTGGAGAAAGGGAGAGGCAGGGTGGTTTTCCATGATTAGAGCTGTGCTTCCTTTGGTCGAGCCCCTGGTTCTGACAAGGGAACTCCCGTGCTCCATCTTGTACATTGCCCCAGATGAGGAACTAACAAACTCAGGAAGGGCACTACTCTGAGTCTGTGTGTGTGTGTGTGTGTGTGTGTGTGTGTGTGTGTGTGTGTGTGTGAGTGTGTGCGCGCGCGCACGCACATGCGTGCGCGTATGTGCATGAGAGAGAGAGAGAGAGAGAGAGAGAGAGAGCCCTACTGTGCTCAGGTGAGTGATCCGTTGGCAAATTATAGGTACTGCATGAATGAGTCTACAGTCACTTTTCTGGATGTGTGTGTGTGTGTGTGTGTGTGTGTGTGTTTGTGTTCGTTGTTCTTTTTCATCAGTGCCAAGTATGAAACCAGCCATAATTTTTGTTTTCACCTTCACTGTTTCATGGCTCCTTTGGGGAAGATTTCAGTAGCAATTTCTCTTCCCCCTTTCCTATACCCCACAGTAGCTGCTTGGCCTGTGTGGGTCTCCCCTAGCAGGCCTGTGTGAACTACAGACCAAAGTGGACACCTTCTGTCTTAAGCCTGAAGGCTTGTGAGACAAGTGTGACCATGGCCGCACTCTTCCAACCAGACAGCCTGCTCTCGTTTGTATAGCTGTAGCTAATTCAAGGGTTGGGAATGTGTCTGCCAAACGTAATTAGGGAAGAGATGGAGGGGGGGAGTAGGGCAGGGGCTGTGAAGTTAGGAGGGTCTGGGAAGTGGTGAACGGTGTGACATTGCAGATGGTTCACCACTACTGAGGATGAGAGGCCAACCTTACTCAGGGCATTGATGGTGTCCATGGGCATCTGGGCAGGGGGCTCTGGGACCCCACTGGTGGTGTAGATTCTCTCTCAGGGGGCATGCACTGGTGGGAAGTCCTCCCTGGAGTTCTGCAGACTCTAATCTGTGTCCTGCCTGTGCTGTTTCCAGCTGGGCAGTGGTAGGCAAGTGCACTCCCCCTGCTGGAGCCTGCTCGGTATCAGGCCATGGCAGTTAGCTAGGGATTGCTGAATGTCAGTTTCTGTAACCTGCTGTGGGCTGTTTTGAAAGAAAAGGGGACCATTAACTTTGGAACCGTTTAAGTTTGATTGGGACAACTGAAATGCCACGTTTTCCAGGGTTTTTTCTTGAAGCTGGCAATTTCCACTAACGCCTGGGATTATGGGTCAAATTAGAGGGACCATTTCAGCCAACAATCAATGACGTTCAAAGAATCACAAGCAGAGTTCCCAAGCCAGATGGTCTCCTGCTATGAATGCCGTGCCTTGATTGCTTTTATTGGGCAGTTGTTGATTCTCCTCTGACTCCCTCTAGTGTGACCACCACAGTTGAGTGAAGGGTTAAAGTACTTGAGGCAGTGACCATATGTTGCTTGTTTCAGAGCAGAGCAACACGTGGTGCTAAACCACCTGGTTGTGTGCCTTTATAAGACTTGTAAATCCTTAGCTCGGGGCTCTCCTCCTGGGCTCCTCTGTGTCAGAGTGTAGGACGAGGCCCGAGCTGCAGCCCATTTAAATTAAACAGCTGTAGAGTCTGACACTCGGTGGTCTTCTTGGTGGGGGTCCTGCGACCTAGACATAACATTGAGGATGTCATGGGGAGCAGAGATTGTGACCTCACCATACCTAGCCTGCCAGCTGTGCGTAGAGAGGATTCTCAGCACCTGCACTGGTCTCTGCGAGATTCAGAAACCCAAGATGTCTCGAGGATCCTTCCTCTGCAACATGAAACTTGGGGGCCAGATGTGGTGGGCCATCCTGGCTGGCCCCAGGGGTGGGAGAGTAGGCCGCTTGAGCCTGGCCTTCAGCTCATGGCACCCTCATTCACTCCTGAGTGGGGAATTGAGTGCCACAGAGCTGGTCAGCCTCTGGCCAGAGATCTTTGAGAAGATAGGCATCCCAGAGGCCCCAGAATCCAGCGAGTGCACCATGGATCATGTCTTCAGAGCCAAAACAGTTAAGTTCCTTGGCACCAAGAGGGTGGGAAGAGGGAGGAGGGAGAACTGTGGGAGAGCTACATCAGGCTTTGCCCCACCCACCAGGATGCTTACATGAATGGAATGGGACTATTCTGTAGTATTTTTGTAGACAGATGCCCATTTATTTAGCCAACAAAGAGTTACAGTGTGTGCCAGGTTCCGGAGGGGTCATAGACAATGAGAGTTTCCGGTGCTGGTTCCACAGCACATGAAGAAACCTTGGTTTGAGCTGGATGCTGGTGCTTCATGCCTGTCATCCTAGCTACATAGGAGGCTGTGATGGGAGGATTGATGCTTGAGGCCCAGGCAGGAAAGCCTGTAAGACTCTTATCTCCAACTAACTACCAAAAAGGAAACACCAGAAGTGGATATGTGGCTCAAGCCATAGTCTGTTGGCCTTGAGTAAAAAGGCTCAGGGACAGCACCTAGGCTCCGAGTTCAAGGCCCAGGAGTGAGAGAAAGGAAGGAAAGAGAGAAAGAGGAGGGAAGTCCGGATGGTGAAAAAGAGGAAAGGAAGGAAGAAGGGAGAACATGTGAGCCTTGGTTTGGAGTCCCTGGATCAAGGGAGCCAACCATTCACAATCTATGTGGGGACAATTTCAGAGCCTAAAGCCAGTATGTAGGACCAAGCTACTGACACCTCAGCAACTTTCTGACATCCAGGAGCTGTGTAGTATCCGACTGCAGAGGGAAGCAGCCTCGGGTAGACACTAGGAGTCAGGGCAGGTCACCAGGTTTCAATCATCCCTGGTGCCAATGAGTTTATTTTCTGGTCAGATAAGTCCAAGGGTTAGGGAGGTATTGGTGTGAGGGAGTGTTGGGGGGAGGCAAGGGATAAGCAGGAAGATGAAGAGGGAGGACGATCACATGTCAGGAGTGTCAGGAGATTGGAGCCATGATTTCAACTGACATCCTAGACCAAAAGTCATAGAGCCTTTGACCCAGCCACACTGCTATTAAGAGTCCTGGCACATTGGGTTCACCATTGACTACCTGGCTATCGTCCACTGCAGGATGCCTGTGCAGTACATCCTTGGGGACTGGGACTTTCCAGGGCTCAATCTGAAGTTGACACCCCCCCACCTGTTCTTTCCTCCACCAGAGACAGAAATAAGCTGGCCACTAGCACAGGACATCCAGGGAATGAGGGTGGGAGTAAGGACCCTTGTTGCCCCAGACTTCCTCTAGCAGGCGCTAGGACCCCGTGATTGCCATTCTCAGAGGCAGAGATGGGTCTCTTTGCTGGCTCAGCCTTTAGTCTAGATGGCAGATCTGGGATTCAGAGAGGTCAGACTGAAGGTGGGGCAGGTTTGGATAGAGGCTGGTGGGAAAACCAGAGGCACTGATCTCTGAGCAGGGTTGTTTCTTTGAGGACACTCACAACCCAGAAACATTCCTGGGATAGATCAGCCCTTTTCTCCTTCCTGAGAGGGACCTGGAGCCCTTAAATCTGTGTCCCTTGGCCGAGAAATCCTTTCATTCCCACATCCTGTGGTTGGATAACTAGACCTCACCTCCCTACCCAGTGTAGAGGCAGGACAGTGAGAGATCTTGAGTCTTTGATAAGGCCAGGGGATCCTGAATATGCGATTGTACTTGAACATCCTAAACTGGTGCATGGTACGTACCATCTATGATTACCATGATGTAGGACATAGAATCTAGAGAATCAGAGCAGGATGGGGTCTGTTCTGGGAGTCTTGAGTATTATGGGTGAGATTTCAGCTCCTGTATGCCCACTTGCTTCCCTTTCGTGGGTGGGTCTTTGTTAGAAAAAGCTTGAAACTAGGGACTGGGTCCTATCCCTTGTCATTTATACTCAAAGCTAGCACTCTACCATTTGAGCCACAGCTCCACTTCCAACAGGTTTGGGTATTCATAATTGGAGATAAAGAGTTCTCATGGACTTTGTTGCCAAGGGTGTCATCCAACTGCAGTCCTCAGATCTCAGTCTCCTGAGGGGATAGGATGACAGGCATGGGAAAGTATCTTTGGCCGGGTGACACTAGCTCATGACTGTCATCCTAGGTACTCAGAAGGTGAGATCTGAGGATCAGGGGTCAAAGCCAGCCTGGGCAGGAAAAACCCTGAAGCTCTTATCTCCAACGAACAGCCAGAAAAGCAGAAGTGGTGTTGTGTTGTGGCTTAAGTAGTAGAGTGTTTGCCTTGAGTTGAAATGCTCAGGGACAGCACCCAGGCCTAGGGTTCAAGCCCCACAACTGAAAAAAGAAAGAAAGCAAAGCATATTTGCCTGCAAAAGATGGTCCAGCTGTGGGAGGGAAGAAGAGGGGGGTGCTGTGTTTGGGAGACAAGGTGCTCATCCCACTGTACAGACATTTCTAAGAACTCCCCAAATTTACCCCAGCTTGAAGCCACAGCTTCAAGAGGACGTGGCTTGTGGCAGGCAGGGAGTGGGCGAATGGGTGCAGGGGTAGGATTGCTGTGTCTGTATTCTCTCCAATAAAGGATGGATTTGGATGCTTGGTGACAAAGTCTGAAGTGAAGGGTTGCAAGAAGTTTGTGGCCTTATGAGATGGTTTTCCTCTGGGTATGTGAAGGTGGCTGAAACCAGAAGTCGCCAGTGGCTCACAACTGTCATCCTAGCTACTCAGAAGGCTGAGATGTGAAGACCATGTTTCAGAGCCAGCTTCGGAAGAAAAATCTGTGAGACTTGATGTCCAATGGACCACCAAACAACAGGAAGTGGTGCTGTGGCTTAAGTGGGAGCGTTCGCACCTTCAGCTGAAAAGCTGACGGACAGTGACCTGGCCCAGAGTTCAAACTCCAAGAACAACAACAAAAAAAGAAGTGGCTAAGTTTTCTGCATAGCAGTGTGTACGATATGAAATGCTATGCTGGTCTATGAGACATTCCAGATAAGTGAGAAGCTCAGTGTTTTTTCTACAGTGGGTCTGAGGTCGGTAGTGCCACCTTCTTGGGGGTAGGATGTGATCCTAATGGAATGAGTTCATGGTTCTATGCTCAGGGACTGCTGAACCCTTGGGCTATCTGTGTGTGTGTGTATGTGTGTGTGTGTGTGTTTATGTCTGTGTCTGTGTCTGTGTCTCTATCTGTGTGTGTTTGTAGGTAGAAGTGGGCCTTGAACTCAGGGCATAGGTGTTGTTCCTGACCTTCTGAGTTCAAAGCTAGTGCTCTGACACTTGAGCCACAGGTCCATCTCTATCTATTTGGTAGTTCACTGTAGATAAGAGCCTCAGAGCCTTTCCTGCATGGGCTGACTTTGATCTATGATCCTCAAACCACAACCTCCTGAGTAGGTAGGATGACAGACAAGAACCACTTGTGCCAGATTTGTGTGTGTATGTGTGTGTGTGTGTGTGTGTGTGTGTGTGTGTGTAGAAGTGGGTTGTAACAAGGAGCGCTGGACCCTTTCCTAACTTCTAACTGCTATCTTTGGGGGGTGCATGGATGTTGTGTCTTAGGTTTGGGGCCTGGAAGGGTGAAATGCTTAAATTATAAGACCGAGGGATCTGTATTCCCTAGAGCTGTCTACTACCTTGTCCCTGGTTGGTGGCAGAGGGAGCTTGGGAGGACCTGGGGATGGGACCCACAGGGGGTGGCTCCTCAGGGGGACAGAGAGCATGGCCAGCACTTAGTCAGGATGCCAAATCTGTTAGTATGGAGCTCACTGAATGGGTCAGACTCTGGGTCTTCTCATCATGAGGTCTGATGTGTGAGGCCAGCCCAATTTTAGATCTTGACCTATGATCCTCAGATCTCAGCCTCCTGAGTAGCTAGGATTATAGACATGAGCCTCTGGCAAAGGGCCTCTGATACTTTTTGGTATATTAACGTTTGAACTCAAGGCCTTAGGCTTGCCAGTCAGGTATTCTACCATGAAAGCCAAGCCTTTCTGTCTTGGGCATTTCTGAGATCGAGACTCAATATATGCTCAGGCTGGGCTGGATCACGATCCTCCTGTGACAGGCGTTGGCCACCATGACTGGTTCTCTATGCTAGAAAGGCTAGAAAGGTAGCACCACTCTTAGTCATCAGTTTAGATGGATTGTCCCAAACTCTTAGTCCACAGCAGCTGATTCTTGACCACAGTTGAAGCTCTGGGCCTTGACCATAGGACCTCAGTGTCCTCCTGGGACAGTTGTGAGGAAACAGGGGATCAATATAGGGGGATCACTGGAGCAGGGCCAGGCATAGAAAGAGTGGTCGCCAGATATGGTTCTTGGAAATTCTGTGAGCATATGACAGGAAGATACCCTGTAAGGGCTCAGATGAGGCCTGTTATTTATAGTGCAACAGGTATGGGATTATGAAAGAAAATATGGCTCTCTTTCATCCTTACCCTATCCCCATGAGGAAGGGGATCCTTCACTGTGTTCAGTTTTGCAGCTGGGGAAAATGAGGCATGAAGAAGCTGGGTGACCTATTCATGAGCCCCAGTTCAGAGGAAGCTCAGCCTGACTTCTTTGCCATGCTCCCTATGACAATGGCTGCTATTCAGTCCACTTGTTGTGGTGGAAAGTCCACTTCTTGTCAGTCCTGGGGCTTGAACTCTGGGCCTGGGAGCTGTCCCCAAGCTCCTCAGTTCAAGGCAGGTGCTCTAACACTTGATCCCTCAGCTGCACTTCTGGATTTCTGGTGGCTCTTTGGAGATAAGAGTCTCACAGACCATTCCTGCCTGCGCTGGCTAAAAGCCATGATTCTCATACCTCAGCTTCCTGTACAGCATTATGCCTGTGCCATTGGCATCAGGCATAAGTCCAAATCTGTCTTTCTTCCTTTCTTTTTTCTTTCTTTCTTCCTCCCTTCCTTTCTTTCTTTCTTTCTTCCTTCCTTCCTTTCTTTCTTTCTTTCTTTCTTTCTTTTGTTCTTTCTTTCTTTCTTCCTTTCTCTCTCTCTCTCTCTCTCCCTCTCTGTCTCTGTCTCTGTCTCTGCCTCTCTCTTTCAGGAACTGGTTTAATGAGTCCTGGAGGAGGTGGCTCAGTGCTTCCATGTGGCAGGGACCCACGGTGACCCTCTCATTCTGGAGGTAGGCTGTGGATCAGGAGCTGTCTTGCTCAGCCTGTTGAAATGGCTCCCTGAGTTAAGCCCCTCTGTGCCTGGGCTAGAAGTTGACGGTTATTCATTGTCCATCCATCCTCTGAGTACTTCCCCACTACCCTCTGCTAAGACAGTTAAAGGAAAGTGGATGAAGAGGCATCATGTCCAACCACACAGCACGATCCTGGGCCTCTGATCCTCACCACCATCTATCTGGCCAGACACCGGTTATAAGAAAATGAATTCACTCTGTCTACTTCACTTTGTTGGGGTGTGTCATTTCAGGGAGGGGGCGGTGTGCAGAGGAAAGAATCCAGACCTGACAGTTCTTGGGGTACATTTGTTCTTGTGACAGAGCCAAGTCATTGCTGTGGATAAGGAAGTAGCCACCATCAAACTGATCAGGAATAATGCTCAAAGGTAAGTAGGCAGGCTGTTGAAGTATCAAACCCACCCATGATTACTTCCCACTCACAATAATGGAGATGCAGTGCAGGTGGCCGGCACTGGCCCTAGGGGAATATAAATGGATGGTGGCGTTCACCTGCTAGTGGCTCCCACCCATCATTCTGGCTATTCAGGAGGCTGAGGTCTGATGGTCATGACTAAGGGCCAGCACAGGCAGGAGAGTCTGTGATATTCTTATCTCCCCAAAACTACCTCCCACCATACCAGAAAAAGACAGATATGGTGCTATGGCTCAAGTGGTAGTGCCTCAGCCTTGAGTGAAAGAAGCTCAGGGACGACACCGAGGCCCTGAATCCAAGCCCTAGGACTCACAAAAAATAATAAAATAAATGAATAGTGGGCACCTGTTATCTTACTACCAAAAAGAAAGGATTCAGTCTTCTCTCTGGTAATTGTAGCAAAAGTAAGGGGCTTCCTTTGATGCTCCTCTAAACCTCCCCTTCTCTCCATTAGCTCTACAGGCTTCAGTTTCAGGATAGAATTCAGATCATCCCACTCAATGTGACCTTATGTACCCTCCCCTACCCACCTTCCTTGGGGTGGGGATCCTGGATGTACTCACCACTGGGAGGATGAGGCACTGCAGAGATGGGGGTAGGTATTCCCAAAACTCACACACACACACACACACACACACACACACACACACACACACACACACACACTCACCTAGGCCAAATCAGACTAGCCTTTTCCAAAGGCACTTTATCTCCTTGGATTAACTGACCGAGCAGAGGAACTTGATCCCTTGTAAATGACTATTTTAACTAGGGCTTGCTTGTTGGCACGAGATAAACAAAGAAAGGGCCTGGTGCCCATCACCTCTGGCTCAGGTTCACGTCTGACACCTGGCTACTTAGAAGCAAAGATCTGAGGATCAAAGATCAAAGCCAACCATAAGCTAGAAAGCTGGTGAGAATCTACTCTCCATGGAACCACCAAAAAGTTAGAAGTGGAGCTGTGGCTCAAGTTGTGGAGCACCAGCCTTGAGCATAAAACTCAGAGAGACCGCTCCCAGAACATGAGTTCAAGCCCACACACAAAAATGGCTCCATCTTGTCACCCCCAGACTGCCTGGGCCTTAAGTGCCCTCTCATACAGTGTGATACAGCATCTGTCCTGGGTAGTGTATCAGAGCCTTCAGAAATTGGGTGGGGGAAGCCAGGCCTACTACTTCATCTGCTCTTAACCCACACCAGCTGGAAGGCAGAGCTTGAGAAGGCAGGCACCCTGCAGAGCAGAGAAGATTTTGCTCTGCCAGGGCGATTGGAGCGTGTTTTTTAGAGGTAGCACTTGAAAGGGAGTATTGCTTAACAAGGAGAATGTGACAGGAAGCACAGAGAGCAAAGATGCTGTAGATAAATTACAACATAATTGAGCATGTTTATTTCCAGCCAGGGCTGCTGGTGAGAAACTAAATATTGATGTACAAGACTATCCCGAGACAGGCCTGAGGGTTCACAAAAAAACAGCTATACAGGGTTGGGATTGTGTCTTAGAAGTAGTGGGCTTGCCTAGCACACGGAAAACCCTGGGTTCGATTCCTAGGTCCCACATACACAAAAAAAGCTGGAAGCGGCAACATGGCTCAGGGGGAAGAGTGCTTGCCTCAGTCAAAACAAGCTCCTAGACAGTGCCCAGGCCCTGAAGTCAAGCCCCAGGAATGTGAAATAAAATAGCACTCCTATGGACCTTGGTGACAGGTGGTTGGCTATGCCCTGTAGCTCTTAGTTGATCCATCCATGCTTAGTGTCTCCTTCTTTGACAGAGGGGAGCTGGACATTTCATCTGCCCTGGACACCCCTGGAGGTGGTTATCAGCAACACTCCCAACATCTTCCACCGGGACATGGAGTAGCTGGTCCCAGAAATCCTCAGGTACAAGTTGGATGGGGTGTGGGGGATACAAAGCAGCCCCCAGAAGCCCTAGCAGGTCTGACCTGTCCCAGAGGACCAGTCCATCCAGAGGAGGTAGATGGGAGCTTAGAGAGGAGTAGAGATGTGGAGGGGGCTCTTTAATGCCCATGGCCCTAACCAGATTCCAAGCCTCCCTTTGCTTTTTGTGAGGGAGATAGAAGGGTGTCTAGGTGGTAGTGTATAGAGGAGGACTAGATGGAAATTCTAAAGACTGAGACACCATAACCCTTGTGCTGGTGTCTCATGCCTGTCATTCTGGCTACTCGGGAGGCTGAGATCCAGAGGATCTCGTTTCCCAGCCCAAGCAGGAAAGTCCCATGAAAGTGTCATCCCCAATCTCCAAACAGAAATGGCGCCATGGCTCAAAAGGTACAGAACTGGCCTTGAGCAAAAATTATCATCAGGGACAGTTCCCAAGCCCTGAGTTCAAGCCCTTCAACAACAACAAAAAAAAAACAACATTAAAAAAAAAAAAACAGATAGACACCCCTTGCTTGCAAGTGATGATAAAGCAATGGGGGTACTGTGGTTATGAGACCAGATGCTAGCCTAAGTGTACAGAAATTTCTAAGAACTCTCCAGGGTTGCCTCAGTGTGAAGTCACAGCAGGGTGGGCATTGCCTTACCAACAACTCCAGAGGTCGTGGCCTGTCTTAGGCAGTGAGTGGGCTAATGGGAGCAAGGATGGAAAGGTAGTGTCAATTATATTCTCTCCATCCATGGAAATATAGTTTTGGATGCTGGTGTCAAAGTCTGAAGTGAAGAGTTGCATGTGGTTTGTAGCCTGACAGGTTGAGTTTCACCTGCTATAAGAAGGTAACTGAAGCCGGGTGCTGCCAGTGGCTCACAATTGTCATCCTAGCTATTCAGGAGGCTGAGATCTGAGGCTTGCAGTTCAAAGCCAGCTTGGGCAGGAAAGTCTGTGAGATTTTATCTCCAATGAACCACCAGAAAACCAGAGGTGGTGCTGTGGCTCCAGTGGTAGAGCTCGCACTTTCAGCTGAAGAGCTGAGGGACTGCGTGCAGGCCCATAGTTCAAACCCCTGAGCGACAACCAAAAATAAGGTGGATGAGTTTTCTGCATTGAGTTGTGTACAGTAGGAAATGCCATGCTATGTTATGAGCCATTCCAGACGTGTGAGAGGCTGAGATTTGTCTACAGTTGGTCTGAGGATGGTAGTGCCATCTTTTTGGGGTTTGGGATGTTCCGGTGCTCAGGGACTGATGTGTGTGTGTGTGTGTGTGTGTCCCTCATCTTTCTCTGTCCCCTTCCTGGGTGCCTTTCTTCTTCTTCCTGACCTCGGATGTTGCCCCTCTTCCATTACAACCTTCCCTTTAGCCTCCTGTCAGGGTCTACAATGAGTCCTAAATTGCCAGAGACCTGCATATTCTAGCTTTTCATTGGGGCCCAAGTCCGGTTGTCCATATCTCTGGCCACCGCCAGGGGATTCTGGGTCAGCAGGGCCGGCTGGCATAGGTTCTCCCTTACATCTAGAGGGGTGGGGTTCAGTCATGGGATGTCTTGTCCTTTTCCTTAGCTGGGTCTCTGGGTGCATGTCCCTACCAGCAGGCTGGCAGTGGAGTGGGGGAAGGGTGGTTGCCAACTTGAGCTTGATAGCTGACTGAAGGCTGCCCAAGCAAGAAGGATCTTGGATTGCATGGGAGGTGAGACCCGGGTGGCTTGGAAGTCTGTTGAAATGTCAATGAACATTATCACAGCAAATCTATCTTCCATCCCCAGCTGGACCTCTTAGGTCTTCTAGACAATTCCGGATACCCAGAATACAGAGGCACAGAATAAAGATTCAAGGGCCAGGGAACTGGGGGATGAGAGACTGGTATGGCCAGTACCTCAATGTTCTGGGGCATTAGCCTTGACCTGGTTATGCCCTCCTTGCGTAAGTTCACTTCTTAACCCGTGGCTGGCCACACACGGGCCATTTGTGGCAGTGCTATGAAAGTGGCAGGAGCGAAAGTGAGATCTAGGATGACCACAATCTGGATTTATGGTCTGTGGGGGTGGGGATGGCAAAGGGTGTCTATTAAAAAAAAAAGAAAAACATCTCAGAGCTGGAACTCAGGGCCTGGGCACTGTCCCTGAGCTAACACTCTACCACTTGAATCACAGATCACTTTTCACCTTCTTTAGTAGTTAGTGGAGAGAAGAGTCTCATGGACTTTCCTGCTTGGGCTGGCTTCAAGCTGCCATTCTAAGAGCTCAGCCTCTTGAGTCGCTGGGATTGCTGATATGAGCAATTGGCTCCTGTTAAGGATGATAGTGGATGCATCTGCTTGCATTCGTGTTTGCGTGCATGCGTGCATGTGTGTGTGCATATGTGTGTGTGTTTACTAGGACTTGAACTCAGAGCCTAGGTGATATCCTTTAGCTTGTTTGCACAAGGTTGGTGCTGTACCACTTGAACTAGGGTAGCTCTGCTTCCCAGCTTTTGGTGATTCATTGGAAAGAAGAGTCTGCCTAGGCTAGATTTGAATCTTGATTGATCCTCAGGTGTCAGCATTGAGTAGCTAGGATTATAGGCATGAGCCACTGGCAGCCAGTTGCAAGAATATCTTTTCATACGCTCTTCTGTTCTAACAGCTGTCTACTTGCCCTGGCCTAGATCTCTGACCTCCACTTCAGCTCCCAGCATCCCCTGACTGTGTGGAGAACATAAAGCTCAAACCTGATCCCATTTCTTTGTCCTCATGGGAGGGTATGTTTCTTCTGTAGCCTGGGGAAGGAGGGTAACTGTAGATGGGTGCTCAGCTGGGGGAGGGGTAGTCTGTTTTAGCCAAGAAGGAAAGTGTGGCCAGATGCTAATAGCTCATGCCCTCCTATTCCAAGCTCCTCAGGAGTCTGAGATCTGAGGATTGCCATTCAGAGGCAGACCAGCTAGAAAAGTCTGTGAGACTCTCTTCTGCAACTAGCCACCGAAAAGCTGGAAGAATAGCTGTGGCTCAAGTGGTAGAGTGCTAGTCCTGAAAGAAAAAGGTGAGGGACAGTGTCCAGGCTCTGAGTTCAAGCCCTAGTACCAAGATGTGTGCACGTATGTGCAAGCATACATACACATACAGACATACACACACACAGACACAGACACACACAGACACAGACACACACACAGACACACACACAGACACACAGACACACACACACACACACACACACACACACACACACACACACAGAAAAAGGTGGTAATGATGAGCTCAACTAGAAAACTGGGGGCAGTCCTGAGGCATAGTCATAGTAAACTCTCAAGGCAGATCAAGTAGTTTCTCCCTAAGTCATTCTTGGGCTGAGGGGTCTATGTCATGGCAGTAAGTTCCATGGAACCTGCCCCTCCATCCATTCACGGGGCCTCAGGACCAAGGGAAGGACACTATGGATGCTGGTTTGTAGTCGGCCCACAATTGCCACATGCACTGGCGAGGAAAGTAAGGCTCCGAGCCCTGTGACTCCTGGGATAGAGACTGCTACCAGCAGCAGCCTGCTGGCTGTGGATACCTGAGACTACAAGTCTTTCATGAGCCCAACTCAACACCCGCCCAAGGTGTGCCTGACAGATTCACATTCTTGTGATACTCGAGTGAGTGGGCATTACCTGCTGTGCCATCTTGCAGCTCTGCCCCTCCTGGCCCAGAACCATGGTCTGAAATGTCAATTTATTGCTCAGATCCACAATGCAGCCATGACAGGTGCCATTCTGATGAACAGATTAATGACTTCCATGCTCCAAGGCTCGAACCTTCTCTGATACTGTAGCTTGCTTTGTAGGCAAAGGCCTCCAAAGAGGCTAGTCTCAAGATTTGTAGGATACCTAGACATTGGGAGAGCCTCAGTGGCTCACTGGAAAGTACTCTGCCTAGAGCCACAGAGTGAGGTCCAAGCAGGCCAGGTGTTGGTCATGGGACTTGAACTCTGGGCCTGGGGGCTGTCCCCCAGCTGTTCGGCTTACCACTTGAGCCACAGCACCACTTCTGGTTTCCTGGAGGTTCCTTGAAAATAAGAGTCTCCTAGACCTTCCTGCCTGGGCTGGCTTTGAACCATGATCCTCACATCTCAGCCTCCTGAGGAGCTAGGAGGACAGGTGTGAGCCACCAGTGCCCGGCTGATCTGGCCTTTCACCACAGTAGACTAGGAGCTTCTGAAAGCTTTTCTTTATTTTTTTAGGTGCAAGTACTGGAGCTTGAACTCAGGGGTTAGGCTCTGGTCTCTTAATTTTTTTCCTCAAGGTTAGCACTCTGCCACTGGTGCCACAGCTCCATTTCTGGCTTTTGATAGTTCATCATCAAGAAGTGTCTCACTAATTTTCCTCCCCTGAGCTGGCTTGACCCACGATCTCTAACTCAGTCTCCTGAGTAGCTAGGATTTACAGGGGTTGAGCCACTGGTGGCATTGGGCTAGAAGCTTTTCTTAAGCAAGTGTTCTTCCCTGCCTTTGCCCTGACTCCTACATGCAAAGGAGGTCTGACGGTCAGGAGCTGTGAAAAATAAGCTTCCAGCCACAGGATGTGTCTGGGGTCTCTGGTAAAAAGCCAACTAATCTTCCCCCTGGGCCCCATTCTGGGACCCCACCCTCTGCCCTACCTGTGACTCAAGTACAAACCTTGACCCAGCCTTGAATGTCCTCCCAGACTTGTCTGAAGCCACAAAACCTTCATTCCACCCACACCCATCTGCTCTACACCTCAGGACCTTTGCCCATGCTGTACCTTCTGCCTGAGGCTCTCTGTCCTGAATCCACATCTTAGAACTCCTGTGGAATTTTGGCATTGGTTATATCACCTCGTGGAGCAAGTCTTTCCTTCCCTTCTCCCTCTTTTTTTTAATATTGAGTTTCTAGAGATGGGACTTGTGCAGACCGACTGGCAAATGCTCTATCTTGTTGTGTGTGTGTGAGTGTGTGTGTGTGTGTGTGTGTGCATGTGTGTGCCAGTACTGGGGTTTGAATTCATGGCCTGGACGCTATCCAGTCCCTGAGATTTTGTGCTCAAGGCTAGCGCTCTACTACTTGAACCACAGCTCTACTTCTGGCTTTTTGGGTATTTAATTAGAGAAAAGTTTCTCATATAGACTTTCTTGCTTCCAATTGAGATCCTCAGATCTCAGCCTCCTGAGTAGCTAAGATTACAGGGGTGAGCCACCAGCACCTGTCCTCTACTCTACCTCTTATCTATAACTTCAGCCCTCCTCTGAGTCCCAGAGCAAAATATCACACCAGGATGACTTTTTTCTTTTTGACAGTCTTGGGGATTGACCTCAGGGCTCCACATACCCCTGAGCTTCATTTGCTCAAGGCTATCACTCTATCACTTAAGATACCATACCACTTTTGGCTTTTTCTGTTTCTGTGGTACTGAGCAATTGAACCCAGGGTTTGTGCATGTGGGCTAGGTAAGCACTCTACCACTAAGCCACAATCTCAGCCTAAGGCTCCCTTCTAACGGGAGTTATGAGGGTGGGGTTTATTGGCTTACCCCCTTTGGTGTAGAAATCTCTATTTCATATCTTTGCCATTATTTGGGACCAGCCTTTGACTCGGCAATGAAGAATGATAAATGAGTGATAGCCACAGGCCCCAGAAGTCTAGGCTCACATCCTACAGAAGGATAGAGAATATGGAGCCAGAACCTTTGACAACTCTTACAGCCTAGGAACTGTGCTTTCCCTGGAGGCAGTGGCTGGCTGTATGGTGTCCCGATGGGACACCTCGGCCAGAACATAAGACTTCAGTTCTTAAATGGCAGAGAAGGATGCTTTGTTCATGTTGCCCACTCAGACTTTGTATTCTCTGGGGGCTTGTCCCAGCTTGCCCAGGTTGGGGGGCTGGGCATGGGCAACCTGCTGAATACCCATTGTCCATACACAGATACATGGAGTTATTGTCTCCTTTTTTTTATTTTTGGCAGGTCCAGTGTTGTACTATGAGCCTAGGCTCTGTCCCTGAGCACCTTGTGCTCGAGAGTAGTGTTCTACCCTTGACCCACAGCCCTATGCATGGGTTTTTTTTTTTCCTGTGATCTCTTAGAAAGAAGAGTGTCATGGACTTTCACACCCTGGCTGAATTCAAATAGGCATTCTCTACATCTTGGCCTCCTGAGGAGCTAGGATTACAGACAGGAGCCACTGGCACCTTGCTTACTTTTCTTCTTTTTATTTTTTAAATCGTAACAATCTGAAATCTTCACGGTGTCATTCCAATGGTTTGCATTCTAATTAAACGACCCAGGCCTGGAGTTTGAATGCTAGGACTGCCATCCACAAATGGAGGGAGAGCCAGACAAACTCATTCCTGTTCATGTGAATGCTTATGGAGTGTTTTTAAAGGAACAATAAATGTGCAGTGGATTCATTACCCTATTTTAAATGACCACACAAAAATTATTGGATTTATGTCTTCCATTCTAACACCATGGTATAATTAAAGATATTGATTAATTTTTAATTAATGCTTTTACAAGTATTCAACCCGGATACTTCATTAAATGGAGGCAAATTTTAATAACTAATAATTGGTAATAACTTATAATTTAATATCCTCACAGTCCCACTCTCTGTATATGTATATATATATGTGTATATGTTTATAACTATCTTTCTATCTACTTCAATCTACACATTTATCAATGTATATATATATATATATATATATACATTGATAATATATATAATAATAATGGTAATAGTGTATATATATACATTGATAAATATATACATATATACATACATACATACATATATATATGGGGCACTACTGTGGCTTGATCACAGGTCCTCAGAACTTCCTGGCAGCTCAGTTTGCAGGAGACTGGTCTGCTAAGACTGTGACCCTATTTATGGATTGGGCATTGTAGGTTGTGAGATGAAATCATAGCATGGCCAAAAATTTATTCGTGGAGTAAGAAGCCAATTTTGACACATTATTTACCTTCTCTGTGAAAGTCCTTGGTCTCAGTATGATGTATAATCCATATGCAACTATATCCTATGTGATATGATTTAATAAAAGAAATGTGACATGTGTATATACTAAATACTAAATAAATAAGGGTAATAAATGTCATATGCAGTAACCCATGTATGTAAATAGATCTCATATATTAATATTACTTTTTCCAGTGCTGGTGCTTCAATTCAAGCCCTGGGAACTGGTCTGAATTTCTCATCTTCAAGGACGGTGAGCCTTTCCTCTTCACCCTGACCCTGAGTTCACATCCCAGGCCTACTAGAAAAATGGTGCAAATACCAAACCAGGGTCTTATTATTATTATTGTTGTTGTTGTTATTATTTTGGCCAAGCACGGGGCTTGAACTCAGGTCTTGACATCTCTGCCACAGCTGGTGGTGGCATCCTAGGACCCGAGTTCAAATCTCGGGGTGGCAAAAAAAATAAAAAAAACTGTAAAAGAGAAGCATAAAACTGAGAAGTTCAAGGAGGTAGTTTTACTTTTTTTTCCCTTGTATTGTGACCACCCTGGGTCTAAATGACAATGCCCAAAAAGTGTACATTATCTTGCATTGCTGATGTTTGGCGGGGTATTAGGGAAGCCATAGCCAAAACCAGCAACTTAGGCCTGGAGGTCGCATCCCAGGACTGCCACTAATGAATGGAGATTCTCAGAAACCTATTCCCATATATATCCATAGGAATGGAATGTTATAAAAGTAACAATTAAATTAGTAGTTAGCATACGATATTATAAAATTATACACAATTATACCATATTGACTAATTTTCAATTAATACTTTATTATGTATTCAATCATGATACTTAAAAAAGGAAGGGATAATTTAATTGCCAATAATCGGTAGTAATATTGTATATGCAAATTCATAATATACAGACATCTCTCTCTTGTTTTATACATATGCATCTATTTGTCTATCTACCAATCTATACATTTATCTGTTCATACAATTGTCACTCCTGAGGCTTAATGATATAATGTTCGCCTAGTAAGTACAAAGCCCTGTGTTTGATTCCTTTCTACTGTGTACACAAAAAAATCCAGAAGTCGTGCTGTCACCCAAGCAGTCGAGCACTAGCTTTGAGCATAAAAACTTAGGGAATGTGTCTAGACCCTTACTCTAGACTGGCACCAAAAAAAAAAAAAAATGATAGAATGTTCTGACTGTAATGATGTAAGTATCGGACTACAAATACCTCATTACAAGTATAGGACTACAAATACCTCATCACAGAGCAAGCTGGGAGTCTGGTGCTGACAGCTGCAATCTAACCTGACAAAATGTCCCATGATACTAATATCTTATATTCACCACTTAGAAACTTGAAGTGGAAGCTGGGCATCGGTGACTCACGCCTGTCATCCTAGCTACTCAGGAGGCTGAGAGATGACGATCATGGTGCAAAGCCAGCCTGGGCAGGAGATTCCTTGAGCTGAAGAGCTCAGAGACAGCACGGATGCCCAGACTTGAACTCCTCCAACTTACAAGAAAGAAGGAAACCTGAAGTGGAGTGCTGGGACCTTGTGTTAGGGGTAGAGTGTTTTGCATGTTTGAATCCTTAGTACCACATCCCTAGAAAAAAAGTCTGAAGTGGCTCTCTGGCTCAAGTGGTAGAGTGATATCCTTGAACAGGTGAAACAGGTACAATGCTCATGTCCTGAATTCAAGCTCTAGGACTAGTTTATGCACACACACACACACACACACACACACACACACACACACATAGAGAGAGAGAGAGAGAGAGAGAGAGAGCGCAGAAGTGAAGTTGTGACACAAAATGGTAAAGCACATGAATTCTGCTCTGAACTCATGGTCATCACCTTGGCCCTGTGTTCAACCCCAAAACCTAGCCACCCAGGGCCTGACTAGGAGAGGACAAAGGTTTCAACACCTGATAAGCTGCAGCAGACCTAGATGACAGGAAGCATTGTGATTTTGCACAAGTGCTTAGATTTAGCAAACATCCAGAATCTTAGGGAGGCACCACCATTGCAAATTAGGAATCTTTTCATTAGGTTCAGCTCCCTAGTTGTCTGCCAGAAGGACTCTTGAATTAATTGTAGCAGTTTGTCCCAACATTGGAACATAGTCTCACAAAGACAAGACAATTGCAGGGAACTTGGCCTGCCACAGGAGGTGGCACAAATGAAGACTTCCTGTCAAAACAGAGCACTTGGGAGAGAGTTAGATTGGGGTACAAAGAGGCCTTTTTCTCCTGGCCTTCAGAGCCCATCCACACTTATCCTCACTAATTGCCCAGGATAAATTGTTACATAGCTGTACAGGAGTCAAGATTTTTGTCTGCCTGTTCCAACAGTGAGGCAGACTTCCTCCAGCAGGCTGGGGTGTGCAGAAACCCACAGGATACACTGGGAACAGTGAAGAGAACCCCGGAACATACACTGTCTTGAAAACACTGTCTGTGCTATGAAATCATTCTATTCAAAGCAAATTTCCTAGCTGTGTGCCTTTCTTCATAGCGACCTTGGATGTTCACCGATAGAAATACGTTCATACACACACAGACACATGGAATTAATGGCTCTTTTTTGTGGCTTTTTAATGGCTTTTTTAATGGCTTTTTTTAAACTGTGAGCCTAGACATTGTCACTGAGCCCCTTTTGCTGAAGGAAGCACTTTATTGTCTTAAACCATGATTACCCTAGGCTGGGGTACAGCATTTACACCCACAGATGATCCGGGGATCCTAGGACCCGAGTTCAACTCCCAACAACTGGCAAAAATACATCAAACCAAAAAAAAAACCAAAAAAAGGAGGAAGAAAAAACCAAGAAGTTTTACACAACCATTTTATCTCTTTTTTCTTGGCACTGTGACCATCCTGGGTCTCAATGACTCAGCTGGAAAATTGTATGTCACCTTGCATGGCCTGAGGCTCCTGGGCTGTCAGTGAAGCCTGAGCCCCACAGAGACACCTGGGCCCTGAGTTCCATGATCCTGGGACTGCCACCTACACACGGCTGAAGATCCTAGGACACTCGTTTCTCTCTATAGGAACACTAATAGAATGTTTGTCAAATACTAATTTAATTACTAATTAGCTAGTCTTTCTAGTATAAGATTGTATGCAATAAATATGTCATTGATTAATTTAACTAGTACCTTATTAAGTCTTCTACCGTGAGTAATTAATGGAGGCATAGTTTTAGAACAAATAATTGGTAGCAATAGAATATATAAAAATAAGATATAGAGAGACATCAATTTATATAGTTATACACTAGAATCTACATAAATATCTGTCTCTCTATATATACATTTATTTATAGATGAATATACATATGTAAATACACACACACAGCAATCTACACATCTATCTGTTTATATATTGGCCACTCCCAGGCCTTGATCACAGGTCCTCAAATTTGCTCACCAACTTCACTTGCATCAGACTGTTGTGCTAACATTAACCCATTCATGAAGTACGCCTTCTAGGCCTGGAGTACAAATCACAGAACTGCCAAAAACTTAATCCTGGTGGAAGAAGCCAATTGTCTCACTTGTTTTCCTTATCGGCGAAAGTCCTGGATTTCAGGAATGATGTATAATACATAGGCAAATCTATGTCCAATGTAATATGATGTAAAAAATGTTATATGTGTAATCATACTCATTAAATTCATAAAAATAAATAAAACACAAAATAAAATGAATAACTACACTAACCACAATATGCAGTAAACGTGCATGTAAATATAAATCATGTATTTAAAATGTATACGAATATTATTTTTTTTCGAGTGCTATGACTTGAACTCAGGCCCTGAGAACAGGCTTGACTTACTTGTCCTCTAGCACCGTGAGCTTCCCCTTCCCCCACAATGCTGCAGATTTACCCAGACCCTGAGTTCAAATCCCAGGCCTGGCAGAAAAAGTGGCGTGAATTCCAGGCCAAGGATCCTCAATGATTTTAAAATATTTTTAATATATTTATTTATTTATTCATTTATTTTTGTTTTGTCAAGCTCAGGGCTTGAACTCAGGTAGTGGCAACTCTGCCTCAGCTTTGATCACTTTAGGCTGGGGTGTAGCCACTGTACCCACAGCTGAACCGGAGTTCCTGGGTCCAAAAGACTGACAGGAAAAAAAAAAATGAAAAGACAGATAAAAATCCGGCAACTTGCAGATGGCTCCAGTTTTACATTTGCTTTTTTTGCAAGGTAACCATCCTGGATTTGAATGACATGGCTAAAAATTGTTTGTAACCTGGCGTTTCTGAAGGTTGGCGGGCTACCAGGGAAGCCATAGGCCAACTCGGCAACATAAGCCCTGTGTTAGAAGCCCATTCCTGTCCCTTACCAATGGAGGGAAATCCAAAAATTCTCTTTCCTATTCATAGGAATACTGATGGAAGGTTGTGAATGTCAAAGTTGAATTAGTTGTTCCTGAAAGATACTACTATTAAACAGAGTGATTTTAGGAGGTCGATGGATTTTAATGAATATTTTTGACACATTAAAATAATACTTTTAATTCCATGGATGGAATAGTTTCAAGACAGAGGTTGATTCAATTAAAAATTCATTAAGGATGGAAACAGTCATATTAATTACATGGAGGCATAATAAATACCCAAGTGTTGGTAAGAATGTAGTCTATATAACTGAAGAATATAGAAACCTTTGACCCTCTATAAAGATCTATATTTATTTGTTTTGTTTTTTTTTCAGGGCTTTTTTGTTAGAATATGCTACAGAGGAGTTACAATTACATGGTCAAGATAAGGAGTACATTTCGTACCAAGCATTGTTGCCTCCTCTTTGTTTCCTCTTCCCATGCCTTCACATACTACCCCCTTCCCCCCACCAGGTCCCCCCCCCCCGTACCAAAGTTTTAAAGTTCGTTTTTCGACATAACGAATTGTACATCTCATTGTTGCAATGGGTCCACCTGTATCATTTTTCCTCCACAAATTATACCAACATCAAATACAGCGAAAGCAGGGGTGATACCATGGGGTACAGACATACAATGCAACATAGAAATCATCTTATAAATATGTTAGAAACAATTGCATGAAAGGAAACAAAACAAAAAAAAACATTTGAATACTTATCTTGGGGTTCATTCCCCTAACATCAACTTCATTTGACCTTTTCTGCTAGACTCAGACATATACCAGTTATTGCATATACGGGAACCATGGTACTTATGTTTCTTTGGGCGTGGCTTACTTCACTTAACATAATTTTTTCCAAGTCTTTTTTTCTTTGAAATTGCTCAGTGTCAGGTAGGATGTATAATTCGGGTGCAAATCTATATACTATGTAATAGGATGTCATAAAGGTAAGAAATATCATAGGTGGAATAATTGTCACTACAATAAATGAAAAACAATAATAAGTGATTGAAAAATAAATGATTGAATTAGTAGTGAATCATTCTGGGATAAAATTAGATGGAATAATTATAGGAGGTAGATTAAGTTTAATTAATATTTTATTAATCATTTACAGAATAAAAATTACATAGAGATATGATTAAATACCTAATAATTGATAGTAACACATGATGCATAATTTAACTATATATAGACAGCTGTCTCATTCTATAAAATATGTAATTATATGTATGTATGTATGTATATATATGATAAACAATAACAGGATATTGAGTAATTATTAATTAATGATTTATTAATTATTCAACTGGAACACATCATTAAATGGAGACATAATTTAATACCTAATAATTGCTAGTAATATTATTTATAATTTAATAATATACAGACATCGCTGTGTGTATATAATATTTATATAGAGCAATCTCTAAGTACACCTTGTTCACTCCTGGTTTCGGTGGTTGAGTGCTCACCTAGCAAGCACCAAGCCCTTGGTTCGATTCCTCAGTGCCACATAAACAGAATACCGGGAAGTTCTGAGGTCTTTCAATCAATTGAGTGCTAGCCTGGAGCACAAATTCTTAAGGACAGTGTCTAAGCCCCTACTCAAGTCCCAGGACTGCTGCCACAAAAGCTAGGAGTCTGGTGCTGACAGCTGCCACCTAACCTGACTTAGCCAGATGTAAACACTGCAACCCAGCTCCATGGAACCAGACACAACTGGCTCACCCCCATCATCCTAGCTGCTCAGGGGCTTTAATACCCAGTCCTGGCAGGAATTCTGTGAGACTCTTTAAAATGTGGCTCCAAGTGGTAGAGCTCTAGCCTTGAACAAATGTTATTAAAGTAAAATCTCCATGTTTTGAGTTCAAGCCATATGCTTAATCCCCCCCGCAAAAAAACCCACCACTATAAACCATTAGATGTGAACTTGTGTGGTTTGTGAAATGTTCCTCAAAGAATGGTGATAGTGATGAAAGCACACTAATTCAAATAACAGCTTGTGGAATAGAGCTATGTGCGGAGTCCTTCATAAGGTGCTCTGTGCTGAGTCCTGCACATGGTGCTATGTACTAAGTCATTCACAGGGTGCAGTGTGCTGAGTCCTGCATTGGGTGCTCTATGCTGGGTCTTTCATAGGATGCTACGTGTTGAGTCATGAAAAGAGTGCTATGTGCTGTGTCCTTCACAGGTGTATTCTTTCATTGGGTCCTTGTAAGAGCTACACACGGAGATGATTATGCAGACAAGAATATTGAGGCTCAGATATGTCCCCATGGCAGGGACAAAATTATGTATTACTGAAGACTAGTGAGTTGTCTCTTTCAGACAATTTTTTTTCTTTCTGTTTTTTTACAGTCATGAACCTTGAGCTCGGGGCCTAGGCGCTGACCCTTACCTCTTGGGCACATGCCTAGCACTCCACCACATGGAGCCAAGGACCCCCTTGCAGCAGAGTGCCACTTGGGGTCGATAGCTGAGGTCTGTCATCCAGGCTTCTCAAGAAGCTGAGATGTGAGGATCTGAGTTTCAAACTATCCCAGACAGAAAAGGTCCCATGAGACTATTATCTCCAATTCACCACTAAGAAACCTGAAGTTGAAGCTGGGTGCTTGTCGCTCATGCCTGTCATACTAGCTACTCAGGAGAATGAGATCTGAGTATCATGGTTCAAATCTAGCCTGGGGAGGAAAGTCTTTGAGACACTTAGCTCCAATGGACCACCAGAAAACATGAAGTGGCGCTTTGGCTCAAGTGGTAAGGCACAAGACTTGAGCTGAAGAGCTCAGGGACAGCACCCAGGCCCAGACTTCAACTTCTACAACTAACAACAACAAAAAAGACAGAAGCAAACTAATAAACCTGAAGTAGAGGGCTGGGAATGTGCCTTAGGGGTAGAGTGCTTTGCATCTATGAAACCCTGGACTTTATTTCTCAGGACCACAACACTAGAAAAAGGCTGCAGTGGCTCTGTGGCTCAATTGGGAGAGGGCTATCCTTGTACAAGAGAAATTAGGTACAGTGCTGAGTTCCAGCTCCAGGACTGGTATATGCGCACTCACACAGACACATACACACACACACACACACACACGAACACACACACACACACAGACCAGAAGTGAAGTTGTGACACAAAATGTTAAAGCATTGGTTTTCTGCACTGAGCTCATGGCCAGCACCCAGGCCCTGTGTTCACCCAAAATCTAGCCACACGGCCTAACTAGGAGAGGTCAAAAGTTTCAATATCTGATGAGCTTCACCAGCCCTAGATGACAGGAAGCTTTGAGATATCCGACATGTGCTTGGATTTCCCAAACTTCCAGAAACCTAGGAGAGGCATCATAGGCCCATCATCTCCAACAATGAAACATTTCATTAGGTTCAGTGCCCTAGTTGTCTGCCAGAAGGACTCCTGTATTATATTGATCACTGTATCTGAACACAGGAATATAGTCTCACAAAGGCAGGATAAGTGCACAGGACTTGGCCTGCCATGGGAGGTGGCACAAATGAAGGCTTCCTGTCAAAACAGGGCACTGGGAAGAGAGATCGCTTGGGATACAAAGAAGCCTTTTTCTCTTGGCCTTCAAAGTCTGCCCACACTCATCATCACTAACTGACGCAGATGGAGTTGTTTGTTAAACAGCTGAACAGGAGTGAGGCCATTGTCTGCATATCCAGACAATGAGAGAGACTTCTTCCAGCAGGCCTGGGATGCAGAGAAACCCTCAGGCTACAATAGGAACAGTGAGGTGAGCCCCGGAACATGCACTGTCATGAAAGCAATCTCTGTGTTATGAAATCATTGAATTGAAAACAAATTTTCTGGATTGGTGCAATTCATAATAGTTACTCTGGAGATTCACCTACAGGAATACATCCATATACACAGAGACACGGAGGTACAGGCTCTTTTCAAGAGGCAGGTCCTGGGGTTGATCTATGAGCCTATGCATTGTCCCTGAGCTCCTTTTGCTCAAGGGTATTGCATTAACATTGAATCACAGCCCCACTTCTGGGTTTTTCTGTGATCTCTTAGAAATAACAGTGGCATGGACTTTCCTATGCTGGCTGGATTCAAACTCAGATTCTGTACATCTCAGCCTCCTGAGTCAGCCACCACTGGCTCTTGCCATTCTTTTCTTCTTCATTTTTTAATCTGTACAATCTGGCTTCTAAACAGGGTCATTCCAGTGGTTTGAATGTATAAGTAAGCTATTCCAATGTTCTTTATAGCTCCTTTCTCTGAGAAGCATTTTCTCTCCTCTTCTCTTCTGGTCACAGGTTTGAAGCCAAAAGTGAGAAATGAGTGTCACAGGATTTGGCAGCTAATTTCCACATTACATGCCAGCTTTGTCACTTAGCCTTGAGCTGCAGTGAATTTACTCTCTAAGGATGAGAGAACCGAAAGCTGGAGCAATCCTCATACTGTCTGCATTGCTCCTTTTGCCGATAAAATGATCTAATAATTATGAGTATTGTGTGTCCCCAATCTTAATTATCTAGAACACACTAGAAGCATCTGCATGTTTCTGTTTTTCTCTAGTACCTCCTGAGATTTAGACTAAGGTTTTGTGTAGAGGGGCTCCTCAGTGAATCCCTGAGAAAGCTGCTTGCAGTCTCCTGGGGAGATCACAATTCAAAGTCAGCCCGAGCAGAAAAGTCTGTGAGATTCTTATCGCCAATAAACCACCAGAAAACCAGAAGTGGAGCAGTGTCCAAGAGGGTAAAGCTCCAGCATTGAGAAAGCCGAGCAGGAGACACAGGCCAGACCAGGCAAGAAAGCCTGGGAGGCACTTATGTCTAATTAATGACCAGATGGCTGGAAGTGGAGCTGTGGTGGTTGAAAAGCCTCAGCCTTATACGAAACAGCTGAGGAATGCATTGGGCCCTATGTTTAAGCACTGGGATGGCTTCTCTATTCAAAAAGAGAAGGCCAAGTTTATGTATCAGTGCACTACCTACTTATTTGTGTATATTACCTCCCTGAGTGCAAACAGACCATATGCAATGCTTCTCCTTTTATTTACTGGTTCATTTTTCAGATATGCTCGTTGCACATACTGCACCATTCTCTTCATTTCAGGCCCATGGCTTTTCTCTTCCAGGGTTCCAGGCCTGTGTCCTTATATGATGCACACTTAAGCTCTCAGTAGTCTTCATTTACATTTTATTATGAGGACAATGCAGGAACAGTCACAAAATCAGGCAGGGGAACAGAAGATAAGGTTTTGTAGAAATCACTAGTATTCAGAAAATTAAATTTGGGATGTAAAATGGTAGCATACTTATGTAAAAACTACCATGAAGAAAAAGATGGGGATGCGGACTTGGATTACTGAAAGAGTGCTTGCCAAGCATGCAAGAAGCCCTGGGTTTGATTACTGAGTATCACATACACAGAAAAAGCCAGAATTGGTGCTGTGGCTAGACCTGGCAAACAGAAACCTACGTAGGTAGGTAGGTAGGTAGGTAGGTAGGTAGATAGATAGATAGATAGATAGATAGATAGATAGATAGATAGATAGATAGATAGATAGATAGATAATAGAAAGAAAGATAAATAGAAAGAAAAATAGATAGATAAATAGATAGATAGATAGATAGATAGATAGATAGATAGATAGATAGATAGATAGATAGATAGATAGAAATATGATAGATTAACCTGGTCTTGGATGTCAGGAGGAATGAAGGGAACAATTCCCAGTCATGATGCCTTCTGCAGTGTTACGGCCACCAGCTTCACCTTCACACAACCACAGAGCAGGAAGACTGTCTCTTTCCCACTTCTCAGGCAGCCAAATGCCCCAGAGCCAAGAGGGCAGAGCCAGGTTCTAACTCAGGTGCGTGGAGACAGAAGAGAAAGGTCCGTGCTTCTCCTTGGACTGGGAATTTGCATGAATGATGTGCAGAATGAAGAAAGGAGAATGGACTGGCAGAGGTAGAAGAATGGTCTTTAAATCTGATATATGGAGAGTCAATACCCCACTCCTTAAGACCAGAGAGCAGGGTTTTTCTTCTCTGTTCCTCCCCTCTCCCCACTAAACTGACTCTCTATTGTTACCCTAAAGATAGCCTGAGGCTCTCTTCACCTGAGGGAGGAAGGTTAATTAGTCATTATTTGAAGAGGGTGAGAAAAGCCTGACCCTGGTGTAACTGTAATAAATGTTTCAGGGTTTCCCCCATTGCTGGCTTTTGCAGCTGACTTCCCTGTTGAGTGTGTACATTCTGCCTCCTAATCCTGCAGACCCAAGTCTCTTCACCTAACCTGACTTTTGCAACCATTTTCTGTCCTTCAATTACCATGTTACACTGGAGTTTTTCTGCAAACAGTGCTAGGGCTTGGATCCTGAGAACTTCATTTGAATCCAGGATGGTTCAATAATTTTTCTTTCCTGCTTCTATAGCTCGAGAACTCTAAGAACATTTAGAGTGCAAGTAACTTCTTATCACCCAGGGAAACACAGGAAGCTTTTGAACATCTGACCCTTCAGAATTGGAAGTCAGAGTGTCATAGACCTTTCTGCCCTGGCTGGCTTCACCCTGTGATCCTGAGACCTCAGTTCGTGAGCTAGGGTGTTGGGCATGAGCTACTGGTGCTCTTCTAGGTTCATAAGTGTAATAACATTGACAATACAAGTCAACTGCTTATCACATAGGGCTCGGGAAGCATATGAAGCCTTTCAAAAATGGACCTTTAAGAACCATGTAGGGCACAAGGTTATAATGCTAGAGTCTAAGAGGCTGGGAATATAAATCTGCTACATTTGAACCTGGAGCTCTGACTCCAATTCTGTTGTACATCAGTGTTCTTTTTCCAGAGAATGTTCTCCTAATTAGCAAATAGGAAAATACTTTGATTAAACCTCACTTTTTTCCAGTTGTGTGTCTTGAACTCAAGTCTGGGCACTGTCCCTGAGCCCATCAACTCAAGTCGAACACTCTACCACTAGAGCCACAGCGCCAGGTGGGGTCTTTTGGTGGTTCACTGGAGATAACAGTCTAACAGGTTTTCCTTGCCTAGGTTATCTTTGAACATCTCTCAGCCTCCTGAGAAGCTAGCATTTCAGGTGTGAGCACTGGCATCTGGCATATTGTTTTTGTCAGTCCTGGGGCTTTATCTTAGGGCCTTGGTACTATCTCTGTGCTTCTTTTTTTCAAGGTTAGCCACTTGAACCACTCACAGCTTCTGGCTTTTCCTTTGTATGTGTCACTGAGGATTCAAACCCTGGCATTCATGCATGCTGAGGGAGCAAGCTCTTTACCACTAAGCCACATTTCTTGCCCCACCCTTAAAATTTTATACCTCAATTTGCCTATCCTCAGGAAAAGGCTTCTGAGTATAAATCATCTTAAGAAATCTCTATAGGAAGATGTCCAAAGATAAGAAAAAACTCAGGGAGGATGTGAAGGGATGAGAAGGGGAAACAAAGGAGGAGGCTACAATGCTTCATAAGAAATGTACTCATTATCTTGCACATGTAATTGTAACCCCTCTCTACAGTATTTTCACAAAAAAAGAAAAAGAAAAAAAAGAAAAAGCTCATACTTGGAATAGACTCTAAACATGTGAAGACTGTGACAAATGGTTCCATTCAATTATGTACTATGTTTCAACACTTAATAAAATATTAATGAAAAATGAGTCAATGTCCTAAATTATTGTGTATAATTTTATAATAGATGTGCAAAATGTAATAAATATTATGTGTATAATAATACTAAATACAATAATCAATAAATAAATGAATCAAATAAAAATAAAATAAAAATTAATAATAAAAATAATAATATGAAATTAACATATATGTAAGTATATATCATACATTCATTACACATGTATAGAAATATTTTTTCCCATTGCAGGGCCTTCATTCAGGCCCTGGGAACTCTAGCCTGAATTTCTTTTCCTCAAGGACAGTGAGCTTCGCCTTCACCCATGTTGCAAAAGAGTTACCTGGATGGTGAGCTCAAATCCTAGCAATAGCAGAAATACTGGCCCAGTTCCAAGACAGTGACTTAATTTTTTTTAATGGAAGCAGTTATGTTTATTCAGTTCCATACTGAACATTAAAAATAGGCAGTGTAGAATTTTGTACAGCTATTCAGATTTCCTTCGTTTACCTCCACAGTGCTTCTCTGAAAAGTAATATGTTTCTTTTTTGTATGTTCTTTATCGTAAAAATGTTGTACAGAGGGGTCACAGTTACATGAGCAAGGTAATGAGTACATTTCCCATTGAGCATTGTTGCTTCCTCCTTTGTATTCCCCTTATCATCCCTTCCACCCATCTTGACAACTAGCTCCCCCTGCCGAGGTCAGTGACTTAATTTTTCATTTTTGGTTGGCATGGGGTTTGAACTCAAGTAGTGGCAACTCTTCCTCACATTGCTACAGATTTACCAAGATCCTGAGTTCAAATCCCAGGCTTGGAAATAAAACTGGCAGAAATTCCAAAGCAGGGACCTTTATTTTTTTAATTTTGTTAATTAATTAATTAATTAATTAATTTATTTTTTGGCCAACCATGGGGCTTGAAAACAGGTCATGGAAACTGCCTCCGCTTGGATCTCCCTAGGCTAGGATGCAGTCTCCAGACCCATAGCCGATCCTGAGATCCTAGTCCCAGGGGGCTGTCAAGAAGAAAAGAAAAAGCTGGAAAACACAAAAAGTGGCGAGCTGCAGAGGACTGGGTTTTTATGATTTTTTTTCTTTACACAGTGACCATCCTGGGTCTGAATGGCACTGCTGTAAAGTGGACCTGACCTGCCATTGCTGTTGGCTGATGGGCTCTCAGGGAAGCCATAGGCCAACCTGTCAACATAGACCCTAGCTTCAAATCTCAGTCCTGACACCAATGGCAGAAGATCACAAGAGACTCATTCCTATGCATAGGAATACTGGTTGAAAGAGTAGTTCATGCCTTGGTCTAGTCTAAAATTGGATGCAATAATCCTAGAATGCTGATTGATCTTAATTAATAGTTTATTAAGCATGAAACGAATAATTTTCCTTCACTGGCAGTATAATAAATACCTAAGAGTTGGTAGGAACGTAGTAGGTGTCATTCAATCATAGATAGACGGCTCTGGCACTCTTTACTAATATATATTTATTTGTATACCACCGTCTGCCTATCCATGTATCGCTCTTTTGGCCAAACACAGGGGTCAATCTCAGCATGTGGGAACCCCCTCACAGCTTCATTGGCAAAAGGCTGCCATGCTCAAACTCACCCATTCATGAATTGGGCCTGCTAGGCCCTGAGTTCAGATCCTAGCATTGCCAAGCATGATGGAGAACACATCTAAAATCTAGATGCTATATGATAGGATGTAACCAATGTAATAAATGGTATAAGTGTAATCAGAGTCAATAAAATAAATGGTAAATAAATGAATAAAACAAGAAATAAAATGAATAGCCAGACCAAACACAGTATGGACTGTACATCTGTATGGAAGTATAAATCCTACTCTTAAAATGTATATAAGGTGTATCTTTCCAGGCCTGAAACTTGAATTCAGCCCTGCTATGAGGAGGGAATGGTGGGAGATCATGAGCTACTCAGTTCTGGACCTAGGAAGAGTCATGGTATGCTATCAATCTCATCCTTGAATGAGTAGTTCGTGCATGATGTGAGTAGGAAATGATAGGGAAGACTCATGGGGTATCAATTAATTATAAAGAAGAGTTGATGAAGGTGACAATAATCATCACAGTCATGAAATGGAGGCATCAGGAAAGATCCAAGAATCGGTAGTCCCATGGTAGATTGGATTCCATCACAGGACACCATCTCTCCTACCCTATACAAATATGTACTTATTTGCATACTACTTCAGCTTATGAATAGATGACTATTGTGTTCCTCACTCTTCCCCCCCTGAAGGGGGACATTTCAATCTCAGGTCCTGGGAATGGCCTAGCTCCTTCGTGGCTCACAGGCTGGTGTGCTCATGTGGACCAAATTTCCAATTGGAACTGCTAGGCCCCGAGTTCAGACCCCAGCCCTGCCAAAAGATTCATCTTGATAATAGAAGCCAATCATTGCACTTGTTTTCCTTTCCTGTGCAAGTCGTGGGTCTCAGCTAGGATGGAGAATGCATGGGCCACCCTGTGGCCATGGGAATAAGTTGTTATCCATGTCAGCCCTGTTATACCTGTCATCATATACCCAAGAAAATACACAATACATCCATGAATAACATACAAAAGAAAGAGAATAACTACACTCAATGCACGATGCAGTCCACACATGGATGTGAATATATATGTCATGATTGAATGATGCATTGAGGACTATTTTGGCCTCCTTGGGGCTCAATCTCAGTTCCTGGG
Organism: Dipodomys spectabilis; assembly: GCF_019054845.1. NCBI lineage: Eukaryota > Metazoa > Chordata > Mammalia > Rodentia > Heteromyidae > Dipodomys > Dipodomys spectabilis. Next base: position 3,080,606 of record NW_024870782.1, on the reverse strand, counting down.
AATGACCCAGCTCCTCAGTGGCTCACAGGCTGGTGTGCTCACCTGGACCCATTGTGCAGTTGGGCCTCCTAGGCTCTGATTTCAAATCCCAGCTCTGCCAAAAATTCACCTTGATGTGAGAAGCCAGTCGTTGCACCTGTTTTCCTGTGTTGTGCAAGTTCTGGGTCTCAGCTAGGATGGAGAATGCATAGGCAACTCTATACTCATTTGAATAGGTTGTAATCCAGTTCACCACAGTTATATCTGTCATCCTATACCCAAGAAAATACAAAATAGCCGGGCACTGGTGGCTCACGCCTGTAATCCTAGCTACTCAGGAGGCTGAGATATGAGGATCACGGTTCAAAGCCAGCTGGGCAGGAGAGATCGTGAGACTCCTATCTCCAATAAACCACCAGAAAACCGGAAGTGGCACTGTAGCTCAAGTGGTAGAGCACTCGCCTTGAGCTGAAGAGCTGAGGGACAACGCCCAGGCCCAGAGTTCAAGCCCCACGACCGAAAAAAAAAAAAAGAAAAAAAGAAAATACAAAATACATCAATGAATGAGATACAAAATAAAGAGAGTGACTACACTGAATGCAAGATGATGCCCACCCATGTTTGGAAACATAGATCCTCTGTTTAATTATGAATTTATGACTATTTTGCCCCAGACCAGGGCTCGATCTCAGGTCCCTGGAATGACCTAGCTCCTTAGTGGATCACAGGCTGGTGTGTTCACCATGACCCATTCACCAATTGTGTCTGCTAGGCCTTGAGTTCAAATTCCACCACTGCCAAAAGATTCATTCTGATGTGAGAATCCAGTGGTTGCACATGTTTTCCTGTCCTGTGAATGTCCTGGGTCTCATCGAGGATGGAGAATGCTATATATGCAACTCAGTAGCCATGACAATAGGTTGTCATCCATGTCAGCACAGTTATATCTGTCACCATACTCAATAAAATATACAATACATCCTTGAATAAGACACAAAATAAAAAGAATAACTAAACTGAATGTAAGATGCATACCACACCTGTAGGTAAAGAGAGATCTTATCTTTAAAAAAGGTGGGCTTGCTGTGCTGGGGCTTCAAATCAGGCCTTGGACCAGGCCTGAAATTCTATACCTCAAGGATGGTGAGCTTCCCCTTCTCCCCCAGTGCAACAGAGCTGCCCAGACCTGAGTTCAAATCCAAGCACTGACAAAACATTCATGCTGATGTCAGAAGCCAGTTGTTGCACACGTTTTCCTCTGCTGTGACTGTCCTGTATCTCAACTAGGATGGAGAATGCATAGGCAACCCCTTAACCATGGGAACAGGTTTTCATCCATGTTAGAACAGTTATACCTGTCACCATACTTAGTAAAATATGCAATACCCCCAAGAATTATAGACAAAATAAGAAGAAGTGCACCGAGCACAAGATGGTGTCCACACATGTATGTCAATATAGATCCTATGTTTAAGTAATGAATTTATGACTATAGTGGACCACCCTGGGGATCATTGTCATATACTAGGAATGTCTGAGCTCCTTAGTTGCTCACAGGTTGGTGTGTTCACCTTGACTTATTCTCCAATTGGTCCTGCTAGGCCCTGAGTTCAGATTCCAGCACTACCAACAAGTATATCATGGAGTAAGAAGCCGAGTGTGAAATTTGTTTACCTTTTCTCTGAGAATCCTGGGTGTCAGGCATGATGGAGAACATTTCTATAAATCTACATGCTCTGTGATAGGATGTCATCAGTGTAATAAATGGAATGGGTTTCATCAAAGTACAATTGATGTTAAATAAATGAATAAAACAAAAAATACAAGGAACAACCACATCAGACTTGTATGGACTGAACTTACTTATAGTAAGTATTAATCCTGTCTTTACAATGATCACAAATAGTATGTTTTCCAGGACTGGGGTTGAATTCAGGCCTAGTGAACAGGCCTGACTTTCTTATCTTCAAGTACGGTAATCTTCCCCTTCATCCACATTGCTGCAGATTTACCCAGATCCTGAGTTCAAATCCAAAGCCTGGAAGAATGAATAGCAGGAATTGCAAGCCAATTAGCTGACTTTTTTTATTTTTTATTATTTTTTTCTCAGCACAGGGCTTGAATTCAGGTTGTGGTAACTCTGCCTCAGCTCTGATCACCCTAAGCTGCAGTGCACCCACTGGCCCCATAGCTGCTCCTGGGATCCTAAACCCCTAGCCCTTGCCTGGAAAAAAATGCACAGAAAAAATGTGGCCTTTTTATGTTTTCTTCCTTTGCATGGTGACCCTCCTGGGTCTGAATGACACTGTTGCAAAGGGTACTTCACCTTGCATTGCTAAAGGCTGCCAGCCTATCGGAGAATCCATAGGGCTACGTGGCAACATAGGCCCTGATTTCGAATCCCCATTCTGACAACAACCAATGGCAGGAGATATTAAGAAACTGGTTCCCATCCATAGGAATAACAATGGAATGGTGTCAATGAATGATGCTCCTATAAAATTAGACAACATTATTTCAGGAGGTTGATTAATTTTATTTAATATTTATGAAGCATTAAAAGAATATAATTACTTACAGGAATGCAATAAGTTCAGGACACTAATTGATTTCATCAATATTTTAAGGATGAAAATAATAACATTAATTATATGGATCCATAATAAATACCCAGGAATTGGTAGGAATGTAATCTGTATAACTGAAAAATGTATAGACATCTCTGGCACTCTATAAAGATATATATTTATTAGCATAAAGCCATCTGCATGTAAATCTGTTCTTATTTTGTTAACACCTGGGGCTCGATCTCTGATCCTGGAAACAGCCTATCAGCTCAATTTGCCCCAGGATGGTGTGATGACACTCACCCATTCATGAGTTTGGCCTTGTAGGCCATGAGTTCAGATGCCAGCACTCCCAAACAATGAATCGTGGAATAAGCAGCTGATTGTAACACATGTTTTCCTTTTCTGTGAATGTCCTCGGTGTCAGGTATGAAGTAGAATACATATGTAGACCTATATCCTATTTAATCAATGTTATCAATGTTCTATGTGCCATAATAGTCAATGACATAAACAGTCAATACATGAATAAAACAAAAAATAAAATAACTATACTTAACACCTATGGAGCCAACATATTTATATAAATATAAATCATATAAGTAAGTTGTACATGGATAGCATGTTTTCTAGTGGTGGGGATCTATTTCAGGACTAAGAATCAGACTTGAATGTCTTGACTTCAAGGAAACCAGCTTCCCTTTCCCACACAGTGCAACAGAGTTACCCAGATCATGAGTACAAATCCCTGTCCTGGCAGAAAAATGGAACCTTTATAGTATGTATGGCCCAATTCTTAGGTATTTCATTATGCCTCCATTATATGTATGTGATTGTTTAAATGCTTAACAAAGTATTAACTAAAATTGATCAGTGTCCTATAATATAATTGTGAATAATTTTATCCTAGAATCATTCAAGATCTGCTCATGCAATCATGACATATATCACATTCCATTGGTAATCATATGGATAGGAACAAGTTTCTTAATATCTCCTGCCATTTGGAGGTAGCAGGACCAGGATCGGAACTGTAGGCTCCAGCTCCCACGACTTCAACCCGTGGATAGGGAACTCACCAGTCTTTCCAAGAACATCAGCAAGACCAATGATGAGGCAGGCACCAGTGGCTCTCAGCAGTCCTCCTAGATACTTACCAGGCTGTGACAGGAGAATCATGGTCACCCTAGGTAGGAAAGTCCTTGAGACCCCTGTCCAACTTCATTGCCAACAAAGCCAGAAGCCCTGTGTCTCCAGTGTGGAGGGCCAGCCTTGAGCAAAAGGAGTTCACAGACTGCCCAGATCCTGAGTTTAAGGTCTGGAACTGGAAACATACACAACAATCTGTGCAGCTTTTTGGCTAAAGCAGGTCACCCTCTTGTACCCAACTGAATTGGACAGAGTTCTCTGGGAAAAGGGCTGGGGGAGCCGCTGTCACCTTTACTCCACCCATGCTGCTTGCATCACAGAATTCCGGCCACACCCACATTCTTTCATGTTTCTTTCTGAACAATGGGATAAAAGAATGGTGGCTATGCCCACATTCTATGCTGCCAGGTAGCACAGGGATTCATTCTCTTGTTTGACACCACTACCAGCAATTAAGGAAGGCAGTGGTCGCTGAGTGGTGCACAAGAGAATTTGAGTATAGTGGGATATTGATACTCTGCCCGCGCCCTGGCCCCCTCCCCTGCTTCCCCGCAGTGCTTGGTTTCATACCTCAGGCAATGGCTTGCTGCCACCTAGCCTAAGGCCTCCACCTGGTCCCTGCCCCAGGTCCTCTGCTCTGGGCCCATGTGTCTGCAATGCTGCTGCCATTGCTGCTCACCCCACCCGGAGCAGCCACCAACAGCTTCTCCCAGCAGCACAGGTATATGGCCACCCCAACACCATCCCTACCCCAGTTCAGACACCACCTAGGGGCATCATGATCCCCTGCGTTTTTCCTCTCCCCAGCTCTGAGGATCCACCTTTCTGTCTTGGGAATTTCTGAGATAGCGACTCAATATATGCTCAGTCTGAGCTGCTTCATGGTCCTCCTATCTGTGACAGGTATGCTCCACCAGGACTGGTCCTCTGTAGTTGGGATGGTAGGCATGTAGTGCCATGCTCAGTCATCGGTTCAGATGGATTAACCCAAACTCTTACTCCACAGCAGCCAATTTTTTTTTTTTTGGTCGGCCGTGGGGCTTGAACTCTGGGCCTGGGCGCTGTCCTTCAGCTCTTCAGCTCAAGGCGAGCACTCTACCATTTGAGCTACAGCGCCACTTCCGGATTTCTGGTGGTTTATTGGAGATAGGAGTCTCACGGTCTCTCCTGCACGGGCTGGCTTTGAACCGCGATCCTCAGATCTCAGCCTCCTGAGTAGCTAGGATTACAGGCGTGAGCCACCAGTGCCCGGCTACAGCAGCCAATTTTTGACCACAGGTGAAGCTCTGTGTAGGGCCCCAACCATAGGATCTCAGTTTCCTCACAGAACAATTGTGAGGAAACAAGGAATTTATACAGAGGGATTTCGAGCATGAATAGGCACAGAGGGAGTGGCCTTCAGACAAACTTCTTGACAATTCTGGGAGCATATGACAGGAAGATACCAGAAAAGGGCTCAGGTGGGGCCTGTTATTATTCTTGCAACACTCTGGGATTATGAAACAAAACATGGCTTTCTTTCATCATTACCCTATCACTCATGAGGAAGGAGATCCTTCACTGTGTTGAGTTTTGAAGCTGGGGACACCAAGGCATAGAGAAGCCAGGTGACCTACTTATGACCTCAAGTTCACAGGAAGCTCAGCCTGACTTCTCTGTGATGCTCTCTAGGACAATGGGTGCTATTCAGTCCACTACTTGTAGTCGAAAGTCCACTTCTTGTCAGTCATGGCACTTGAACTCTAGGCCTAGGAGCTGTTCCCAAGCTCCTCAGCTCAAGGCTAGCACTCTACCACTTGAGCCCACAGCTTAACTTCCAGTTTTCTCATGGTTCTTTGGAGATAAGAGTCTCACAGTCGTTCCTGGCCGGGATGGCTTTGAACCATGATTCTCAAATCTCAGCCTCCTGGCTAGTTAGGATTAGAGTTCTGAGCCACCAGCACTGACTTAAGTGTAATTATGACTTGCTTTCTCTCCATCACACAAAGGAACTGGTTGAATGGGTGCTGGAGGAGGTGGCCCAGTGTCCCCATGTGGCTGGAAACCAAGGTGACCCTCTCATTCCGGGGGTGGGCTTTTGGTCAGGAGCTGTCTCCCTCAGCCTGTTGAAACAGTTCCATGATGTAAGCCTCTCTGTGCCCTGGCTAGACCGTGATGGTTATTCATTGTCCATCCACCCTTACTGGACTTAGTATTGTTTTCAACATCATTTTGTAGCACCTAGCTAAAATTATGATACATAGTTATGGAATGAAAATGTAATGCCATATTAATAAACTCATTTAGGGCACTGGGATTGTGGTTTCATGGTACGGTGATTACCTAGCATTCATGAAACCCTGGGTTCAATTTCTCAGTACCGCATAAACAGAAAAACACTGGAAGTGGTGTTGTGCCTCAAGTGGTAGAGTACTTACCTTGAGAATAAAAAGAAGCTGGGGAATAATTCCCTATCCCTGAGTTTAATCCCCTAGACTGGCAAAAACAAAACAAAAAACATTTAGTTAGTAAATGCAAATTAAAGAAACCATACTTGGAATATATAATTGCTCCTTCCATACTGACACCAAAAAATAGTCCCTAATTCATGTACTTTACTCATATTAGGATACTGTGTTCAAATAAAAAGTTTTGTTTATTAGGTCACAGCAATTAATGCCAGGAAAGTGCTTAGATGTCAGGTGAAGATTAATTCTGGAAATTCAACGATTCCAGGCTTTTGTGTGATCATTGCTAATCACAAAGAGAAGGGAAGTCAAAGTGTGATTTGGAAATCTTTTTGGTCAATCATGGCACCAAAAAGGCAGAGGCTAATTAACAGTTGTGACAGAAGAGAAGGAATAATTCCAGATGGAAGGAATAAAATGGTAGCTAAGGTATACCAGAAGCTGTTCTAGGGAACCATTTTTGATTATTGAAGAACTAGTTATCAACTAGGATTGTTCCTCATTGCCTATAGCATTATAAATCTTTTAGGACAGTTCTTAAGCTCTGTGTGATAAATGTATCTCCTTCACTGCTGTTCTTTCATACCTGATCTCCTTTGCTTTCTAAAAAATCTCAGTCTTTCTGTATTTATCTATGAACATTTCCTGATACTACACATATACAGATGGCAGAAGATACTAATGTAAGGATCCCATAGCTCATTAGTCATTAATGTAACAACATGGAATAGGAGGACATATTTATTGCTAACTCAAATTTTCTGAAAAGCTGCAATGTCATCATTTGGTTCAAATTTCCATTCTTTGTCTGCATATTTGCACATAAATGCAAATGTGAGATGAATACTGGTGGTTAACACCTGTAATCCTAGCTATTCAGGAGGTTGAGACCAGAGGATTGTGGTTCAAAGCCAGCCTGGTCAGAAAAATCCATAAGACTCTTATCTTCAATTAACCACCAGAAACCCAGAAGTGGTGCAGTAGCTTAAGTGGTAGAGTGCCCACTGTCAGATTTTAAGCCCCAAGACCAACAAAAAAAGTGAAATATGACTTTAAGTTTCCCCAAAAGGAAAGACAAGGTCAAAAATCTTCCCAAATAGAAGAAATAATTCCAAAATGATTCAATGCACCTACTTTTGCTGAGTTAAAATTCAAGTTATGGCTTCTTTGCTGTACATATTCTCTTATTTTAAAAATTGTCAAATATTAGTTTGACAATAAATTGCAACTAATAATTTTTTCTTTTCTTTTTTTTTGGGGGGGGGTCCGGTTGTGGGGCCTGAACTCTGGGCCTACGCGCTGTCCCTCAGCTCTACAGCTCAAGGCTAGCACTCTACCACTTGAGCCACAGCTCTATTTCCGGCTTTTTTTCTTTTTGCTTATGTGGTGCTGAGGAATCGAACCCAGGGCCTCATGCATGCAAGGCAAGCGCTCTACCACTGAGCGACCTTCCCAGCCCTCAATTAATATTTCTTGTTTCAAAAGATAAGTCCATACAGTTGATGTCACTTAGCTTTCTTACTATCTTCGTTCAAAGCCAACCCAGGCAGGGGAGTCTGTCAAACTCTTATCTGTAATTAAACACCAAAAAGCCATAGGGGAATTTTGGCTCAAGCAGTAGAGTACTAGCTTTGGAGGCAGGTGGGCAGGAAAGACAACTGTTCATGGACAGGGTATAACCTCTGGATTCAAGCCCCAGAACCAACACAAACTAAACAAACAAATAGGAAAGAAAAATAACCCCACATATTTTTTGGGACCATTTTTAAAGGAGTACTGGTCTGAGAAGAGGCTCCTTTTGCTGATTATATTTACTGGATCCTGCTTTTTCGGAATCCTTATTGCTCTGGAGAACTCAGGACCAGACTAAAGGAATTGATAACTGTCTCCTGCAAAAAGAGAATCATCTCAGGGGTGAAATATCCATCCATAAGACACTTTAAAATCTCCATGTCTTTGTTTCT